>NC_090444.1:1267898125-1268201155 GCF_031143425.1 Pleurodeles waltl
GTTCCTGTATAGTAGGAGCAGTGCAGTTTCCAGTGCAGTATCCATAGTTGGATTGGCCTAAACCAAGATCAGACGGTTATCTCACTAAGAATTGCCAGGGCCACCTCCCATTCTCCATCTTCGATATCTCCCACTTCCTGTTCCCACTTTTCCCTCCAGTATATTAGGCCAATTGGTGTATGATTGAGTATTTTATTTTATGTCAGTGATTTAGCCTTTTTGGGGTATGAATTTGTCTATTCCTCAGGGGCGATGATTCCGGGACGTCTATGTCTTTCGGCAGAACTGCTCTGAGTGTGTGGTGGATTTGCATGTATCTGTAAGTCTTGGAGTTGTCTAAATGATGGTCTATTTGCATGAGCTTGTCCTTCCACCCTAGGGGCCTGATTTACAAGGCCTTTGCGCCATCGTTGCATCATTGTTTTCTTTTTTTTACGGCGGTGCTAGCAGTGCTTTACACTGCAGATTTACAGACACATTAGCCCCAATGCATGGGTTTGTAAACCATTGCGTCACATTATACTTGTGCCAGGTATAATGTATGCAGAGTAGGTGTTCTTATGGGAAAAGCCATGCAGAGCTGACACAGTGATATTTACAAAATTTCACTGCGTCATTCTGCAACATCACTGCATCAGAATTTTACCGCCTGTTCAGGGCAGATGTAAAATTGTTGCAAGGCTTTTCTCTATGTGGACCTCCTCGCGCTGCTGGAGTAGCATAATTTTACTGATGCTAGTTCAGCAATTCTTGAGTTTAGCGGCAACAGATGCATCAGAATTTCTGACGCATCTGTGAAAACATGTGCCATGGCGCTCTGTACTGGAAATGCATCGCATCCATGGCATTGTGAGGGGATCGTAGGGCAGCACAAGAAATTTGATGCATCGGGCCGATGCATCGGAGTCTTGTAAATGAGGCCCTATGTATGTTGTTGCTTTGTGACATAATTGTACTACTGACCACATGGGGTTCGGCAAGTCTCTTTGCCTCGGTCCCCCGTATAGTGCTTTTCTGTATCCACTGGGTCTCCACACCAATTGATCCATATGGAATGCAGGCTCTGATGGCAGCAGGAAAGTCCATTGGTTAACCATAATCAGTTATGACAACCCATAGTATTTATGAATGTCTGGCACTGCAATGTCTCCATCATAACAACATTGGGTATTGCTATTTGTGCCGGGCCGCTGTCCCATAGCAGTGTATAAATCTCGCCCTTAATTTCCTTGAAGTATGAGCCAGGGACCTCGTAGGGGGTATTTTGAAGGGCATAGAAAAAAGCAGGGCAGAGATATAATTTTAAGTAGTGCTGCTCTACCCAGCAAAAATAGTAGCAAAAGTCACCAGTGCCGCACATCACGTTGTAGCTTATCCAGTAGAGGAGCCAGTTCTTCTGATGGAAGAGGCTTGCATCTGGTGTGAAATATATCCCTAAATATAAGAAACCTGTGGTGACAACTATCGCAGCACGGTCCGTGTCAATTGATAGTGTAACCAGAGTGTTTCCCAAAGGTCATGATTATCTGCATCAGTCTAGCTAGTGTAAGCTCTTGGTCAGTAACAATGACTATTGTAATTTTTTGTCTGCTACTTCCAAGTTAGTAACTGATGGGGTCATTGAGGGTTCTGCATTTTGTCTGCAGTACTGCAGAATGCTGTCACCTTTACCTTCACAGAGAACCCCCCCCACCACCATTCCTAAGGATAACCTCCAGGTAAGCAGAAATCTCATGGCCTTCAATGGAGCTGCCTCTGTAGCAGGTCCATCGAAGGCAGTGGAGATTTTCTTAGTAGGTGCCAGGTTTGATGCACTCACCTTTTGCTGTTCAGGAATAAACTCCCAAAACAGAAGATCAGTTTTTAAAAACAAAACATATTTGACCCAAGGCCATGGAAGATTTCTTCTTGCCCATGAGGGACACTGAGTGATTGTCACACTTGAACAGGGTAGGACAACTGTCACTGTGAACTGACGGCCATCAAACATGAGTTGTGCCAGGTCAGAAGTTACAGATAAAAGAGCTGGCAGAGCCTTCGTATATTGGAATATTCTGCGCTTCCTTCAACTCTAAGTAGTGCACAGCAACTGTAAGTTGGGCAAGGAGCAAGCAAGACCAATTTCCGTCAGTCCTCCCACTCTTTCCAACTCTAAAAGAACCCATCCGTCTTGATATGGACGTATGTTAGTGTATTATGTCAAATGGAACCATATGTTATCGAGTTAACTGGCAAAAGTAAATACTATAACAAGGTGAAATAAAAGAAATTCTAACCTTTAAAAAAGAATGAATGATTCGTAATAGTAAAACCAAAAATTAAAAGGAGCTAAGTTTCTTCTGTGGCAAAATATGACAAAAAACCTTCCAGGGCACCTTTTTAAGGAGGGAAAAAATAGTGAGCAAAATACTATGTCACAAAATATGATGTTACAATTTAATTATATAAAAAATTATAACAATCTCATTAAAAAGCTGCTTAGCAGGCAGACTTTCCTCTAACAAACAAGCCCTTGTCATATTAGTAACTGACATAAAGTTGCATTTCCAGAAAACAGACAATTAATGATTCACCAAGGAAATATTACCCTTCAGATTTCTGTTTTTGTGTCAAAGAAGTGCACTTTGCACTTGCCATTTGAAAGCGGTTGTTTCGTCCAAACACCAACGTTTGCATATTTCAGCAGCTACGCTTACACACTGTGATTTATCCACCTTTCTGTGCTGCTAAGACCTGTGAAAAAATCATGGCGTTCTGAATTTAGATCCCAATGTCTTAGACCCACCCTAATATCCAAATGAACCCAAATGGGCAACTTATGAAACATGAGCTAATTCCCTTGAGGGACAATCACGACATACAAGCACAGCTAAGTAAGAACATTACGCCTCGCTTGATATACAGAAATTGCTGTACATATCAATACATTACAAACTTACATGCCTGGCTCATTACTACTTTCTTGAGGCAATGTAACTTAGAAAAACAGTATTATATCAGAACACAATACAGTTAGAAAAAGAAAGGCCCTTCTTTAAGACAGATATTACTCCTACACAGTCGCCGCTCATGGGTCTCCGAGAGGGCGGAGCGTGAGGGGGGCGCAACACAGCATAAAAAAAAATATTTACAAATCTTACCTCCGCTACCGCGCCGCACCGCACTGTTCCTATCCTCTTCCATCCCGCTCCTGCATAGGCCCCTATCCTGCCCTGCTCAGAGCAGCATCAGGATTGGCTGGGAGAGCCCAGGCAGACCTAAAGAATGGCGCTAAGCCCGATGAGAGTCAAAATTTAACACCTGGTCAGATCGGGCGTTAAAGTGCTGGTAGGCCCGTTTCTCTGGAGAAACACCATGGAATGGGCACATAAATGCCCACCCCAACCCCCAGCATCACCACCACCCACACCACAGGGACACTACTGGAGGAGGGAGCCCATCCCAGGTAAGTTTAAGTGTATGTGTGTCCTGTGCCACTGGGGGCCCCTTACATGGGGCCTCCTGGCTGGCACTGGGTCTGTTGGGGTTGTCCTAGGGACAATGGTCCCCTGTAGTGGGCATTGGGGTTGTGGTAATGAATCCTGTCTAAGTCTAAGTATAGACATGATTCATTACCACAACCCCAATGCCCACTACAGGGGACCATTGTCCCTAGGACGACCCCAACAAACCCAGTTATATACTTAGACAGGAGTCATTCTATGGCCACTTGTGCATCAGAAAATAATGCTAGGCTAGGCAGATATTTTGCTGCTAATCAGCCTACCATCATTTTTGACCCACTAGCTCCATCCACTAACGGCATCCATCACCGGCTAGCGTCTTTTTTTCAGTTGCTGACCATTCTTTATTACCATTGTGCATCGTTTTAAAAAAATATGGCACACGGATGGCGTTAGGGAATGGCGCTAGCTTGAATTAAAAAAAATGACGCTCAACTGCTCTAGTACAGTTGTGCGACATTCTTCATAAATATGGGCCCATGTGTCCACTGGGAGGGGGCAGTTCAAATCAATTTGGTTTTTAGGCCAGCAGTGGGGAAAGGGCCACAGGAAGGTTGTGGCAGTTTACAAATATTGGAATCCTTCTTTCTAAACCAAGAGCAACATTGCTCAATTCTCTCAAACTGACTGAGCCTGCTGCACTGGCTTTCGAAAAATGCATTTAAAACCAGTATTAGCTATTCCCTGAATATCCGTGTAAGACTGTAAGTGTTAAGGTTTATTGGGCTGTTAGCTGCTTCTTGGACAATAGCCTCTTCAGTAAAACGTTCTGTTGATTTTTGTGATGAATTGTATGTTTTTGCGTTCTACAATGGGAAGGATGAGCGTGGAAACTGAACTCGAGCAGATTGTTTGATGACTGTCCAGATGTTGCCTGTTCTGCATTGGCTCTGTCAATGAAATACTTCTTTAAAGAGCCTGACAGAGTAGGGGCTGTTAGGTGAAGATATTTACACCACCTTCCCAATTTAGTGTGGACAGTGTAAAGTCTTCTTTTTCATGTCCATCACCACAGGTTGTCTGAATCATCTGTTTTTTGTTTTTCAAAAATTTACTCTCACTTTAGGAGTTTGTTTTTGAAAAACAAAAATCTTTTGAAAAGTTTAACAGCGGGGTTTCATAGCTGACTGTATCATCCCTCAAACATTTATCGACCGGAACCCACTATGTAGAGAGTTGCCCGCTTGACCACATTATTCTAAATCACGTCGTTAGTCCTCCAAGTAGAGAGTCCCCGCTTGACCATATTATTTTAAATCACGTCGTTAGTCCTCCAAGTGACAAATAAATAATATATTCTGGTTACTCTGCAGTGAGTTTTCAGCCCTAAGTTTGCGCTAGACAGCACTACTTTAAAGCATAAACACAAGTTGTCAAAATAGAGCACAAGCCTCTTCTGAATAATTTGTTTTTGTTAAATAGCAAAACAACGAAATGCCAGCCTGCCCTTTAAAAGATTGCCACTTGCTAATGGAACAGCCATAATTGCCTTCAAGATATTTTGCTTACTGTACAAAACACACTCCGTGTTGCATTAGGAGACATCTTTAACCATTAGCTGCTTGCAGCATGTTCCTAAGGGAACAGGCCCTCTTTACCTTAAACAAATTACACGGAAATGTGCAAGACACTTAAAATTCATTGTTAAAAAGTGTAATTTACAGTATATACACAAATATACGTATGTTTAACACCCAATTTTTCTTTCCGTAACATGCAACAATAGAAACATCTGATTTTATGCCTCTGACATTTGGTTACGCTAAGGATAAAAGACAGTTTGAATTGAAAAGTTTATTTGTTTGACGTTGCAAAACAGTATTTCGTCAGAGACTTCGTAAAAATGATACATGTTATTCTTTTCATAGACCACGCTACTTCTGCCGGGGTTAGATCATGATTTATCGGTAGTACAAATAAGCAAATAATAATATTTTCAATTGTAACTTGTTTTAAACAATTCCAAGTTGAGGGATTCAGAAGGCACATGCAGAAGAAGACAGATTCAGACAACAGATAAGAAATGTTGTTCACGGGTTTGCTGACTTAGATACAGTGTAAAACACGACAGCATAGATAGAACAGTAAACTTTAAAAACAGAAGCACAGTCAAACCCACTGAATTGTATTTCACAAATGGAGGAACCATTAATAGCATGATTTTTTTACTTTAAAAAAACACAAAAAAATCAACGCAAGGCTGGAGAATGAGTTACAGAAGCTCTAAACATAATGTGAGTTTTTCAGTACGAATTTCCTGTCTTTTTGACTCTTTTTGTTACTTTTACCTAATTTATGGTACACGATTTTGGGACCTTATGAGACTGAGCATGCCTCATGTGGATCAGAACTCATGGTTTAACCGCATTTTGGTCCCCATTCAGTTTAGTGGTCCATCCTCAAAGCTTACCAATGATTATTTCAAATAAAAAGGTGCTTTTAAGTCTGGTGTTAGCCAAGACCTTTTGATTTAGTCAAATTAAGTGTATAATATTCCTACTTAAAGGGGCTTTCAGCCATCTATCCTCATCCAATGGTTTTGTTGTTTCATTCACATTTTGCTGACACCCGCTACAGCATACAGCAGGGGACAGTGGGTCATCCTACTTCATCCACTAGCTAACTTCCATTTGTGGGATTGCATTTTGTCCTTTCAGGAGCACAAACCCACAAAAAGTAGTTCCCTTCAGTAACAGTGTTTTTGCTTATAGTAATTATTACTTTACTGTTGCCTTTGTATTTAGAGCCTGATGTGATAGCAAGACACTTAGACCAGTTATTCACAACACAAGACACATTCCAGCTTTATCAGGTCCTGCCTCCTGCTAATGATGTTGTAAATTCCTTTTGAAATTGCTTTGTTTATCTGATTGCTGCTATTTCTGAGTATACATGATTGGGACTATTTGAATCTATACTTTATAAAGTCATTTTTTTATTAGAATGTACACAAAGAAAAGCTTTCAAAACTCCACTCCTATATGTATGTCAATGGAGGACTACAGTTATACTTGTAAACCAATTTTGTCTGTATGCCCTGCTTGCAGGTCTTTTTAGTTTGCTTACAGTGATCCTGTATGTTTAGCCTATATGAATATTTAACTATTATATGACTAGGATCTATCTATCTATCTATCTATCTATCTATCTATCTATCTATCTATCTATCTATCTATCTATCTATGTCTATCAATCCAACCCTCTCAGTCTTTCTTTGTGAGCCTCTCTATGTGTTTTGAAAGCCTTGCCACCATTTATCTATCTTTTCAACTTCCTCTATCTATTTGTAATAAAGGTTTACAAAACATTGTAAACGAGCATTAGCAAAGGAAAGTGAAAGGCTTTTGTCCTTTGTCAGCTCAGTATGGATAGCACTGTGCTAATCATAACCCTGAAGACCTTACAGTAAAAATGGCAAAATGTTTTGTCCATTTTGAGCTCTGCATGGATGACACTATGCTAGTCCTATGCCTAAAACATTGCTAGAAAATCAGACATTTGAGGTGTTCAGATTCAGAGTGTTGCTGGTGTTGTAGAGTGCTTGATATAAGGGAGCTGCTCTCAGCCTAAACTTAAAAAGTATTAAAAGTTGTTTGTTTCCTGTTTTGCATGACTTATTTAGCCCTCTAAACCTGAAAGAGAACTGTTTTGATTTATACTGGGTGCTCCCTTGTGCCTGGACAAAGATGCACCTCTCTGATGAGCTCTAACTAGACCAAAACACATGTAACAGGATTTGCTTTTATTCATTCCAGGTTGGCTTGAATGTTTTTTTACTAACCCAAACTGTAATACTGTTACTGAAGTGGTAAAAGGCTTTTGTCAATTTTCAGCTTGCTGTAGATGGCATTGTGCTAATCTTATGCTTAAGGACTTTGCTGTAACAATGCAAAAAGCTTTGTCTCTTTATAGCTCAGCATGAATGGTATTCTGCTAATCGTATGCTTGAAACGGTGTTAGAAAAACATATATTTAAGCTGAGCAGATTCATAGTGTTTCCACTGTTCTTGGGTGTGATAGGTTAAGGATCTGCTCTACACCTAAAGTTGGTAACTATCCAAAGTTCTTTGCATCCTATTTTGCATAATTTGTTCAGCACACTAAGCCTAAAATGTTATTATTTTTACTTATACCGGGTGCTTCCGTGTGTCTGGAAAAATCCATAACTCTCTGATGATCTCTATCAAGAGTGAAACACGTGTTAGGGTTTGCTTTTATTCATTCCAGGTTGGCATGGATGGTATTTTACCAACCAAAACCGTAACACTGTGCCTGGAGTGTTAAAAGCCTTTTGTCATTTTTTTTAGCTTGGCGTGGATGTTATTATGCTATCCCTTTTTTTTAAGACTTTGCTATAAAAGTCGTAAAACACTTTTGGGGTCATTATGTCACTGGCGGTCTTCAGAGCTCCAGGGATAATGTGGCGGTACGACCGCCAACAGGCTGGTGGTACATACCGCCACATTCTGAGATTGGCGGGTTGGCTGCAGCCAACCTGCCACTTCTCCACTCATACCACCATGGCGGTATGAGCCACCGGGCTGGAGATGTCTAACTCCAGCCCGTCGGATGGTATAGACCGCACAGGGCACTACCACCGTGGTTTTGTGGCGTTAGCAAAGCCAGGAAAACCATGGCGGTAGACCCTACCAGTGACAGGGAATTCCTGCCCTGTCACCGGTAGGCAGTTCCCCCACTTCCCCCAACAGTCACCTGATGCCCCCCTCCATCCAAACTGCCCCAACACCCTCCGATCCACTCACTCACCCCATACACACACACAACTGACCCCACCCCCCACAGCCACACAGGCACACATCACCCTCCCTCCCACCACCCCCAGTGCAGCCACAGCACCCCTCACCCCACACCCCTTCCCGCATACATGCACATAGACACCCACATGCACCAGGCATGCACACATTGATTCACACACTGACATATACACATTCATTCATGCATATTTCCAGACATACTCACAAATATTCTTACACACAATCACACTGACATGCAGACACTCACTTCACCATTTTTACACGCACTCACACATTGAAGCACACACTCAAACACACACACACAATACCCCGCCCCCCCTCTCTGTCGGAAGCCCGACTTACCTTTGGCGAGGAGGTCTTCCGGCAGGGAACGGGAAGTGGCACTGCTACTGCCAGCAGCACCCTGCCAGCAGAACACCGCCAGGCCGTATTACTGGTCATAATACGGCTTGCAGCATTCTTTCGGCGAGGTGATGTTGGTGTTAGCTATGCCAGCTACCACCGTCGACCACCATGAGCACTGCTGGATTTCCGTCCTTATTGTGGAGGACATCAGGCAGTGCTCATAATATGGCGGACTGATGGTAGCCACGGTGGCTGTATGTTGGCGGATGTCACTGCGGCAAAAGGTGGTATGTACCACCGATGTTTGTCCCTTTCTAGCTCAGCATAGATGGCAATGTGCTAATCCTATGCTTAAAACTTTGCTAGAAAATAGACATTTGAGATGAGCAGATTCACAGGGTTGCTTCTGTTGCTGTCTACTATATATAAAGGAACAGATCTTGGCCTAACCTTAAGAACTACCCATTGTTTCCTACTTCCTGGTGGCATAATTTATTCACCATTCTAAGCCTAAAAGTTCATTGTTTTAACATAGGTATTTATAGCAGTTTTCAACCAAACTACATCTATAACTCTGCTGTTAGGTTTTTCACAATTTTGTGAAAATGTGTCCCCGCCATCCAAGCACACAACACAGGAAATCCCTCTGGTGCTGGCACCAATCAGATTTCCTGATGAAAAAAACAGCCTCAGGAGCTGGGAAAAACCTCCCCCAGCTACCGAGTCTGTTTCTTTTTTTCATTGAAATGATGATCAGCGCTCAAGGCAATCACCTCATTTACTTTCACTGTCTAGGTGCTTGGGGGGCTATCTCAGCCACCCAAGCAGATGGGAGAGGTATAATTGGAAAGGGGAGAATCTTTTCATTGGTACCCTTTCCTAGTGGATCCCTGCTTGGGGATTACCACATGAGGACGATCCCCAAGCAGGGAGCCACCACTAGACACTAGGGAGGGGGGAGCTGCTCCTTGGGCAAGGGACTTTTCTCCACCAATATTTTTGTATTTTTATGGCCCACAACAGCCTTTTGCCCCCCCCCCTCCCGGGGCAAATGGGCCAATAGCCCCTGATCTGCCCTCTGGAGGGTAGAAAGCCTACTAGGCACCAGGAACTATGTTTTTTTTATAAGCATCTAAGGGTGGGGGCTGCCCAGAATGAGCATGGCAATGTTCCCAACCACCCAGAAATGGGCACAGTCAATCTACCCCCCCGGGGACAAATAGGGATTTATGAACCCCAATCTGCCCCCTAGGGATGAGAACACCCTTTAGACATCAGAGAATACTATTTTCTTTTTTAAAAGAGCGGGGTCATTGGGGCAGCTAGTGTAATTACCCACTAGATACCAGGGAATTGAAAAAAAATAGAGGGGTGTGGGCACCCACCACTGTCGGCATGGTTTTGTCCTCACCCCTACTGAAGGGGGCAGCTGTCTTTTTGCTCCCCTGTGGACTAAATCATCTCAACCCAATGGCAAGTATGAGGACATTTGACTCTATTGTGTGTTGAATTTACATATGGGCCAGGATAGCTTGGCTAACTCCCAATATTGTCCCACTTACGATGGTGAAGGGCTGCACATTTTAGGCTTGGGTAGGCTGTCACCTGGAAAAAGCCAGACCCAGGCACTTCTGAAAAGTAGACATCTGGGGTAGTCCAGGGTGGTGTGCTTTACATGCACCTGTGCCATTTGCTTACCCAGAATGCCCTGCAAACCTCAAACTTTCCCTTCATTTCTGTGATGGAAACTTCCAGAATCCACAGGAGCCCACAAAATTCCTACAACCCAGCATTGCCCCCTGCTGAAAAAAGTCTACTCCCTTAAGTGCCTGGGCCTAGCACCAGTTACAGGAACGGGCCTGACCGAAGTCAAAACGAGTCTCTGTGCAAGGGCTGCCATTGTCCTTGGTTTGATCCATCCCTGTCGTTGCACTAGGCCCAGCCACACAAGTGAGGCAGCAGTTATATTGCCAAAGTCGAAGGGCTGGTAGTCAATGACAATCCTCTTGTGTTTGCCAATGCTTGCTTAGACGTTAGCAGAGAGGAAAAAACATCAAACGTGGTGGATGTCCCATTTATCATATGTATGATTTATACCAAAATATTCTTTATACAGTGGATGGGGCATCTGCCACCTGTGGCAGATGCCACACAACGGCCCAACTTTAGACAAGGCCAAAAGTTATTTCACACGGTCACTGGAAGCAGATAAGTCAAAATGTATTTAAATCAGCTTTGAGCCCATGGAGAGCTGCAGGAGACTATATCCAAGTGTGCATTCCGCAAATTTAATTGACTCTCTTGATTCTCTTAACAGTAATTCTTTCAAGATAAAGGCTTTTAAATGAAGTCACTGCCTTCAAATAGGTTTAATAGGTTTGAGAAAGTAACAATGGTTTTGAATTAGCTCAAGGAGAGCCCTTACTGGAGAACATTGAGATTCAAATATTTCCCCAAATAATTCTTCTTTTGAACCCATAATGTGCTGGGTTTGAAGTAGGCTAAAACCTTTATCAAAAGTTCTCAAATGTACTTGGGTTCTGTTTGAGCAATAGCACTAAACAACAAAATATTATAATGTTCTTGCACCAACATGCGTGCTGATAGGATGATGTTCCCTCTGTGTTTCTTGTGAAAGAACCTTGCAGAAACAAAGCAGACCTTCCAGAAGATTTGCTACTGGTTTGTTTGTGAATCCTCTAAGATTGGTCCTACCACTACCAAGCCTTTCTTTGCAGGATCTCCATCAAAAAGGGCAATCCAATAATTGCAACTTCAACAAAAAAGGTAAACCTGTCCAGGGTACATAAATTATGTGTGTAGAATGAAAAATCTAGATTGCATTCCTCTGGACCACCGAGAGCGATGCATGTGGTTTTGCCGCTTATGCACCCCATCGGTTTTTGGAGTGAGTGGAATAAACACTTTCTCCAAGATGGCACCAAGGGGAGGGAGAAAATGGGAAGGAGAGAATGCAAGAGTGACTGGCTCACGTTGCTACGCACAGGAGGTACCTTGATGTGCTGCTTCACATTCATTCAACCTCCTAATCTCTTATGTGGCCCTTGGTCGCTCTTGTGCTGGTTCAGTAGAGCCTGAAGGGATGAATATAACATGTGTTAACACATTTGTTAATACAGTCTCTACAAGTAAGTGGAGTATCACATTTCTGATCTTAGGTTATTACATGTGCACCTCATAACCCTTCAGTAACCTCTCAGATGAGGGGAGCATAGTGCCTAGCAGGGTTTGCATGAAGGAACAGAAGATACTGCAAACTGTGTTAATGTAATATAGCAAGTACTGTGTCAAGTGTCAAATGGAGGATGCACAGAATGCATTTAAGGCTCAAAAGTCTTGTCAGAATAACAGACTCTAGATTTTTGCATCAGGGGTGACTTTGAGTCATGCAGGGTAGTCTCTTTTGAGGAAAGATGTTACGAGCAAATAATTGACTTGGCCTCTCCCTTCTTAGGACATGCGCTTGCAACCTGAGGGAACGGTTGGAACTAGGGAGCAACTGTCAAGGTCAAGCATTGCACTGTAATGCATTAATTTGTGTAATCCATTCTTAGCACAATGTCAGTACTCATCGGGTAACAGCTGTTTTCTTCTTTGCAGGTCGCCGGGGTCAGATATTACTGCAGCTAAAAGAACAAAGTCTGCATAGGTGAAATGGCACAAGCTATGAGGTGACGCACAGGCGGGTTTTAGAACCATCAATCATCTCTTTGTTCTGGAAATTCAATTGTCAGGCAAAGCCTGGCACCATGGTGTGGTGCATGAAGGTCTTCAAGGGGTTGTTTCCCTTTACAGATTCTGGGCTCAGTAACAAATCTAAAGAAACTGCTTGATGGATGTTTTAATGGCGTGCATGTGAACATGTAGTTTTGAAGAAATGACTGGGAAGGGTGTGTGTGTGTGCATGTTCATGCACACGTGTGTGTGTGTGTGTGTGTTTGCATACACTGCCGACTAGATGACTTTGTTGGAAAGCTTGCATGTTAGTGCACCAGACTGGGACGACACCACTGTTGGGCCTTTTTGGGAGACCACGAAAATCCAAACTTTGCTGGTGATTTTTCTAGCAGCCATGACAAAAACACATCCTGTGCTAAGTCAGGAAACAGCTTATCTTCCAGCTCTGGGGAGAAGCTCTTGACAGATAAAAAGCTTTTCATTAGGTTATTGATGACACGGGAGAGTGATATCCTAAATACTGACAAATGCGTCTTTAAAACTACATTAAGTTTCCGGTCAGAAACGTCAATAATGTGAAGAATAATTTTTTATTTTGATGTGAATGAAGACTAATTGAAACCATTAATATGTTTCTACTACACTGCATGTTCTTCTAATCGCAATTGTTATGTTAGGCAAATCTGCAAATCCATCTCTGGAGTGAAAAAAGGATTTTGTTAAACCTAGGTGAAAGCCCCCTTGTAGCTTGGATGTCAAAATTCAGGACTCTAAAGCAAGAAGCCTTTCTATGACAAGACAATTCCTGTTCCTTAGCAGCAAGAGATTTCTTCGAACTTTTTGAGGAAACAATCTCTGGGCTACCACTGATATTTTAAGAGTTTTGACCACAGCAGCATGACAGCTAGTCCAAGACTTAACACTTTGTAGAAAGATTGGCTCCTGTGGAAAATATATATTTCTTTAGAAATTAAGACCACTTTTTACCACACTTACACAAACACAGAGTTTAAACTATATAACGGGGTTTATTCACACCTGAATGGAAACCTGCTTCTTCTCCACAACTCTGTTACAACTGCCTACAAAATTCAATATAAAACTAAATAACCCACATAACTAACACAATTCCAAAATCTGATTACAACAGTACTCTCATTACTACTACTGCTCTTTTGTAAGAGAAAGCAATGGATAAATAGTCCAGCTATGTACAGTATTTATAGTAACCATTGTACTGGGTGAATCACACTATATCATTGCTTAATTTGAGCCAGTGGGTCCGTAGCTTAGTACCGGCACCTAATTGTCAACACCAGCACTTCTGACAGTCTGCCACATGGTGGGACTGTTTGTCTGAATTAGAGATGAACAGAACAACAGTTGTTTACTAATTCAATATACATAAAAAATGAATAATACCTGCTGTCCAAGCAATTCTTATAGCTTTCGGGCCTGGAACAGTCTGGATTGTCATTCTTGTAGGAGTGTGATGGTTAGTAGTTGTGTTGGTGCTGTCATTGGCAGTGCTGGAAGGGGCGGTGAGAGGTGCAAGTTGCAGTGGCCTTCTTACAACAACCCTGGAACTACTTTTTAATTTTTTTTACAAATTAAGCACTGCACTTAATGTGCTCAATATATGTATGTATGTATGTATGGAGGTATTTATAGAGCGCATTCTGGCCCGGGGGCATCGAAACACTGACTGAGGAGAGGCAGCAATGTCCGTGAAAGAGAAGAAGACAATCGAGGAAACAGCCAGGTCTTAACCCGTTTCCTAAAGATAAGATAATTATGCTCTTTTCTGAGATCCAGCGGGAGAGAATTCCAAGTCCTAGCGGCCGCTATAGTGAAGGCTTTATCCCCCCACTTCACCTTCTTCATGCGGGGAACCTGGATAAGAAAGGTACTAGCAGATCGCAACAGCCGTGTAGATCGGTACCATTGAAGTTTTGTAGTCCGATACTTGGGCCCAATCCGATGCGTGGCTTTATGAGAGATACATACAGCTTTAAAGGATATCCGTTGGGCTAAGGGAAGCCAATTAAGATTTCTAAGGCTATCCTTAGCGGAGGCAGATCGTGGCAGATTCAATATTAGTCTAGCAGCTGTGTTCTGTATCAGCTGCAGTTTTTAAAGAGATTTTTTGTCCAAGTTAAGCAAAGGGCGGTACCATAGTCCAGTCTGGACATGACCAGAGCCAGAGTGGCAGTAACTCTCCATTCTTTTGATAGAAAGGGGATAATTTTCTTCAGTTTCCTCAGAGTCCACATGCAGGTTTTTGTGGTCAAATTGACCTGAGGTTGGAAAGATAAGTGGTCGTCAAAAAGAAATCCTAGATTCCTAGACGTGGAACCCGGTAGGAGCATAGTGCCAAACGCTTTAGGCCACCAATTAGGGGACCACAGTGCCCTACCTATCCCAAAACAGAGAACTTCTGTCTTATCACAGTTCAATTTTAACCAATTGGACTTCATCCAACTGCTTACCGCCGACATACAGGCGTTAAACCGAGCCGCGACTATCTCCACATCATTATTGATAGGAATAATAATCTGCGTATCATCTGCATATGAAGTAGGGGTGAAGCCAAAAGAACGTATTAGTTCTGCCAGAGGGGCCACATAGACATTAAACAAAGTGGGGCTAAGTGAGGAACCTTGAGGGACCCCACAAGGCAAAAGGTAGGCAGGGGACTTGAAGTCTCCGCAGCTTACCGTAGACCACCTGTCAGTAAGAAAGTACTCAAGAAGCTTCAGGGCCTGGTCCCTAATACCCACATGATGTAGACGTTCTAACAGAGTGTGGGGGGCAATGGTGTTGAATGCCGCAGAAAGGTCTAATAGGACCAAAACAGCACCCTGTCCCTCATCAACCAACCTCCGAATAGTATCTGAAGAGGAGATGAGGGCCGATTCTGTGCTATGGGACCTCCGAAATCCGTGTTGAGACATATCAAAACCCTCTGAGGCTGCTAGAAAATTGACCAGTTCTTTGTTGATAAATTTCTCAAACATTTTAGCCAACAGAGGAAGCAGAGCTATGGGACGGAGATTGGTTAGATCATCATATTTCCCCTTTTCCTTCTTTTTTAGAGGAATAATAGTAGTTTCCTTCCAAGCAGAGGGATAGATGCTGGAAGTGAGAACTTCTTGGAAGACGGGGACCAGTGCAGATCCTGCCAGCTCCGGAACAGAGTTGCAGAATAGCCGGAGGACAGGGGTCTAACGGCGACCCAGATTTGCATTCGTGAAGCAGCTTAGAAATAATATCTTGGGAGGGCATATTGAACTTGGAAAGTAGCCTACAGTTATCGAGTGTGGCTAAAAGAGGAGCAGAGAAGAGCCCGGCCGGGGTAGTGGCCAGGGAGGAGAGCCCCTGAGTCTTAGGTGTGGTAAAGCTTGAATGAATGTTTAGAATTTTATTTTCAAAGAAATTTGCAACTTTATTGCAAAAATCTTGAGAGTTGTCCAGCTTAGGCGCACAAAGGGGGGAGGTAAGGGCATTAATCACTCTGAATAACTCTCTAGAGGAATTGGCAGCTTTCCTAATTTTAAGCGTAAGATATTCTGATTTAGCTTTAAAACAGGCCTCCTTATAACAGTTTTATGGCGATTTTTAAATGGAGTTTCTCACTGGGATCCGGATTGAGTCTCCAGTAACACTCCTGTTGTCTGTATTTCCTCTGGAGTGCTTTAAGGTCCTTAGAGAACCAAGGTTGGCTGGGTTTTTTCCCCAGGTGTGGTACATGTACCTTCTGGGGGGCTAATAAATTGATCGCCACAGTAATCCCCTGATTGAAGCGGGCCAGTGGCGATAATACAGACATCTTAGGGTCCTTCCAGCTACTTTTTAGTGCCGTTTCCAGGGGTTTAGCTTTGATACTTTTCCATTGTCTAAGAAGTTTGTTTGAGGGTGTCTGAGTGGGAAAAGACAATGTTTTTACAAAATGAAAAGTCAGAAGAGAATGATCCGTCCATTCTAATGGGAGCGTTGTAAGCGTTATATCCTCCTCCGGATGGGTAAAAATTCAATCAAGGGTATGGCCAGCTACATGAGTAGCAGAGCCTTCCTTTAAAATCCAGTCTAAGGAGACCATAAGATTGAGGAATTCCGTAACCAGCGGGTTACTACTATCATCAAAATGGATGTTGAAATCCCCCAATATAATTGCTTTCGGGGCCATAACAAGCGGTTCCAGCAAGTCTGTGCACTCCAAAAGAAATTTACAGAGGGGACCAGGAGGACGATATATTAAGAGCCCTTCTGAGACTAAAGAATAGCCATAAAAGAACTTAAAAACCATTGCATACCTCAGAGGGAGTGCTCCCCCCAGTCCAGATGCAAGTGAGATCAGACCTACAGATAATGGCCAATCCCCCCCCTCTACCCGTTGTTCTATCAGCTCTATAATACAAATAGCCAACGGGAGAGGCCTCAATAAAGTCAGGGTCCGAGTTAGGTCTAGCCCATGTTTCAGTTATGAAAAGGCAATCAATATCAGTGGAGGCGATGAGTTCCCTAATTTCCGACTTATGCTTGGGGAGGAATCTGGCATTAATAAGAGCAAAAGACCCCCTTTCCCTAGTGCCCCTTGTACCTCCACCCTTCACATGGTTGGCCATATTCCCAGCTTCCCTAAGAGCACTATGCTCCTTCACTGTTAGTGGCCTCGGCACGGACCAGTTACAGCGTGCGCATTTCCAGGAGGCCGGATTCCCTGGTATGAACTTATGAGTACAGGGACTACCTGCCCGACTACAGATATCTGAAAGGGAAGGCAGGCCTTTTTTAGTTGGAAATGTAAGGTTCCTGGCCCTCTGGCCCGTACTGGCGCGGACGGGTGCAGACGCGCTTGCCTTTGGTGCGCCTTTGGCGTGCACGCTGCGCGCGTCCGCTGCGCGGCCGTGTTCTTACTGGCATTAAATCCCCTCAGCCAGAAAAAACTAGAGCGCTGCCCCAACCAGAAGTGATCTGCCAGTAAATAGGAAGTGGGCTCTAACAGGCCCAAACTTCCTGCCGGGTCAGAGAAAAAGCTGGACCCCACCGGCTCCAAAAAGCCCCAAAAATAAGCAGCCCCCAAGCAACCCCCACGACGAGCGCTAAAGCACGTTTAAAGCGCTAATAATAAAAACAATAAGAAAATGTTAAGTCACAGTCTACAAGATCTGGAAAAGTGCCTGTGCGTAATATAGGTAAAAGTTTTAAAGTTAAAAATTTAAGAAGTTAAAATCAGCAATATGCACACGAACAGAGACACGCTCACCTAATCACCTATTGCTGTCCAGGAGGCTGATACATGACACATCAAATCTCTACAATATCCCTGAACTTTCCTGGGCAAACAATAGTGTGACCAAATCAATATTTAATGAAATCACATCCACTTTATGTCCCCCCAATTTCAAAATGGTGGACTATTACAGAAGAAGCAAAAGCAGTGTTCATCCATCAGGAATAACATTATGAAGACAAGTTAATTAGTGGTCTCCCAAATACACTGCTGGGTTAGGGTCTTTGGTATGGGACAAGCATCATCTTGGCTGGTCAGGTTAGGAAATTCATCCAGCAAAGAATGGAGCAAACACTGGGCAAGGCCAGTCTTTGGACTCTGTAGTGATTTATACCACTCCGATCTACTGCATGCCATAAGAACACAACTGCTCACTAGTTTTCTGGGGAAGAATGTTTTTTACGAAGCAGCTTGAAGGCTTTCAAACATGATTACCTTTGTCACAAACGTAATTGTTAGATGCTTCTCCCCCCCTTGCAGTGGGACTATATATAAATACTACAATTGGCAACAAAGCTTTTTTGTCTGGAATTCACATTTTGCTCTGTGGTTAGCCAAGTCCACAATTCTTTGTCCAGGCATTGACTTTATGAGAAAGTATTTATTTCAATATGTTCTTTAAACCCTCAGATGCCATGCAATCTGAGCAAAATCAGGAATCTGCACATGATTGTGAAAAGGTAGAAATAGCAAACATATCTTTCAGTTAGTTACATGCAGACTCTTAAGAAATTAACAGTTTTCCAGTCTGAAGTAATTGTACACACTAAAAAATGAAATTACCTTTACTTCTGACTTGATAAAAGTATTAATAGATTTGTGTTTGGAGTAGATTTGTAAAAACCATCAAAGTTGTTTTAGGTTTCATCGATTGGAAGTTAACTTTGATAAACAAGGAAAACAATGGCATACTTAAAATTAATTCTTCAAAGGAAGTCCCTCCAGAACTGAGTAGTAGTAGTGGTCTGGACCTCACCAGATCTGTATGGGCATATGGTCTTTAAGTTTCAGGTTGTACCACAATTTACAGATCGTTCACATGCCCTCAGACGCAAGTGTTTGCAGCAGTTGGTGGGTGGCTAGAGGTAACAATGAAGTCCTTCCAGATGCTGAAAATGCAGTTATAATTCTCACTGGGAGCATAGCCACCTCTTGAACTGGGTCCATCCAATGGACCATTGGAGGCAGGAGAGACCAATTTGCGGGGGGAGGGGTTGAGGGGAGTTCAAATATTGGTGGCTGGGGAGATTTCTGCAGCTTAACTGAGGCTGAAGGGGGTCATTATTGGTGGTGGAAGAAGTGGCCATTCACAGAATCATGTTGGAAAAATCTATGTTGTTCCTCAATTGTGCAATCTTGGATCTCCTTCAACACCAGGGTCGACTGATGTCCACTGCACATAATTCTGCCTGGACGTCTACGCTCAATTTATAGTAAGGGTGGGGGAAACTCACAGAGTTTCACTATATGGAATTCCGTGGAGTTACATGAAAATTCCACAAGATTCTGCGGGGTTCCACAAATGGCCGAAAATCAGCAGGTTACGAAGCTCATGCTGATTTTAGTGCGGGAAGCTTGTTCTGTGCTGAAAAATCTGTGTGATTGGCACCACATGGTGCACCAGAGGGCACTGCTGCTCAAGTTGATTTCGCTGCAGCTCGAGTAAATTGTCTTCTAGAGCTGCAGCTTACTCACCACGAATGGTGACGATTGCCTGTGACCATTCACAGTGATACAATCTTGGCGAATGCCCTCCTAGTGCCCAAAAATCATGCTAGGGGATGGCAATTCTTACTCACCAACTTATCATTGGCAAGCTGCAAGAAAAAACTTCCACATGGGGTGGTTGGTGGAATCTGGACAGAACTCTGTGTTACAAGCTTAACGCAGGGTGACCAAAATTCCGCCTACTCCTCCAGCGAGCAGAATTTATCGCCCACTGCTAATTTATTGTTCAGCTAAAGTGATGCCCTGTGCTTTAGCAGCAATAGAGTGGTGTCACACCGTAAATGCCAATGTATTAACTTATAAGGTAACATAGCATCACCTTCCCTGAGTGACAGGCTGGACCACTCACCTGACATCGAGGTTTCCATGGGAACGAGGAACAAGACCCACACCCCTGTGGACTAGACCTTCACAGCTGAGGTTACAAGCGGTAAATGATGAGTCCCAAGGGGGTAGCGGTAGGGAATAGGGAGATGGGAAGAGAGGATTTGAGAAAACAGGTCCTGAGATGCCTCAAATCAGCATTGTTCATTAGTGGGATGGTTTTTGTTTTGTGAGTAAAGATCCCTGGGCAAAAGACAGAAATAGCATTCCCATTACCCTTGTCCATTAATTCACCCTATTACCTTTCTTAGTATATGTTTAGGTGATTAACTATTTACAAAAAACACACCAATAAATATCTTGCACTGAATCTTTCAATAGACAAAGCAACAGTGTTCAAGTCACACAAAACATCTTATACAATGTTCTTGTTGCACAATATCCCACTGTTGCTATGCCACCATAGGCAGAATACTAATTGGGGTCAAAGTTTCTTAACAGGTTAAGTATTAGTATTTATTCTATTTCTGCCTAGATGTCTCTTGGGAGTAAAAATGTCACAGTGTTTCAAACAAAACGATATTCTGGATTGCTTTCAGTTTTAGGTAAACAAAGTCATTCATCAAAAAACAATGGCCAGCATTGTTATAGGTTTTCACCACGCCCCTTTACTTAATTATTTTCCAAAGTTCAGTGTTTTTGATCTTTTTAGAATTTCCCCTACAAAACTAATGAACCTTTTCAATTTGTATCTCTGTTCAGCCTTTCTTGATGAATTTAGAAGGCTCACATAGAGTCAAGCCAGTCTTTCACTCAGTTTTCTCAGTCATGTAATATTCTTACTGTAACATACTTCTTTTCTCTTTCTCTTTCTCTTTTGCAGGAATTCTGCTGTAGGACGCCTGCTAGGAACGAGGAAACAGGAGTGGGATCAAAAGAATGCATATTAATTTGGAGCTGGAACCACACAGGTAAGGATCTTGAAGCCAAGCGACGAGAGGTACCACAGGTGTGGTTTAAATAGGAAGCCTCTCACATGGCTTGACATGAGGATCCGGGGAAATTAGTCATCATTCTCCCTCAGGTGTTGGGAGCAGGCAACATGCAAGGAGATGAGTCATAGATTATGAAGATGTGAAAAAACACACATTGAAGTAATATCACTGTACATGCCTTCTGGGTTACAATATACATGAAATCTGAAGATTATGTGGAGAATACACAAAACATACATGTTCACTAGATTGATACAGAAATGTAGAAGAGCACATTATAACAGTGAGGTTCATAAGCCTCTACAAAACAGGAAACCCGGGATGGACATACCAGAGGGAAGGTGGAATTATTTAACCCTTGGAATGTGATGAGTGAGAGGTACATGAAGAACTGATTATTCATCATGTAGTCTTATTGGCCCTGAGAAACTGGAATTCCACACATAAATTCATAGCATAATGAAAGAGAAAAGTAGGATGGTGAATCAGCAGTGAAAACTGTTTAGAACAAATCAGATTTTTTGTGCACGGAATTAAAAATGAGGCACATACTTTGGAGGTACAGGTGGCAATTACCATGTCCTTATAGAAGAAAGTATCTTCAAATAAACAATACTCAGTCAAAGCTTTATTGAATACAGACTTGAAGACTGAGCTCTTCGGTATTTTGAGAAGGAATATTTTTCAGGGTTTTAGGGAACCCAGCGAACACATATAAGAAACTTGTGGAAGAACTGGAGTGGGGCTAATGGAGGGTCTGGGATTGCAGCCTAAAAATGAGCACAAGGAATATGAAGAGAGCTACAGTCTGTCTTTACATTTTATTTGAGTCAGCCTACTATCAGTGTTGACTGGCTCTTACTTACAATGGGGGGCAGAAGAAGGCTACAATAATAATAAAATTAAGAGCACTTCCCTTTGAACGGACGTCATCCTCTTGTCGTCTCCTCTTCTCTCTTGGGTCCAACAGCTCCCTGCTGACACTCAGCAGCAATTGGCCCGCCCCATCCTGACACTCGGTTCATTTTTCTGTTCTGAGGGGTCATTTTTCTTTGAGGGGCAATGCTCCTCTGCTCTCGTGGAGGGGCCGCCTTACCCACTATCTCTGCGGGTGTTACTTGCAGCACAGCAGAGAGTCTTGATCTTTCAAGCTTTGATTTGAAGAACATCAGTTAGACGGATAGAGTTAACATGTTTTCTCTGGACCTGAACCAGGCCACTTGTTATGGAAAAAAAATCAGCTGAAAGTTTAGTGTGGTGGGCACCTGAATTAAGCTTAAAGTGAAATACAAGAGGAAGTGGTATACAGTTACACAGGTTAACGCTGTCAGAGCTTACTGGGTGGACTGAATCTGAGATGAGTTGCACATTTTATTATGCATGTACCATTGCTAGTTAAGGGAGTTATATAATTGAATTGCTATTCTGCTCTCCTTCTGGTTTGCTTCCTCTTACCATAGTACTTTTAGTGGTCCACTGATGCGATTCAATCAATCAATCAATCAATCAAGCAATCATTCAATTAATCAATCAATCATTCAATCAATACCTTTATTTGATCAGCAAATATGATCAAATAAGCAGATATATAATAGATATGCTTGATTTTAAAACTGTAAAAGTATAACATTAAGATCCTGGGCCCATTACATCTGTACTTCAGAAAGTCATGTGTGTCCTAAAACAAAGAACACTTTTAGAAAATGAACTAACACTAAAACAAATCAGTAGTGAGCTCATTGTCTGCAGGTATAATGGAGCTGGCCTACATTTGGTAAGCCCTGCGCGCCTAAATAGTGGCTTGTAAAACATAAATAAAATCTACAAAATATGCGAAATGCAGAAAACTCCATGGGGAACTTTCATTGCATGGACAGACTATGATGGAAGAGGATAACATAACTCCCATCTTACATATTCAAGCCTAAATTTGGTTAAGCTTCTCCTGTCCTGCATGCTAGTCACAAACTCCAGATAGGGCTCAAGCCCTAGATTTGTATGGATTAAAACATATTCCTTATTCTGGATCTTAAATAATTCCCCAACTTCCCTTTCTTGTTGTCTCATTTTGAGAAACAGCTGGGATCTGTCATCCATTAGCAGCCTGAGGAAGCAATTCAGCCTGCCCAATGAACAACACATCTGCTTGACATAAGCCAGTCACAGAATTTGGCGCCCCTGGCTGCAAGATAGACAGTCTTCAATGATATCCCTATTAAGCAAGACTTGACGAGGGCTCCACACAGAGCACCACAGTATCAAAGGGGCGCTATTAATTTGAGCCTCTATATACTCCAATCAAAGCTCATCATGCAATTTCAGACTTGTGCTGCTTGGTGGAAGGTCTAAGAGCCTTCTCTGAGCAAAGCTCCTCATGCAAATTCAGACTTGGGTTGCTTGGTGGAAGGCCTAAGAGCCTTCTGCATACTATGGTGCATATTTATAGTTGGCTTGTGCCGTATTAGCACTAAACCTTTTGATGCTAAAACAGCGCTTAGCTAACTCCATATTTATATTTTGACGCTAGACCTGTCATTTGTCAAAATATTGGAGTTCGCGCCATATTTAGGATGAGTGAAACCATCTTGCATCAATGAGATGCAAGGTAGGTGTTCCTGTCCTAAAAACAACACTAACCCCTAGCACCATATTTATATTTAATGAAGGAAGCGGGCTGAAAAAATGGTGCAAAGTCAGATTAGCACCACAAATTAATGCCTGGTCAAACCCAGGCATTAAAAATATACTCACACACCACCACTCATAGAAAAAACCCAGAAGGAGCCTTTGAAACTGCCAGGACAACATGGAAGTGCTACTGCTCCAGATTGGCACACGCCGCAGACGTCTGCAAAGACAGCTGATCCAACCACCACCACAGCAGCAACCTCAAACCCCACCACAACAGCCACAGAGGCAGATCAGAAGGAGGGAGAACATTTTTGGACAGCAAATCATAATCTTAGGAATGAGGGAACAAGATGTGGTCCAGATGTACAGACTCAACCGGGGGTCCATCGTACGCCTGTTGCACCTGATTGCGCCACACATCGAGGCAGGGCTGCAAACTCCCCATTACATCCCACCCATTACAAAACTACTCGCTGTCCTTCACATGATGCCGTCTGGATCATTCCAGACAATGGTTGCTTTAGTGGCTGGTATCTCCCAGTCATCCTTCTTCATCTGCCTACCAAAGGTCCAGGACACAATCCTAGGGTTCACGCCACAACACATCTGCTTCCAAAATACCCAGCAGCTGCAGCATGAGACCAAGCAAGGTTTCTATCAGATAGCTGGGTTCCACATGTGCTGGGTGCAATGGACTGTACCCAAGTCAAACTGTTGCCACCTGCAGCAATGGAACACCTGCACAGGAACCCCAAGTACACACATTCCATCAATGTGCAGGCTATAGTGGACCACCATGGGCTCTTCACAAACATCCTGGCGAAATATCCCAGCATCATCCATGACACATACATCTTTCGTCATTGCACCATCAAACAGTGGTTCCAGGATGGCGAATATGGCAATAAGCTACTCATAGGTAAGTCACCATACCAATCATACCACACAAGTCACCAGCCATCAAGGACAAACCAGACAAACTCAACAAGAAATACACATGGGCACACCACACTGCCCACATAGCATGTCACAAACGCATGCATCCAAATCTACATAACACAGCAACCCCCTGACTGACCAACCACGTGTGGACAGGTGGAGCAAAGTCTCCTTTGCATGCAGAAGCTGCTCACAAATCACCACAAGTATCCACAAGTAGACATCAAAATACAGATCACACACACACATTACACCAAACAAAGAAACACACAGGTATGTCAATGGCATAGGCTATGGTGATGTTTAGGAAGTCACAAATAGGCAAAGTCCCACGTAAATCATGGTGTGTAAGCCTCGGGAAGGACCTACATCCAATGGCACCCAAGTGGTGCCATAACCAAGTATACAATAGCTACACATACCTGACATACCTGTAGTGTTCACATACACCTGTCTGCTGCATTGTGTCCCACACATACATATACAAAAATATTTGCCATTGAAGACGGAGGATTGAATCATGTGAAATGGGGCAGCACCTACTCCAGTGTCACCTTACATGTGCCCCTAGTTCACACTAAGAACACCATGGGGGTCATTCTGACCCTGGCGGTCAGTGTTAAAGCGGCGTCCAACCCGCCAACAGGCTGGCGGCCAAAAATATTGAATTCTGACCCTGGCAGGAACCACCAACACAGGCCGCCGCATTAACACTCCGACCGCCACGGCGGTACAAACAAACAGCGTGGCGGTCACCGCCAACAGGCAGGCGGAAGACAATGTACCACCCACCCTATCACGACTCACCAATCCGTCACCTTTTCCGGGGCGGGAGCCCCGCCAATAAAAACATGGCGGAAACAGACATTTCAAAAGGAAAACGCTTACCTCAACACACTCCACGAGGAATCGGAACAGCATGGAACCCGCACTCCACATCCTCCCAGCCATTGCCTTCCTGCTCTTCTTCCAGGATCACGAACCTCGCCGCAGACGACAACGGTGAGTACTGCACCTACGACACAGGGGAGGGGGGAGGAGGAAAGGTTACGGGCACACACATACGCGACACACCCACCCCCACCCTCACCCCGACCGAAATACCTACACACCTATGCATATAAAAAGTCAGAGTGACACCCCCAAACCCCCCCACCAAAAAGCAAAGACAAAAGGCAATGAATGTAAAAGTAGAACTATATTATTGCAACAATAAAGTATAGCGATCTTAGCAATATATGAAGAATAAATACACATCTAGAACTATATACATACAAGTAGCAAAAGTCCGGCCCAGTCTTTCAAAGTCCAAATGTCCGTGGGCCAATGTGCAGCAACACATGGGCAAAGCCCACACACGAGAACGAGTCCATTGGAGAGAACACTGCTGGGGCATCACAAAAAGATAAAACAGGCACCTCAGGGGGAAGGGAAGGGGGGGCACCTCAGCCACATGAGTCCACGACGCCAGATCCACGAAGGGCCTTAATGCCCACTGTGCCATCCTGGGGAGTGCAAAGCCACAGTCTCTCAAGTCTTTACAGTGGATGGGTTGCCCACTGTGCCATCCTGGGGAGTGCAAAGCCACAGTCTCTCAAGTCTCTACAGTGGGTGGATTGCCCACTGTGCTATCCTGGGGAGTGCAAAGCCACAGTATCTCAAGTCTCTACAGTGGGTGGGTTGCCCACTGTGCCATCCTGGGGAGTGCAAAGCCACAGTCTCTCAAGTCTCTACAGTTGGTGGCTTGCCCACTGTTACATGCTGGGGAGTGCAAAGCCACAGTCCATCAGGTGGATTACAGAGACCACTGGTCATGGAGGAGGCATGGTGGGCAGAGTGTGTCGTGAAGGCCTGCCCGACACAGAACCGGGACTGCCAATGGGCCAGCGGTGCTTGACAGGAAGGGCCCAGTTCAGCGGTGCTTGAGATGAAGGGCCCAGCGGAGCGGTGCTTGACAGGAAGGGCCCAGTTCAGCGGTGCTTGAGATGAAGGGCCCAGCGGAGCGGTGCTTGACAGGAAGGGCCCAGCGGAGCGGTGCTTGACAGGAAGGGCCCAGCGGAGCGGTGCTTGACAGGAAGGGGCCAGTTCAGCGGTGCTTGACAGGAAGGGCCCAGCGGAGCGGTGCTTAACAGGAAGGGCCCAGTTCAGCGGTGCTTGACAGGAAGGGCCCAGCGGAGCGGTGCTTGAGACGGCGCTGCCCTGTTCAGCGGTGCTTGAGACGGCGGTGCCCTGTTCAGCGGTGCTTCAGACGGCGGTGCCCTGTTCAGCGGTGCTTGAGACGGCGGTGCCCTGTTCAGCGGTGCTTGAGACGGCGGGCCCTGTTCAGCGGTGCTTGAGACGGCGGTGCCCTGTTCAGCGGTGCTTGAGACGGCGGTGCCCGGTTCAGCGGTGCTTGACAGGAAGGGCCCAGTTCAGCGGTGCTTGAGATGAAGGGCCCAGCGGAGCGGTGCTTGACAGGAAGGGCCCAGTTCAGCGATGCTTGAGATGAAGGGCCCAGCGGAGCGGTGCTTGACAGGAAGGGCCCAGCGGAGCGGTGCTTGACAGGAAGGGCCCAGCGGAGCGGTGCTTGACAGGAAGGGGCCAGTTCAGCGGTGCTTGACAGGAAGGGCCCAGCGGAGCGGTGCTTGACAGGAAGGGCCCAGTTCAGCGGTGCTTGACAGGAAGGGCCCAGCGGAGCGGTTCTTGAGACGGCGCTGCCCTGTTCAGCGGTGCTTGAGACGGCGGTGCCCTGTTCAGCGGTGCTTCAGACGGCGGTGCCCTGTTCAGCGGTGCTTGAGACGGCAGTGCCCTGTTCAGCGGTGCTTGAGACGGCGGGCCCTGTTCAGCGGTGCTTGAGACGGCGGTGCCCTGTTCAGCGGTGCTTGAGACGGCGGTGCCCGGTTCAGCGGTGCTTGACAGGAAGGGCCCAGTTCAGCGGTGCTTGAGACGGCGGTGCCCTGTTCAGCGGTGCTTGAGACGGCGGTGCCCTGTTCAGCGGTGCTTGAGACGGCGGGGCCCTGTTCAGCGGTGCTTGAGACGGCGGAACCTGTTCAGCGGTGCTTGAGACGGCGGTGCCCTGTTCAGCGGTGCTTGAGACGGCGGTGCCCTGTTCAGCGGTGCTTGAGACGGCGGGGCCCTGTTCAGCGGTGCCTGTCTTGTGTTTCCAGTGAACCACACCTGCCCAATACTTGCCGCTCAGTCTGCATCGGACCTCTCCGTTGCGGGGCCCTCCTGTGATGGAGCCCTCGGGCCCTGTGTCTCCTCCGATACCCCCGGAATGGGGCTGGTGGGGCCCTCATGGCCAGGTCGGCTGCTCCCTGCCTTTTGCGCCTTGCTGCCCTTGCCCTCCTTGGCAGACTGTCCGTGGCCCTTGGCTCCCTTACCCGATGTGGCAGGTGACGGTGTAAGGCTACCCTCCTTGGGGACAGGTGTATCAGGCCTGTTGCGCCTGCCCTTGAGTTTTTTGCTCCTCTTCCCAGGGGGGGGGGGGGGCTGGCTGTGCCTTTGCTGCTGGACGATGTCCCAGACCAAGGAAAGGGCGGACTCCAAAAACCAGGCACGACGTTCTTGGGAGTTGCTGGGCTGGTGGTGGCTGAGGTGTTTGTGGAACTCTTATGGGATGGAGGGGGTGGGTCAGGTGAGGAAAAGAGGTCCACTTTAGAGAGGAAAATTTTCTTTTGAGCCATGGGAAGGGTAGCTGGAGTGGGTATGGGAGTGGAGGAAGAGGATGTGGTTGTAGGAGAGTCAAGTGTGCTGTCTTTGGGTGCAGGTGCTTGGGCTGGAGGCTGACGTGAGGTGGATGGCTGTTGTTTGGGTGCCTGCCTGCGTTTGTGTGGTTGGGAAGCGGGGGTGACAGACACACTGGGAGAGGACACAGGGGACGTGTACATGGCAGTGGGGGTGGTGACTGCACGTGTGCGGACTGTACTGGAGGGTGTGCTGGTGATGGGTGCAATGGCTGATGGTGGTGTGCTTGCAGGTGTGTGTGGAGACGTCACAGGGAGGAAGGAGGGAGACAAGAAGGTGGGGGACACAGAGGAGGTAGTGACTGTTGGCATGTCTGCATCTGGATGTTGCTTGGGTGAATGCTTGTGTGTTCTGTGGTGCTTATGTTTGGATGAGCTGCCCTTGGGTGTTGAGGTGTGTGCAGGCTGGTCTGTAGGTGTGGATGGGATAGGCAGAAGAACAGGGGAGTGGGACTGGGTGGAGGGAGTCAGAAGAGGGAGGCTGGAGACAGGGACAATCGCTGCCGTCAGTGCTGAGGCCAGAGCGTTGAACGATCGTTGATGGGCAGCCTGACCCGAATGAAGGCCCTCCAGGTATGCATTGCTTTGATGCACCTCCCTCTCCACACCCTGGATGGCATTCAAAAGGGTAGACCGCCCAACAATGATGGTCCTCAGGAGGTCAATGACCTCCTCACTGAGGGCAGCAGGGGTGACTGGGGCAGGGCCTGAGGTGCCTGGGGCGAAGGAGATGGCCGGCTTCCTGGCCTTGCGGGCACGGGCCGAAGGCCGAGGGGCTGCTGGGAGGGCGGAGCTGGTGTGCTGGGTGGCGGCTGTACCTGAAGGATCGGTGGGCACGGATGTTGCCGCCACCGCAAGGGAGCTCCCTTCCGAGGACGTGTCGGTGTCGCTGACGTCTCCACGGGTCCCCGTGGTGGAGCCCCCCTCGCCCTCCGTCTCACTGGTCATGTCGGAGTCCGTTGCATGGCCCTCCGGGGCCATGTGAGATGCAGCTCCCTCTTGCGCCGATGCCACTTCTCCTCCGCCTGATGATGCTAATGCACACATTCACAGAAAAACAAAGAAAATGGGTGGGGGTGGTGGAAAACATAAAGACAAGTTGAGTGCATGTATTGGGGACACCGTTGGCGGAGAGGACAGACACAGAAGCCCCATGCACTATGCTGCGCACTTGGGGTACACTACTCATTCACTGGGACATGCCCTACAAGCCTATGGGCGACAACTGGCCACACAGTATTCACTGGTCCATGAATCGCGTTACTAGGCACCCTACAGAGGTGGGGGGCGGGGGCACAGGACCATACCTCACGGACGGGCCTATCCTACAGAATTCGCCCTGGCCTAGGGATACCCACAGCCCTCCTCCCCCCCCAGGCACCTCCACTGCGCGCTAAATAGCTGAATGTGCTGGTACTCACCCCCTTGTGTCTGCTGTGATGTCCTCAAGCGCCCATCTAAATCGGGGTAGGCCACCGCCAGGATCCGGGACATCAGGGGGGTCAAGGTACGACTGGCACCCCTCCTAGGTTGGGAGGCCATCCCCAGCAGAGCCTCTGCGGTCTTCCTGCTCCAGCGGCGGATGTCCTCCCACCTCTTGCGGCAGTGGGTGCCCCTTCTGTTGTGGACCCCCAGGGCCCGGACGTCCTTGTCGATGGCACGCCAAATGTCGATCTTCTGATGGGCGCTGACCTATGTGACATGTACAGGGGGGGAAGAGAAACATCATCACTTTTCTGCATGCTCGATGTGAGTGGCCCCCCCTCCCCAACCTTGCCATGTGGCACATGCTCTCATCTGTCGTGCCATGCATTCGTCATTCGCTGCCCTCCCCTCCATCGTACATCCTCCCCACTCAACCCAGGCATTGGGCACTATGCATTGCCCCCCTTTGTTCTCACCTGTTGGTCTGGAGGCCCGTAGAGTAGCGCATACTGGGGGAGGACCCCGTCCATGAGCTTCTCCAACTCCTCGGAACTGAAGGCGGGGGCCCTTTCCCCAGTCGCAGCAGCCATTGTCACTTCCAGACCGAGGTCACAGCAGCACTTGCAGTATAGGTCCTCTCCTGTGGATGATCAGGTCTCGTGTGAATAAGCATAGAGAAAATGGTGGTTACGGCCGCGGCGGTGCGTACCACGACCGCCGGCGCTCACCGCCATTCGCTCATGAAACCCATAGGGTTCAATGTTGTCCAATGCGGCTTTGCGCCGCGGACTGCGACCGCCTACCGCCACGGTGTGCCACGCTTGCGCAATGACCTCACTTCACATTGTCACACTTCACAGGTCAGGCAGCCGCCATTTCCAGGGCCCAAATGCCTTAATTCCTACTGCGTCACACATGGCTAGGCCTTGCACCGACATTCATACTAGCCATTCAATCCCGAGAGATTCGTGTACTGTGCATGCTGTGGGCAATTACCTGTGGGTTGCTTGACTCTGTGCTCCATGTTGTCCTTCCTAGGCACCGTCCGCTGGGACTTGCGAGGAGATGGAGGAATCCTCCCGTGTACAGACCGCTGGTGGACCTTTCGACAATGGAAGAAAGACACGTCATACTCACCTACAGACTCAACCGTGCCACTATACAGGAACTGTGGGCCCAGCTGGAGCCAGACCTGATGTCACCCATCCGCCAACCCACAGGGATTCCGCCTCTAGTGCAGGTGCTGTCAGTACTGCATTTTTTTGCCAGTGGATCATTTCAAAATACAGTGGCCATTTCATCTGGGATGTCTCAGGCTATGTTTTCAAAGGTGTTGTCCAGAGTGTTGTCTGCCCTGATGAAATACATGCGGAGCTACATCATTTTCCCTGAGGTGGGTGACTTGCCTACAGTGAAGGGTGATTTCTATGCCCTTGGACACATTCCCAATATCATTGGTGCCATTGATGGTACCCATGTGGCTTTGGTTCCCCCAAAAGACAGTGAACTGGTGTACAGGAACCGAAAAAATTATCATTCGATGAATGTCCAGGTGGTCTGTTTGGCTGACCAGTACATCTCCCATTTAAAAGCCAAGTTCCCAGGGTCAGTGCATGACGCGTACATCATGCGAAATAGCAGCATCCCTTATGTGATGGAACATGCTACAGAGACACCGTGTGTGGCTAATTGGTGACTCTGGTTACCCCAACCTGCCTTGGCTATTGACCCCAGTGAGGAATCCGAGGACCAGGGCAGAGGAACGGTACAATGAGGCCCATGGGCGTACTAGGAGGGTGATTGAGCGGACCTTCGGCCTCCTGAAGGCCAGGTTTAGGTGCCTGCATATGACTGGTGGATCCCTAATGTACTCACCAAAGAAGGTGTGTCATATCATCGTGGCCTGCTGCATGCTTCACAACCTGGCTTTGCGACGCCAGGTGCCTTTCCTGCAGGAGGATGGTCCAGATGGTGGTGTTGTGGCCACTGTGGAGCCTGCGGAGAGTGAAGAGGAGGAAGACGAAGAGGACGACACAGACAACAGGGACAGAGTGATACTGCAGTGTTTCCAGTGACAAACAGGTAAGAATCTACTCCTGCATTGTATTATATTTGTAACTGTAGAGGCTCTCTACTGTCTAACCTTTCACCCCAATGTATGGTAACTTAGTTGTGTATTTCACTTCCTATTTCAGTGATCTGATCCCCACGGAGTGCCCGCAGTTTTTTTTCCCCATGGACTACCGCTGTGTGACACTGGTATGTTGTCATCACAATGTTAATAGCAATGTTTTGTTGGTTATCTCGAATACAATTGGTTTAAATAAATAGATAGCAGAATCCAGTTGATTTTTGTGCAAAAATGGTGTTTATTGTAGTTTTAAAATAGGTGTATAGTTCTAAAAGGGTGATGGGTGATGGTGGAGGCATGTCCATGGCAGTGTCCAGACTGTCGTTCCTACAGGTCCATTGTCCATATGCCTGTGGAAGGTGGAGCAGGGGCAGTTCAAGGTTGGACAGGGTGAACAAGTGGGACAGTGGGATGACATCCGGGGGATTCCGTGCATGGCGGGGGTCTTGACATCCGACTCTATCTTCTTCCTAGATCTCAGGCCTTTCTTGCGGGGTGGTTCTTGTTCTGCAGGGGGTGGGGTCCGGGTGGGCCGTTGCTGTTGTGTCGGGGAATCCTGACCACTAGCGCCGGCGGAGATGGTGGGCTGTTCTTCCTCCATGCTAGTGGCAGGGGCCCTTTGGGGGGCCACATGGTCCCGCAAAGTGGTGACAATCTGGTTGAGTGCCACCACCATTGTACCCATTGCGGAACTGATGCTGCGCAGTTCTTCCCGGAACCCCATATTCTGTTGCTCATGCAGAAACAGGATCTCCTGCAACCTGGCCAGGACCGTCGCCATCGTCTCTTGGGAGTGGTGGTAGGCTCCCATGATGGTGGTGAGGGCCTCTTGGACAGTGGGTTCCCTAGGCCTGTCCTCCCTCTGTCGCACAGCAGCCCTCCCAGTTCCCCTTTGTTCCTGGGCCTCTGTCCCCTGGACGGTGTGCCCACTACCACTGCCCCCAGGTCCCTGTTGTTGTTGGGGTTGTGGGTTACCCTGGGTGCCCTGTAGTGGTAGACACACCGCTGCTTGACCTGTCCTGGAGACAGAAGCATGGGCCCGCTGGGTGGGTGCTGTGCTGGTGTTTCCAGAGGGGGGTAGGTCTGCTGTGGCCTGTGGCTGACTGAGGGTAACCGACTGTCCAGAGGTCCCCGATGGTCTGCCTGGTCATCAGGTTCTAGGTCGACAGAGCTGCTGTCATCACTGGGGGCCTGTTCTGGGGGTGGGATGGACAAATCAGGACCCTCCTGGCCGGTGTGTTGGCGTTCGGGCCCTGCAGGGGTAAAAGAGTATGGTTATTGCTTTTGTGTGTGCCATGGCGTGCGATTTGTGGGTGCCCTTGTCCCCCAGTGCTGGCAGTCCCTTGTGGGAGGAGTTGTGAGGGTGGTTTGGGGGGGGGGATGGGTATGTGCAGTGGTCATGCTTAGGTGATGGGTGTCCATAGTTTGTGTTGGCATTCAGGGGTTAGTGTTGGGTTGGGTGGGTTGTGCTGGTGAGACATTAACAGGGAGGATGTGTGCTGGGGGGTTGGGGGTGTGGGTGGGGGTGTGGGTTGGCATGCTGGTGGTTGGGGGGGGTGAAGTAGTTGAGATTAGACTTACCAGAGTCCATTCCTCGGCCTACTGCAGCGAGGCCCTCAGGATGCAGGATGTTCAAGACCTCTTGCTCCCATGCTGTGAATTCGGGTGGAGTGGGTGGGGGTTCGCCGCCAGTCTTCTGCACAGCGATGTTGTGTCTTGACACCATCGACCGCACCTTCCCCCGTAGGTCGTTCCAGCGCTTTCGGATGTCTTCCCGATTTCTGGGATGCTGTCCCACAGCGTTGACCCTGTTGACTATCCTTTGCCATAGCTCCGCCTTCCTGGCTATTGTGGTGTGCTGCACCTGTGTGCCGAAGAGCTGGGGCTCTACCCTAATTATTTCCTCCACCATGACCCTGAGTTCTTGGTCCGAGAACCTGGGGTGTCTTTGGGGTGCCATGGGGTGGTGTGGATGAGGTGTGGGGTGGTGTTTGTGGTGATGAGTGTGGTGGTGTGTGGTGTTTTGTGCGTAGATGTGGTGTGGGTGATGATGTTGGGTTCCTGTGTGTGTTATGCTTTGCGTTCCCTGTGCTCTCTCTCTGTGTATTGCGCCTTGTCTCTGAATTTCGAGTTGTGGGGGTTTGTGGGTGTTGTGGGTGTGTGTTTTATATAGTGATGGGTGTGTGGGAGTGGTGTTTGTATGTGTATCAGGTGTGTGTATTTCAAATTGTCCAATGTGGTTGTGTTTTGTAAAGTTGTGTGTATTTTGACCGCGGCGGTGTGTACCGCCAATGGAATACCGCAGTTGAAAGACCGCCGCGTGGATTCGTGGGTTGTAATGGCATGGGCGTGTTTGTGTTGGCGTGACGGTGGAGGTTTGGTCATCTCCAGTTTATCGCTGACCGCTGATGAGGCGGCCTTCAGTGGATGTCGGATTTTTGGCGATTTGGCAGTTGTGGGTCAGAATGACCGTGGCGGTTTACCGCGGCCGCGGCGGTATGATGGCGGTCTTCTGACCGGCGGTAAGAGCCTTTTACCGCCGAGGTCAGAATGACCCCCCATGTCTGTTCCTACTGCCAGAAATGCTCCACCATGGTCTTGTGTCTGTGAAAAAACACTAACCTTCATGGATGACATACTTGTATGTGGTAGGTGTATAGTGGAGATACCTGACCTTAGATGCACCATTCTAAGAGAACCATGTGAAAAATATCTGTGCCCCTCCAAAGCCTGCACTGTGCATGTGTTGAAAATGTCAATCAGAAATCATGTGACAGAAGGAAGGAGAACCTTCTGCAACAAATTACTTCATCCTACCAATGTGGGACTCTGTTGGACCTGTCCCTTTTACTGGGTCATTCCCCAGACTTTTTGCCTTTTGCTTCCTTATTTTTTGAACCTTTGTTGACTGACGTTATGACTCTGAGCACTTTTTCACTGCTAACCAGTGCTAAAGTGCATGTGCTCTCCCTTGTAAAATTGGTATGATTGGCTTATACCTAATTGGCATATTTAATTTACCTATAAGTCCCTTGTAAAGTGGTATCCCTATACCCAGGGCCTGTAAATTAAATTCTACTAGTGGGCCTGCAGTGCTGCTTGCGCCACCCATTGAAGTAGCCTCTCAAAGCTATCTCAGGCCTGCTAGCGGAGGGCCTGTGTGCGAAGTTTTCTGCCACAGGGAACTGGCATCTAAATTTACTTGCCAGACCCAGAACTTCCCTTTTACTACATGTAAGTCACTCGTAAGGTACGCCCTAGTTAGCCCTATGGGCACGGTGCCATGTATGAAGAAGGCAGGATATGTGCAGGTTGCGTGGCCTGTCCTGGTAGTGACAAAAACAGCCTAACTTGGTGTCTCACTGCTGTGAGTGCTGCCTTCTCATGGGATTACATTAGAAATGCCCTGCTTATGTGTAAGGGGTATTGTTTGATTTATGAGGGATAGTGTAGGCATGTTTGGTATGGTTGTGATAGTGATAAGAAATGCTGCTTACTGGTGTAGGTGTATTTTTTATTACTATTACAGAAAAGCCACTTCTAGAAAGTGCACATTTGTCTGTGCTTATGACTCTGGTGTTTTTGCAGCTTGACTCCAATCCACGTCGGGGCAGACTGACAGTTGGGGCTTTGTGCATACTTTTCAGACAGCCTGTACACAGGGAGGATGGAGGTGTCACAGAGGTGCATCTACATGTTGTATAGTCTTCTTCCTGGGCTGAGAGAAGGGAGAGGCGGGCACACCTGCATTTGTAAAGGCTGTGCCCTGGCCTCGCACAATAGGGTTGTTTACCTCCCACTGATGTTTGGAGCCTGTGCTGGTGGAGAGATGGGGCACTCCCAGAACCATTTGTAACTGGTTGGAAACCCCTCTCCTTCTCATTGTAAGAGACACTGCAAACTAAGTATAAGTACAGCAGAATTTTCCCCACATTTTAGACATTCTTGAACCTTGTAGAAGCTTACCTGAAGCTGGACACTGGACGCTACTGAATGGACTTACCAGGACCCACGTGGGACTGCTGCTGCTGTGCTGACCTGTGACCTGCCTGGTCACTAAGAGGAACTGCCACCCTCTGCATCCATTGTGCTGGCCTGTAGCTGGGCCCACCAGCCTGTGCTTCTTTTTGTTTTTGCTTGCCTCCAGGGGCAGGGTGCCGTGGCCCCTGACCCCTGCAATGATCCCCAATACAAGAAGGACATCACTTGACTGCTTTGGGGGATAGCGCTGAGTGCAGCGCTTTGTCCATGGCCCCCTAGTACCTCAGGAGCACCCTTCTGGTGGCTTCCTCAAAATTCGTGCTTGGAAGCGCGTCGCCGGGGGATATCAACGCTGCAGCCCTGGATCTCAGAGCGCATTAGAAATGCATGCCCTGACATGCCCCAGGGGCATGAGGATGAGGAGGACAAGAGCTGGCGTGCTCTGAGGAGGTGCCCCCGGGGTGCGGCATACTACAGGACTCCCACGTCAGGTGCGGCTGATCCCCGAGTGGGATAAACGCCTCATACAAGGCCCTATCAGGCCCCACTGGGAGAGCTTAGGAAGAGACGCAGTCCTCAACGAGGGCTCCCTGTCCCACTAGGCCCTTAGCCCTAGCGGAGATCACGGACAGAGGGAAGCCCCCTCACCGTCTGGTCTTCCTGGTTGTTCCTTGGCGGAGTGTTTGCTCTGTTCCCCCTCCCCCTTTTGTCAGGAGGGTCCATACTGGCTGGGGGCCACCCACAGAATCGCAGGTCCCAGGAGGGTCCAAAAAATATGAACCGGAGGGTGTGCGTGCCTCCCCCTTCTCAAAAACCATCACCAGAAGGACCCCGTTGTGCACAAGGAGTGATGGGGGCCCCTTCGTATGCTTTGTGGCACTGAAGGTGCCCTTCAAATTCAAAACAGGTCCTCTTGCCGCAAAACATGTTTTTTAGATGATTCTTTTAGGGGCTTGAGGGGGCTGTTGGGCTAACCTGTTTTGGGTGTGATATAACATCCATGTGCTGATGTTTCTTATGGGCATCCTACTCTGATCTGATGTCCTGACTTGCCATATAATTTTATAATGTTCCTGATATAGGCCTTTATGATTTCTCTATGACAAGTGCATTTCTTTATGGTAATTCCTGACAACTGTTTATGTTGCAGAAACCTGAGTACTTACATGTTCCATTGTGACAAATGATTATTCTTGCAGGGTATTAGTAACTTGTGTAACGTTCTGACAACTGCTAAGGTAGCAGGGTATTACTGACGTGTATTGTTTGGTCTAATTATGTTTTGTGCAATACAGTTTATTTTTACATAGCTCAGTGTGGTCTTTACTTTGTGGTCTACATATTGCGTCACATGTGTTGTGTGTGTTGTGCAAACGCTTTACACATTGCCTCTGGGATTGGTCTGACTGCTCGTGCCAAGCTACCAAGGGGGTGAGCAAGGTTTATCTTGGACGTGTAACTCCCTTGCCCTGACTATAGTGGGTGGGTTCTGCCTGGCTTAAGTGCACACCCTAGCCACCCAGAAACCCCATTTCTAGCAGAGGCATTCTCTCGTACACTTCATGGCTGGCACAACCATCATCTGCCACAAAGGGTCACTAGGGCACATAAATTAAAGAAAAATGACAGCGTGCAACACTGTGCCAAAATAGGCCGCGATGCTGATGCTCATTTACACAATGCAGGGATGCACCTAACTTAATAGTATGCAGCACACCCCTGGGTTGTCCCCAGTGCTTGCACAAAAATTAGCTACCAGCACAAGCCCAGGCATCCTTGCACCATCGTGCAAGGATGTCTGTGTTGAGGGCTGTGATTGTTCATGTGCGGGAAGGGACACCTTCCTGCACATAAACTACCATGTCTGTCATTTTGCTCCTACTATGTGTGCAGCAGTATGCAGCACACATCAAATTTACAAAAACATGAGGCTGAATAAAAGTATTCCTTCGCATTGCGCCTTGCTAATGCCACCCCTGGGGTGGGGTTGGTATTGGTGCTTCCTCAAGTTTACAAAACCTCCCAAATCAGAGGCAGCTAGAAAATGCTATGGGTGCTGCAGTGGCACACCCACAGCAACACCCATTGCACACCACTTCCATGAAAAGGGTTGTGTGTGAAGGGGCAGTATTCACAAGGTGGCATCAAGCTACAGTAAATGGCATAACACCACCTTTAAATACGGGGCAGAATATAGCACCACTGGAACCGCTATAAAAGTGATGTTCTGGTGGTGCTAGGTGCTCAAAATTATGCCCCTACGTGTCACACTGCATGCATGGTGCAACATGTCAAAAAGGACAGTACAATCTTGCTTTCTAGGGCAACAATGCTGTATCAACATCTGACAACATTGTGCTGCTAGGAAGTTGTATGTGCCATGTAAGAATAGTACACTTCTCCAAATAGGACTACACAACACATGGACCCAAATCATGACCATCACTTCTGGGAACAACATAAAAACTTCCCAGGCCTTTAAGCCACTACCCAAGTTTGTCATGTCCATCAACAGAGTTCAAAGAACCCATTTCACAAGAAAAGGAACATACAGTATACCACAAGCAAGTTTGTGTCACAACTCCAATGAAAAAGTACAACTGCCATGGGACATAACAAACCACTATCAACACTTAACCACACATCACCTTTCTATCCTTTGCAGCTGACCAAGGGTGTGGTGTCCAGCCATTGGTGATGACCCCTTTTGCTAATCCCACAGCGGTGGAACAGCAGGCCTACAACGAGGGACACAGGAAAACACACAATGTGGTGGAGAGGACATTGGCCTCCTGAAATCCAGGTTCAGGTGTCTGTCCCTGACAGGAGGAAGCCTCTTATATGCTCTACCCCTTGTTTGTAAGATCATCTTGGCATCTGCAATCCTGCACAACATTTGTGTCCGGACAAATATCTCCCGGGATGAACAGGATGATGTTCACAGCGAGAATGAGGAAGATGATGGAGCAGATCATGTGGAGGGGGAACAAATTAACACTGCAGTGGGAGTTCATAGGAGACTCCACATTGTGGAGAACTTCTACACATGACCACCATACTTTAAACATCACCTTGTAAATAGCTCTAATAAATCACTTTGCACCTGACTCTCCTTGGTCTACTCATTCTTGACTACATACTCCAATGGAATGTGACTCTAACCACAGTGAGCAGGTAGGTAACACAAAGGTGACCAGTATGGTAGCAACAATGTTTGTTACATGAGTGGGTCTACAGCCACCATATCAAATATCAGTGACATGCAATTTGCGGGCATTGGAATCCTGAAGGTTTAGATCTATGCACCACCACATATATTGTCCCATCAAGTGTGAAAGGTGCCAATACGTAGCCCATCCACCACAATGACACCTTGCCTAACAGGATGAATGCAAGGGGGGGCACACATGAGGTAGGGGCTGTCACCAAATGGATAACAAGTCATGTAGAAATAGAACACTGTCATCACTCATGGTGACAGTAGCATTGTCTGCACGGCCACCCATGAACAGGCAACCTTTATTGTTTCAGAAAGCTCTCCGTGACATTGAGACACGTTCCAGCCCTGCTCTTGGTTTTAGACATCCATCACTGTCACTCTCGGAGATAGACTGACTATGCGATGGCCCGTGGGATGAGGATTCCAACACTCTAGCCTCTGAGTACACTAATTATACTGTCTCTAATGATCCTACTCTAGCAACTTCATTGCCTTTGATGAACCCTGATAATCAGGGAACTCCTGATAACACTTTTCATTGAGCCAATAAGGAGGGGGCTCCCCATCCCTCAACCTCTTCTAGGGATCCAGGGCTCTATTGTTCAGATACCCCATTAGACATGATTTTATCGGGCCCTGCACCTTGTGAAGTGTACACTACACAAGAAAATACAGAAACAGGCAACTATATTCCTCTAAAGGAAGATAGATACACCAAATCCAGTGATCTTGTCCAAGTTCTTAGTTGGAATATAGCAGGGCTGGAAAGCAAAATGCAAAATTTGGAATGGGGTCAATTTATTGACGATCATTTATTATGCCTATTTCAAGAAACTTGAGCGACGGGTCCCAAACACAGAGTAGGTTTTAGAAGTTATTGGGTTCCAGCTCGAAAGTCATCCTCTGGGAGATCTTCAGGAGGGCTACTTATATGGTTAAGTAGTTCTCTCAGAAGCAAAGCTGTAGTGATAGACACGGGCTGCCCTGATCTACAGGACCTATTGCTAACGATTCCCGAGGAGAAATCCTTACTAATAATCAATGTTTATAACAGGAGTGCGGGTTCCCCCGTAGATCACGACGCTCTATCTTTATTGGATAGCTTACTTAAAAACAATATCTCCCACTTTATTCTGATTGGAGGGGATTTTAACGTTACATTTGAGCCCAACCCCCTGGTTCAAGAGATATATCAGGAAGAGGACGCCTATTGGGGCATTCCACAGCTAGTCTCCAACAAACGGCCGAGATTGGGCAAAACAGCCCGTTTAGTGGCTGATATTACAATAACTTATGGCCTTCGAGCCTGTAATGGTCACTCCAGCTCTGATGCAAATTTGCATCCCACTTTCAAACGAGGAAGGATTAAAAGCCAAATTTATTATATACTCCTCGACATTAGACTGTGGGGCCATATGGTTGATATGAGAGTACAAGAGCATGAAGAGAGCGACCATGACCCATTGATTCTATCGACTAGAGGCTTATTCCCTTTACTTGAGACACCCCATTCTAAGCTTTATGCCCATCAGCTAGTTTTATCAAATAATAGACGGAATTTAAAATGGGAGTCTGTTACCACATCCCCCGAGCATCTTTCATCAATCTACAATCTGCTAGCCAATCAAATGGAGTGCATGCTACATTATAATGAAGATGATGAGGGTGATAGGCCTTTAGCAGCCCATAGTAAACTGTTTGATTCCCTAAAACACCTCTTCACAAAAGAGATCTCCAGCAATTCCAAGAAAAAGTGCCGGGCACGGTGGTTTAACAATTTATGTAGGGAAGCACAGCTCACTCTTCTGAAAGTTTTAAAAACAGGCCAAGTTGAATCTATAAGAATAGCTAGAAAAGATTATAAGAACGAATGTATCAAGGCTCGTCGAAGCTGTTAAGAGGCTAGATGGGTAGCCATCTTGGAAACCGCTAAATCAAAAGATACCTCCAGGTTTTGGAAATTAATAGCAGAAAACTGTGGAGACTCTGCCTCTATACCTGGCACATCAATTCTCCCTGCAACCTGGGTTGAGCATTTTGGCCAGTTATACGCAGGTTCTCCCGAGGTATCTCCTAGGTCCCTAGATGTTCCAAAATTCCAAGCCGCTACCCCGATCTCATTTACTTTAGCTGAAACTAGCGCTGCTATTGATTTACTAAATTGGGGAAAGGCTCCAGGTCCTGATAAGATTCCGGGCGATCTATACAAGACAAGACCTGACATATGGGCTCCTTATCTCAATCGAATCTGCAATGCAATTGCAGCTGGAGCCCCCATCCCTCTCTCATGGAAAGGGGCCGAGATAGTCCCTATCTTTAAAAAAAGTTGCCCTAATATTCCAGCCAACTATCGTCTGATCAGTCTACTGGATAATTTTCAAAAAATCTATGCCAAACATCTTTTGTGCCACCTTGATGAATGGATCATGGAATCTAATGCCCTATCTAATCTACAAGCAGGGTTTAGACCTGCTGTGAGCACTATTGACCAAGTCTTAAGATTCCTGGCAATCAAGTGGAAGAATGTGGACTTGGGGGGGGGAATCTGTATGTGGACTTCATAGACCTAAGAGCGGCATTTGATCTGATCCCCAGGAACATGCTATGGTCAACACTCTCCAACATGGGGGTTCCTGCTGGTCTCTTGAGTCTTATCACCCGGCTTCACGATAATACCTATGCCCGAATCAAATGTGGCAAGGAGGGTGAGCTGACAGATCCTGTGGCCATCAACAGAGGAGTCTAGCAGGGGTGCGTTCTGGCCCCTACCCTTTTTTTGCTTTATATCAATAACTGTATCCGTTATTTGGAGAATTGCATAAACGACTCACCCAAATTGGCAGGGGAAAAATCCCATGTTTATTGTATGCGGACGATACAATCTTGCTAGCCAAATCTCCTGTGGGGATCCAAAATTTGGTTAACCAATTTTGTGCTTACTGTAGGGATTTTGGGCTTGACGTCAATGCTAAAAAAACGAAATTTATAATATATAGCTCTCTAAGGAAACGACCTTGTGTTAAAATTGAAATGAATTCAATTCCACTGGAGAAAGTGGAAGAGTTTGACTATTTGGGAATTAGATTATCAACCACTGGAAAATGGCAGGCAGCCATTGGTAAAGGGGCACTTATTTTAAGTCAAAGAGGTGGGACCCTAGTTCGTAGGTCCAGAAAGGTCCTGAGTTCCCCTTTGATTATAATTGCGGAGATCTATAATACCCAAATCCGTGCGGCAGCCTTATATGGAGCAGAACTCTGGGGATCACACAGAAGACTGGATATTTTACAAACAAAAGAAAACAACTCCCTTAGACAGGTTTCCCGGTTAGGGGTAGGTACCCCAATGATTCCTCTCAGGCTCGACTTAGGGTTAAACAGTATTACAACCATAGCGGCCTTGAGACCGCTTTCTTATTGGATTCGCCTTTGGACAACTCCCGAACTTGAACCATATAGGGTGGCGGTGAGGGAACTTATAGCTACTTCACAGGGCCCGATTAGAATTCAATGGCTGCAGGAGATGAAATCTGCTTGGGCTAATATAGGTCTTTCCCACTACTGGGAACACCCGGAACTGATTCCCAATAACGCAAGACATCTCGTCAAAAGAAGATATTGGGAAAAAGTAAACGAAGATATACTGCGCCAAAACAGGTTGGGTAGGCTAACATTAGAATTTCTCCAAGAATATGTGACAGAACAACTAGGTCCTAAACAACTATAGCCTAAACCACTACTGCTAAACAACTAAAAAGTCTCTACAACTAAGTACTGAACAACTACTGTCTGAACAACTACTGTGTCTGAATAACAATTGCCTGAACAACTAATATATATATATATTCTAAACAACTAATAAACCATAAAAACCAAAAGGAAAACCTTACCTTAAAATTAGTTGTTCAGGCAATTGTTATTCAGGCACAATTGTTGTTTAGACAGTAGTTGTTCAGTACTTAGTTGTAGAGACTTTTTAGTTGTTTAGCAGTAGTGGTTCAGGCAAGTAGTGGTTTAGACCTAGTTGTTCAGGATGTTTCCCTTCTCCAATTAAACATGAACCTTGGCCCGAGATTTTCATGAACCTCCCTATGCCATCTCATGCTCGTGCCCTTTATCTACAGCTTAGATATGGTTCCCTGCCTACTAATATTTATACGGCCCACTGGTCATCCAGCGTCCTTTCGACTGATAGATGCATATCTTGTCCTCTTCATAAAGAAACAATCGAGCATATTTTGTTTATTGGTCCCTCAATCAAGAACCCCAGAGGAAAGTGGATTATTCCCCTCTGTAAAAATGTATTACTGTTGGATAGAGTCAATGCCACCAGAATATGCAAATATGAAACATCCACACTGGTTGCCTCCTCAGTTTCCAAATTTTTATCGGAGGCTTGGCGTATCCGTCGTAGGCTCATTTCTGTAGAGAGGCCCCTAGAGCTTTAGGCTGAGCCTTTGTTTGTTCACAGAGGGAGATCTCAATCAGATCCATATTTCTTCCTTCTTTTATCTCTTAATATATGATATGTACCCTGTTATTTCTCTGATTTTACTAATTTATATGTGACATCTTTTCCTGTATTTTAGCTAGAATTCTGGACCTTTTTAGGAGTAAATTGAGACTGCATAAGCTAATTTTAATTTTAGTTGTAAGGATTTTATCGAAATGTTTTATACGTTAGCTGATTATCAGACTTTTATAGTATCTTGAATGATTGTTATTATGAATTATGATGAGTTATTGCGATTCCAATGGATTTATACAATCATGTAAAACTGTTTTTTTATCTTTTAAATTTAAATGGTCCAACTTTTTTGGACCGAATGTATTTAAATAAATAAATAAGCATTGTCTGCATGGTACATGTGTGACAAGGGTGGTACATCATTGTGAACCGTGGTCCCTCAGTTAAAGCCCAGGGATTGTAACCAATGTCCCATGCTGAGCCTGCATAGTGTAATCGTGGAAATGTGCCACAGTACTGCCAATGCACAACCCGGGCACATGGTGGGCTGTACCTCACGTATGGAATACAAACATTGGCTGTGGAGTGCGCAATGGCTTGCCTTGACTACATAAGCAGCTATGAGTGCAGAATCACTATCCTAACACATGACCCATTGTCACCATCCATGGATATTTTGGGACAATGCCCCACCACATATTCAACTGGGTTGAATGCAGTCAGAGTAGCAAATGGTCACAATGTATATAAGGTACAACCTTGTCACACAAATCTCCTGTCCTGACATGTGGCTAGCCCAGATCTAGGCAAATGTGTGCATACTGATGAATAGGTGTTTGTTCCAGGTAGCAATGGTTTTTCCAGGGTCAACAATGCTTGATGTGATAGCATGTATGTCTAGTATGCTGTGTACAACTACATCACAAAGCACAAAGCAATACACACCACCCATTGTCACTCACATGTACATGATGGCAATAATGACAATTTGTCCCATACATGTCGTGGCCTCCAACATCACAATCAGTTGTGGAATGTGCTACTCTGTCCAGCATTGTTGAAATATGTCTGAGACACAAAACCAAACAGAGTGGAAGTACCCATATATGTTGCAATTGGCTAATAAACTCTCCAGCACTGAGATGATGTGACACCTCAATATCAGTCAGTAATGTTAAGAGTTACCTAGGCTGTGCCATGCTGGAAGAAATGCTAACACATGTACAATGGACATACTGGATGGATAGCTTCAAGTCACCCACACATACTTATAAATACAATGTGGGATGTCAAATGGAGACAACAGAAGTGGTGTGGCAGATGTGATGTCATGTGTGTGTGGAACACATGACAACTCACAAATACAGACAATGGAACAGTGCCTAGCAAGTCGGCAGGAGAAGATGTGAACATCTTCCATGAATACAAGTCACATGTTGCATCATGACCCTGTATATATAGACAATGTTGTAGTGCAGGAATACATGGAGAAGGGACACACATAGACCAACACTGACTGTATAACACATCATTGTCTACATGTAAATATTTCATTTATGTACAAAGAGGGTGGCCCGGTCAGTACATCACCCAGTCATGTTGCCCACTTGCATACCATGGTATTTGCCTATCGCATGCCACCATCGCCGGAGGCTGTGACAGATAACACCATCTGTACCCTGAACAAAGATGCCCAAGGGAAATGTAAAGGACATCAAAACATGTCACATGTACAAAATGTCCAAGATTAGAGTGATGTACGTGAGAGGGGAAAGCTGACTTCAAGTGCGGCAGTGATAATGGGAGATCCAGGACTGTATGACCATAATTGTGCATCTGTCTGCTGGGGAGTGTGCAAAGTACTGTTGAGTGGCAAACATGAAGAGGCTAGGTCACTGCTCTAGCTAAATGTCACATTGTCAGGGGCCTGATGCATGTGCACAGGGGTGTGATTAAACTGGGGCTCCATTGACTTACCTCTTCACATGCAACCATAGTAAATGTGAGATCCAGGACTGTATGACTACAATTGTGCATGTGTCTGCTGGGGAGTGTGCAAGTACTGTTGAGTGACAAACATGAAGAGGCTTGATCCCTGCTGTAGCTACATATCACATTGTTAGGGGCCTGATGCATGTGCACAGTGGTGTGATTAAACTGGGGCTCCATTGTCTTACCTCTTCACATGCAACCATGGTTTTGTATTGCTATGGGAACTCACACTGTTGTAATGATGAGTAGGCTGGCAGCTATGCCAGACTGCAACACTGACACAGTGGTATGCAATTGTTTGTGTCGTTACTAACCTCATGTGGACAAATATGGGTGTCTAGTTGATAGCATGCACACATATGCCACATATGTCAGTGCACATGGACCACTGTATTGGCTTACCCATGGAAATATGTATAGATTGAGAGCAAAAGGCAACCTAGCACAAAAATAGGGCATAGGTGTCACAAGATCAGTGACTGAAAGAAATTAGCTACACATGTGTTCCATCATATGGAAACATGGATGGCACTGATGTGACAACACATGCATTTGTCAAATGGCAACATGTGTCCATGAAGGAAAATGTATTGTGAGGTTTCACATCCAATGAACCCACCACTGTCGTCACATGCGACAGAAATCACAAAACATATGTCCATACACACACATGGCAGATACCAATCTTACACAACACATGTGTACATAACATCTCCTGCAACTACGGTGCATGGGGGCACAAATGGCACACGTGTAGCAGAGCAAAATGAAGGGAAATCCAACAACACAGCACAGCGTGAACACACATACACAGGCTAATTGTCTGGATTCACGTGATGTTAATGCAGTCCAAGTCCACTGAGTACTGTGTGTAGAAGCTTACATGGTTATCACATGCATTGCCATGTGTTGGACACAGGCCACCGAACATATTTTGTGTCATAGGTATGTGCACATCTGTATCTCAGACATAACAATGTAGTCCACACCAAAATTAGCTTACGTACACATGTATACACACATAGCACACATGTGCCAGCATGTCTGTGGACACAGTGTAGCTACACATGCACATGTGCATGAGATATTCAGTAGTCGCATACAGCACACCCACAAACGAACCCATAGGTCCAACATACCATTGTCACCTTAGTGACAGTACTGGACATACACCCACTTGTTGTCATGACACATCTACACCATAGTTGTACACCGCATGTAACACCTGAAGTCACTCAGGGTACCGTCAAGGGACACAATGCAAAAATCCACGCAATACTGTCATGGGTGAAAGTTTTTCAGGCATACGCATTTGCTGTGCAATACCCCTAGGCTAATAGATGCAAAGCCCCTGTGTGTCTATCGCACGTCCACAGGCCTTTTTTCATGCTAATGGTGTGAAAATACAGCACAATACCGTCATGCGTCAAAAAATATGATGCATGACTGAAAAACGTGAAGCACATGCCCAGGAAGTGATGTACCAGGACATCCTGCCTGCAAACATACTACAGTGAGTGTAATTTCACTTTCAGTTTACAGTCTGTTTCCCTGTGACTGTGTGAGGTTGTGTTGTTGGTGCTGGTGGATTTGTGGAGTGTTTGCTGTGTGTGTTGTGTACATTGTGCTGTTTCTTGTGTTAGTGTTGTATTATTAATGTGTTAATATGTGGATTTTGTCTATTGAGTGTATTGTAATTGTCTCTGTATTGTCAGGAGTTTGTCTGGAGTAGTTAAGTAGTTGGGGTAGTTTGGGTAGTTGAGGTAGGAGTAGTGGTTAAGTTTCATTTCTTAATTTTTTGGGTGGACTCCATTCACCAATGTCTGGGAAAAGAGGGGGATGAGACAAATGTCTGCTAATGAGCTGGGGGGTTCATCTGGCTTGTGGCTCACTACCTCCTCATGATGATGCAACTTGGTGGCCAGATGATCCAAGGCTATCCCACGGAGGCAAGGCTGCTATGGTGGGGCAAGGTGCTCCATCATCTTACGCGGATTTTCAAAACAGGAAAGAACAAACCACCAAATCAAGCACCGCTGGGCAGATCTGCTGTTGAGAGGAGCAGGATCTGCTGGACCATCTGGGAACAGAGATTGGTGGAAAAGTTGGTAAGCCTCCCATTGCCATACAACCTTATTTTGTTAGCATATGCTTGACAGTTGCTGTTACGTTTGAGTGCTGCATGCAATGGATGGGCACATGTCGTATGCGACCTCTATGAAGAGTCTATGCCCCACGTTAGGGCTGCATTTCAATTGTACAACAAGGAAGCAAATGCAAGACAGATGTATAACTTACCATGTACAACCATCTCCATGTGTTGTGATGCATGCATAGTGTAACTAGGCAATGAACAGCTACAAATGAGGCCTGTGCATTGCGACATGCATGAAAGGGGGCTCTAAAACATTGTTTGGATCCCAAAATGTCATCCGCTGATTCAAAAGATAATTCCCTAGGTATCATTTTCCAGTGCTCAGAACTGCTGCTATGAGAAGCTGTGTAATGTGGGCATACAAATGTATGAGAAGGGCCCCCATTTACTTAGCAGTAGTTTTGATGATCTGTTGCATCTCATGCTGAATTGATCTTTGACCTTCACATGAATAGATGATGTTGGACGACACATGCACCATGCTTTGACATATTTCTGACTACACATACACATGGCAGTGAGTAAGAAGTGCATTGAGGGCCAGAAGAACAGTACATATGCAATTGGTATTGCACCATGGTAGTTCTATCGGACCCTTCGTGTAATTAGTCAAGGTCATGTAAGGGTGCTTGATCATACAATGGTCCAGACTTCTGGCATTTCATGTTCCAGTTCATTATGTATCACAGACAGCCTATACGATGTCAATAAACAGACACATGTGCTGAGTCAGTTCCAAAGGCCTGACACTTCTCACTGACAGTATGGGGCTGCCCTGCACCAGCTCCATCACTGGCATACCACTCACTAACCTGCACCACCCTATGCATCCCTTGACCATCGAGCAAGTGTGTCCGTGTTAAGCCATATTTCCTAATTCCTAATGCCCATGTACTAATTACTCACTAGACTAACAATGTTATACCATGGCAGCAATGGCAGTCCACACACTATTGGCATTACATCCATAATTTCAGCTAGTCAATGTGCAGGTTGGTACCTTGACATCACATGTGTACACTCCCATATTTTGAAAGTATGTGTGCCTTGAGATGGCACACACAGATTACATACTGGACTGAAGGATGTATGATGCCATGCCTCCAGACCTTGGAATACCCACACAACCACAGGGTAGTGGTTTGTCAGTTAGCTGTGACAATGGTGTAGATGTTTGCAACATCAGATGCTGGCTGAAATGCCATAGGTGTTACAATGGTCCAGGCACTGCGACAACCACCACATGCCCCTCAGATGGAATAAACCTTCTCAAGCAGTTCCCATATGGTAATGGAGGTGTTGTGCTACCAGACAGCTGCATGACAATGTCATGTATAAATGGTGCAGTGAGAAGCACCACAGAAGTGTCAGGGACAGTGATGGTTTGTAGGTGGGTGGGTCTATCTTATCTGACAGTATGTGTGATAGAGTGATCATAGAATTTGGTCAGTTACTATGATTTACCACTAGGACAACTACCTCATTTAGCCTAACAGGTTTACACTGCACAATGTTGTCCTTGTACTGAAACTTGCCTTTGACACTAAGCAATGTTTTCCATTAATGTCTTGCAGGTGGACCACCTCTGTACAACATCGGAGAGGTGGCGAGTATACAAGACCCTGAAGCATTCAGTAAGTGTCATATTGTGCATCCTGTGAGCCAATCCAGGGAATGCCGTGAGTCAGTCAGAGGTGTGGAATGCAATGACAGAAGTATTTGGTCCTGACCAATGATCCAATATCATAGGAGGATCGATAGTGACTTCGGGGGTTATTCTAACTTTGGAGGAGTGTTAATCCGTCCCAAAAGTGACGGTAAAGTGACGGATATACCACCAGCCGTATTACGAGTTCCATAGGATATAATGGACTCGTAATACGGCTGGTGGTAAATCCGTCACTTTTCCGTCACTTTTGGGACGGATTAACACCTCCTCCAAAGTTAGAATAACCCCCTTCATGTATGTTGGAATGTTATTTAATGAGAGTGGCTTGCATGTAGTTCACGGGCCAACGTGTGATGGCATGAAATTGTATGTAATAGGAATAGTTATGGCTGACCACATAGTCATAGCTGTCTACCATAATGGGTCACAGGACAGCTGTACATGTACATAGCATGCCTGTTGACAACCACTTTATCACAGCACCATTGTCAGCACTGTGTGCCACACACAGCATACAATTTTTGACATGATGATACAGATGTGAGCTCTATCTGCAGAAGTCACTAGGGGGATTATGTAGGCAACACACACACCACAGGTGCCTCAGTAACCTTCAGATCTAATGTGTTTGTGGGACAGCAGGGAGCCGTTATGTGCTGCACAACAGTCAGTAGTGTACACAATTTGTGGACAACTCCACTCCAGGTGGTTGTTGGAATAGTCTATGATTCTCCCACACCAGGGGATAAATGAAAGAGCCCCTAGAGCCACTGGAGCATCACTTAATGTGATGATACAGTCTCGCTAACCTCAGCTCCATATTTACATGAAGGTGTAACATCATTTTTGTGGCATTACGCCTCCTTATAAATATGGGCCCCTCCGACGCACTTTTTGGTGTCAGAGGGGCGTGCAATGGGTGTTGCTGTGGGTGTGCCATGGCAGCACCCATTGCATTTTGATGCTGCTTCAGATCTTTGTGAGTGCGTAAACCTGAGGCAGCGCCAAAATCAAACGACACCCCTGGGGTGGTATTAGCAAGGCGCTACGAGGAACAATACTTTTATCCTCCTCATTTTTCCCTTTTTCTAATCATACTCCATTCTGCAGCATGCATAGAAACAGCAAAATCACCAGAAAATATTGTTTATGAGCAGGAAGGAACTCCTTCCAGCACATGAACAACAACACCCCTCAACGCAGACATCCATGCACGATGGTGCAAGAATGCCTGCGTTGGTGCAGACAGCTAAATTAAGGGCCAATGAAGGGGACAATACAGGTGTGCGTCTTATCCAATTAAATACAGCACAAACCCTGCGTTGTGAAATTGAGGGAGCGCTACGCTGCACATTTTGTTGCTGCATCGCGCTCTGTCGTTTTCCCATGAATATGGGTACAGATGTCTGCAGTTTTCACAACATGGTCCTGCCACCATTATAATTGTGACTGATGTAGGTCACATCACATATGCGAATGGTGTGAATTGTGTGTGTATGGCTGGTACCTGATGATGTATGACATGCATGTGCTAATGATTTAACACCTTTCAGGATACAGTTGCAGCACCCAATGCCGTGCCAATCTCACTGTGGGCTTAAGGTCATACATACAGCCACCTTGTGTGTGCCATTTTACACATGTAGGGCTACTTAGCACAGCCTGGGCGGCTTCAGTTCTGCAAATTGTTGACAACTGTGATGTGGAGCTCAGACTTTGCCCAACCGTTATTCTGCAAACATTGCATCAGTTATACATGTGGGCAGGTAATGGGATATGGCATGGTTCCTTGTAACATATACTTAGAGCAGGTCTTACACCAGGAAACATGAATGTAGATTTACCTGACCTTAGAATAGCAGGTTGGTAGATAGCAGCTCCACAATGATATGGGCCACACCTTGACTCCATAATGAGTGGTCAGGCCATGATGTATCACCAGGGATTTACTATGGATTGCTGTCACCTCACTGACATGTAGATGATACTGGTGATGTCTGGTTTTACACATAGATGAGAATTAAGTCATTGTTGTAGAATGTGTGTGGGACAATATGTGTTAGTTGCTGTTGCAGTGAATTTAAACTCTGTACAAACTCCACCCAGTGCTGATACTGATGCTTGCTTGTCCTCATATTTCAGCTGACAACATGACTCTTGAGCAGAGGCGCATGTTCATGAAGAGGTCAGACCTTTAATGACACATCCTAGAAGTGGAAGCGGGATACCGCAGGGTGGCCAGGTGTTACAGGCATGAGAAACCTTCTGGGGAATGGCATGCCTTTCCACATGGTGGTCCCACAAAGCAGGCACCAAGGGACACAGGAGCCAGCAACTCAGTGATGCAGAGGGTTCCAGCTCCTTCTACGCCCTCAACATCAGCACCACCATTCAGCACGCAGCCACAGGTACAGCCACCAGCAGCCGGTGTACCCACAATGTCCATGTGTACTTTGTCTTGGACAGGTAAGTCTGGTACTTTAGCAGTCATTGGTGGGGTCCTGTAGTTTCAATGTTGGGAACTGTGACACATCTGACATCAGGCACAGTTGGAACTGTATCCTTCAACACTGACAGATGCCCATCACTAATGAGGTTAGCTACCTCTGTACCACACAAATTAGTTTTTCTGGGACTCCCGGCTGTCTATATTGGCAATGACTTGGTTCTCAGCCATACCTGCCGTATATCAGAAGAAACTGATATATGCAAAAAGTTTAGTTTTCATACTCAGTTAATTGGTTGTATCAGACAACACCATAATACACCTTTCTCATGTTTGCATCCTTGTGTGTAGCTTGGTGTCCCATAGTCCTGCACTCATGTACTGCTATACTGTAATCATTGCGATGGATTCACACAATTTAATCATTTAGCTGAGTAGTTGGATCACAGAAAACGTAGACATGCTAAATGTGTACAAGGTGTTTATATACAGGTGGAAGTGTGAAAGTGAATTATTTACAATGTCCTGGTCTGAGAACCATTAGTGAAAGTCATGGATATGTGACACAATCAGAGCCCAGGGTTGACAGTCATGTCATGAGATATGCTTAGGAATAGAGTCCATTAGTGAGAAGGAACAAAAATTTACAATTGGTATGTCAGAGACAATGACAGTAAATAGCAGACAAGTCAACACTGGGTGGGTAAAGAGAGCACATATCCTACTGTCACAACACTGGCATGATTTTAAGGGCAGAACTAAGGAGAATTGTTCATGTGGCACAGACTGGTGCTACCGGGTACTCTTCCTACTGAAAGTAATTTGTTCCACATCTTCATCCTCTGATGTGTGTGGTGCGTCGGTTGTAGAGGTAGAGAGGGCCACACACACTTCATCAGAAAAAGATGTGGAATCCTAGTTCCCAGCAGCAGCCATTTGTGGTAAGACATAAGGCATCATTGCAGCAAGGATGGACTTCTGATTGTTCAATATAGCTGCAATATTGCGGTGGTAGACAGCCATGTCTCCCCTGAGGGAGGCCACTTCCTGCTAAATGGACTCCAGCCTGTTGTCTGCTATACTGCTGTCGCAGTGGTAGACAGCCATGTCTCCACCTGAGGGAGGCCACTTCCTGCTGAATGGACTCCAGCCTGTTGTCTGCTATACTGCTGTCAGTGTGGGAGGAGAATTGTTATGGTTTCTCCCTCATGGCAGAAGCTATGTCCACCAGGGACTGCTGGACTCCACGCAGTGGGGAGTGTGTGCCTCAGATGGCAGCTGTGTCTTCATTAGATGTTATGAGGCACGTACACACTCCCTCTAGGCTGCCTGCCACAGTCTCCATCCCCACCTGCACCTGCTTGGCCGACTCCCACTGGACTCCTACCACTGTCCTCTGAAAGTTAGTCTCTGGGTCCTCCGAGTCCAGCACGGTGTCAGTACTGGTAGATGGTATCATTTGGTTGGTGAGTGGTTCATGTGGAGACCCCGCAATGCTGTGTGTTCTCCTTCCAACTGGAGGTGGTGTCTGGAGGGATCCTAGGACATCCTGGAGAGACTGTTCACTGATGATTGTCAGCTGGTCATCCAGGTCTTCATTGAAATCCAGGACAGGCAGGTCGCCAGGAGGGAAGCCATCATCCTCTGCAATGAGATGTTGTAAAATCAATGTTAGATTGTTGTGGCAGTTGACATGGCGTAGAATGTATTCAGTAGCAAAGGCTCAGTGACTAGTTAAAGGCCCAAGCTTGTTATTGTACATTATGTGGCATATATTTTTAGCCCCTAGTGTCACTGGAGTGTCACGTAATGGGATGCTCCAGTGGCACTATGGGCTGTGTCGTATTTACTAGGAGTAATTAAACCACTTCTTGTGCCTTGACGCCACCTTTCAAAAAATAGAGCTCTTCCCATGCAGCACTTTGCATGGAAGGGGCGTGCAATGGCTATTGCTCTGGGTGGCCAACACCAATCGTATTTTGACACAGCCCCAGATTTACGTGTTTTTGTAGACCTGAGGCTGTGCCAATATATATCACCACCTCAGGGGTAACATTAGCAGGGTGCAATGTTGACGTATACTTTATTTTGTCATGTTTTCCTTTGTCAATGTGTTCTGCATTACACAACACACAAGGACCAAGCAGATTGCCATATCAGGTGCTCCTTCCTACACAAAAATATTCTCCCCCTTAACGCAGCCTTCCTTGCACTATGGTGCAAGTGATGCGGCATTGGAGCTGGACAGCTAATTTACCACTGGCACAGGAGTGGACTCAGGGATGGCCCACATGCTTTTGATTTTTGGTAAAGAATGCATTTACTAAATGTCAGTGCATGATCCAGCCTAATTTGGTACACAGACACCCACCTTCATTTCCAGCTTGATCAGGGCCTCTATCTTGTTTGATGGTGGGATTGCAGCTACTTGTACTACTGCACACAAGGGTCCTCATGGTGAGTCTGGTGGTCCTATGACCACCTGACGTGCAGTGGTGCTTGGACCACCGCCAACTGCAATTGTCCAACATGCACATTGGGACCGTGGTGTAAGCGCCACAGTCCAATGGCCTGGTACTGCCAGGTTGCTGCCAGCCTATGAGCTGGCGGGGCCATCGGTCTTGATCCTCCAGGCCAACACTGCAATCAGTGCTTCCCTTCAGACTATTATCCCGCTTTCCCACCAGCCTTTGCATGACAGTCTGTCCACCATGCAAAGGCTGGTGGTAATGGGGTGTGGGGTGCCCCAGGTTGCCCCTGCTCTGCCCATGCACTTAGAATGGGCAGTGCAGCGGCCCCCAGGGGCATCCTCTTTGCGCTTTCCACTGCCCAATTTACAGGCAGTGAAAAGCACACCCCAACATTGGCGCTGGATATATTACAAGCCAGCCTCTGTGTTGTGGTGAGTTTCCCACAGAGCTGGCAGCCTGAGACATGGTTCCACCCACCACCCCAGCCAGCATCTTGTAATGCCTACCGCAGAAGGAAGAACAAACTGGCGGTCTTTCCAACACAGGACTTTGGCGGGCAGCCTCCGCTGGCGAATTTCGTAATGAGCACCATTATGTTCACAGATATGCACCATATGTTTTATTTGTTCAGTTGTTCACATTCCTATGTGTGTAATATGGTTGTGTCTGAATTGTTGTGGGTTCACCCTGTATGTGTTGTGTTCCATGGGTTGCAAGCTTAATTAAAGATTTGAATTGTTTCTGTGCAGGGTGGTGTCCCATCATGCACATGTACAACTCATGTTAGCTAAGGTGGTATTTCAATGTGTGCTGCAAGATGTGACACACATGTGTACTGGCAATGCTACAAGGAGGTATGGAAGCATTTTTGCGAGATACACAACCCTGAGCCCACTCAATGATGCTGACTTCCGTCCTTGTCTTAGATGTCTAAATTGTGTGGGTACAAGAAGTTTGACATCACGCAAGGGGTGTTGTGATGGCACAGCCCCAGGCAGTGTATACATGTCCCTTCCAACCAATGTGCTGCATATTTATGTGGTGGAGTATAGCCATGGTGATTGGTGTATATCCATGGTGTGTATATGTTGTGGGGCCTAGCACAACCAAGGCGTGTGTACATGTGCTGCTTGTATGGGGATGAGGCATCTGGATTCAGTGGGCATGTGTCCTGTTCCACTCCTTTAGAAGAATTGGGTGTGTCCTATCTTCCTCCCCCTTCTGGCATTTGAAAGATTCCCTTTAATTCCCCCATGCAACTTACCCTGCACTTGTGGTGGTGGTTGGTAGTCTGCACTGTCCTGTCCTTGGATTCCTGTGACAAGCTCTTATGGGATGACCGCTGCAACCACCTCCTCCAGCTCATCCAAGTCCTCCTGTAGTGCAGGACTTCCACCTTGTCAGGAATCCCCAAGGTGCCTTCTGCGTTATCTGTCAGCATCCCCAGGGATTAGGGTTAAATCATATCTCTGTTCTTGGTTAAACCTTCACGTCTCTAAGTAAACATAATGTGCCATGTTACACAATTGGTTTTATCAATGCTTGTTTGCTAATGTGAGCAGGTGTAGACATCTGCTTCTAATTGGGCGTGGTGACTCATCTCAACTGCTTTCCTGATTGGCTATAAATAGCAGAATGAAGCATGCTTCCCTGCTTGGCTTTGTTTTGCTTCCTGATCTCAGCATCTGACTTGACAGTCCAGCCCCTGCTGTCATCCTCGTATTCAGGACTTTTGAGGCAATTCCTTTCTTCGTTCCTGTACCAGATGACACCAGGCATTCCTGTAGCACACCGGAAAAGGCTGCAGCTAAGTAACTAGTATTCTTTGAGCACTGCACTTTCCTAGAACAGCTGGTGTATTTCAGACCCCATATTTTGGCAGAGTGCTTATCTTGAAGAGGCAAATGCATTTCTGAACATTCTACATTATTATTGTAGAGACCTGCCTAAATGTGTTTCAGGATATCTGCTTGAGCTCAAGTACTACAAAAAGTGACAATTTTAAAAGAGCATTTACGTGACTTTTCTTTCTCTAATAGCATAACTCTTGGATTTAAACTGTGTCATTCATGCCTGTGTTTTAGGTTTGAGGAATTTGCTTTTTGAAGGGTTTTTCACACAGACTGAAACCAAACCAAACTGTGCCACCCTAACAGTTTGAACCCAGAGTGGACATCTGTATTTCTTGGATATTTTTTCTTCCTTTTAGTTTTATATGTGATATAATTAATGCCCTTGTTTGTCTTTCTTGTGCATGATAAGTGCAACCATAGTTCTAATTGTAGTGTGCAACAGTGAATCTCTGTGAAGTCAGCCCTAGTGTTGCAGTACTTATTGTTACGGTACTCAGTTTGGGTTTTTGGTAATGCAGTGTTAGTAATTGTGCCAACAGTTATTGTTATCCAGGAAAAGTGCTGGAGCATCCTGGTGTTCTTCTACTGCTCCCTTGCCCATATCAGAAAGAGAGATTCAGTTTCAAGGAAGTTGAGTACACTAACTCTACTATCACTCTGGCAACAATGACCTGCTCCCCCCGAAGATACAGGCTGCCTGGCTGGACCGGCAAGACATGGCAGTGTTTTGTCTCTTCCTCTTCCACTTCCCCTTTCCTTTTGGAACACCTGCTGGGGTTTCTGTGTCCACCAGGAAGTGCCGTTAGGTGTTCCAGGAGGTCGGGGGCATACCATCGCCCCTGCAGACATCCTGCTTTTTAGGTGAGTTGCCCCGTCTCGATACAACTCCAGTCTCCAGTGCTGCCTTTCTGTTCTTGGCCAATTTGTCCTTAGTTCTACAGTTGCAATCATGTCAGCACTTCTTGCACTCAGTGACAGTTCTCGTCAGCTCTGCAAGCAGTTGATTTTTTCCTCTGTTTGCTCCATATAGCCTCTCTCTTACCAATTGCCAATTTGGAGGTGATGAAGAGCTGGTGTTGGTGCTCTGTCATCTCTCTGACAAGGATGTTGTGCTCCTCCTCACTGAAGAGACACTTGCCCTTTTTCTTCTCCTTCTCCGGGGACCTCTGTGGATCCTCCTGGCTGGTGCTTGGGGTCTCTCCTGAGCTGATTCTTCCATTTTTAGTTGCACTTGCACTTTTTCCTACTTGTGTGTTTAAATTTTGCAGGCTAAATTGGTGGTCACTCTTTTGCAACATGTTTACGTGCCCCAAAATGGTTTTGCGCCACTTTTGCAACATTAATGTAATTTTTCTTTATGGTAGGGCGCAATGGTTAACGTCATTTTTTTCTACGCTCACTATTCCTTTGCACTGGCTTGCCCTATTCCATTAATCTGGTGCCCAGCTTGAGGCACTAAGATTTTTGACGCAAAATGCGTTACCGCAGTTTTACTTCAAAAAATAAAAAAATATGCCCCTATGTTTTTCTCTGCTTGGAGGGTAGACCCATTTTTGAAGCCCCAAATGCTCAAACCGTAATTATAAACTGGGAGACACTTCCTCTTATTGACTTCTAAAAAAGAAGAAATTGGTTTCTTGCCAAAAAAAGATGGCAGGTTGGAAATAAATGCAAAACAATTGAGATATCAGAGCCTTGTCCTAGATAGACACGCCAAAAAGGAACCCTGCATGTCAAAGGTATCCTAAGATAGGAAAATTCATTAACTCTTATTGTTGGTTTGTCATCTATCGTCAAAGGCCTCATTTGAATGTTCCTTGGTCCACAAGCCATCACAAAGGCCATGGTGGGATTTACTAACTCAAAGAGGCCATAAAATCGATGCAGTCTTCTATTAATGATTTCAAGCCCTCCGGAGTTCTGGTAAGTAGCACTTCATCATTCACATAAAATAACGTAGAAATAAGGGTATTTTTGATCATTTTTATCATTGGATGTCTGCTCCGTGGCTACTAGTGCCTCCTCTTAGCCACTAACATATAAAAGAAAAACAATTGAGACAAGGACACACCCTTGCTGCATCCCTCTGTTCCTTGTAAATGGATCAGTGCATTCACCTCCAGGTCAATATCTGATGGAGAGAGATCATAATGTATGGCTACCAAAACTCTACTAGGCCTTTGTCAATCCTTAGACTCTCCAGCGTAGCCCAAAATTTGGACCTCACCAAACTGTCAAAAGCAGAGGTGACGAACATTAAGTCTGGGAAGACGGACCCTTGTTTTGCTGTGGTGTATTTATTAATTATAAGATGCAAATTGAGGTATTGTTACATTGTCCCCAGCCCAGCTCTACATCCATACTGAATTGTGGAAAGGATACCAGTGCCTTCTACCCAAACTAACAGCCTTTCCAAAATTATCAATCCAATTATTTTAACTGTAGAGTCTGGTTTTATGATGGAACCATGCATGCCAAAACACCACATGCCTTAACCTCTTCTGTGCCTTGGACGAGATGATCTCGTCCAAGGCTACAGTTCCCCTGTGCCTTGGACGAGATCATCTCGTCCATGGCACAGGGGAACTTGGGGGCGCGCTAGCGCGCCCCCCGTGCACCCCTCCTCCCCCCCAAGGCGGGGATGGAAGGGGAAGACCTTCCCCTTCCACCCCCGCCCCCCCCTGTGACGTCAGCGCGCGCGCGCGTGCTGATGTGTCACAGGGGCCTCCCTCGTCGCGCTGGAAGCTCTGCTTCCAGCGCGATTGAAAAAGAAATGCAAAAGCATTTCTCTTTCAATCACCGGGGAGGCCCGGAGGGGCTTCAAAGGGAAGGAAAAGTATTTCCTTCCCTTTGAAGTCTCTCCGAGGGTTTCAAAAGCCGGATTGCTTGCAATCCGGCTTTTGAAACCCCACTAGACACCAGGGATTTTTTTTTTTTTTATGATATTGACAAAAGGGAGCGACCCCTTGGGCAAGGGTCGCTCCCATGGGGGGCATTTTTTCTGGAAGGCCTTTTCTGCCCCCCCCTGGGGGCAGATCGGCCTATTATTAGGCCGATCTGCCCCCAGGGGGGGCAGAAACCTATAGGCGCCAGGGCAAGTTTTTTTTTTGTGTTTTTTTTTTTGTTTGTTTGTTTTTTTAGAGATGGGGAGCGACCCATCAGGCAAGGGTCGCTCCCCTGGGGGGGGGCAAATTGTATTTACACCATTTCTGCCCCCCTGGGGGCAGATTGGCCGATTTTAGGTCAATCTGCCCCCAAGGGGGCAGAAACCACTAGGCACCGGGGATTAGTTTTTTGGCGCCAATGTCACGCAGGGGGAGCGACCCCGTAGGCAAGGGTCGCTCCCGGGGGGGGGGGGGGGGTGAGGGTTGGGTGGTCAAATTTATTTTAGGCCATTTCTGCCCCCCCTAGGGACAGATCGGCCTATTATCAGGCCGAACTGCCCCCAGAGGGGGGCAGAACCCTCAGGGCACCAGGGCAATTTTTTTTTTTTGTGTTTTTTGTGTTTTTTTTTTTTTTTTCGAGATGGGGAGCGACCCATCAGGCAAGGGTCGCTCCCCTGGGGGGCAACTTGTATTTAGGCCATTTCTGCCCCCCTTGGGGGCAGATTGGCCGATTTTAGGTTAATCTGCCCCCAAGGGGGCAGAAACCACTAGGCACCTGGGAATTGTTTTTTGTCGCCAATGTCACGCAGGGGGAGCGACCCCGTAGGCAAGGGTCGCTCCCGGGGGTTGGGGGTTCAAATTTATTTTAGGCCATTTCTGCCCCTACTGGGGGCAGATCGGCCTATTATTAGGCCAAACTGCCCCCAGGGGGGGCAGAACCCTCTAGGCACCAGGGCACATTTTTTTTTTTGTGTTTTTTTTTTGTTTGTTTTTTTTTTTCGAGATGGGGAGCGACCCATCAGGAAAGGGTCGCTCCCCTGGGGGGCAAATTGTATTTAGGCCATTTCTGCCCCCCTTGGGGGCAGATTGGCCGATTTTAGGTCAATCTGCCCCCAAGGGGGTAGAAACCACTAGGCACCTGGGATTTGTTTTTTGGCGCCAATGTCACGCAGGGGGAGCGACCCCGTAGGCAAGGGTCGCTACGGGGGGGGGGGGGGGGGGTTGGGGGGTCAAATTTATTTTAGGCCATTTCTGCCCTCCCTAGGGGCAGATCGGCCTATTATCAGGCCGAACTGCCCCCAGGGGGGGGGGGGGGCAGAACCCTCAGGGCACCGGGGCAAATTTTTTTGCTGTGTTTTTTTTTTTGTTTGTTTGTTTTTTTCGAGATGGGGAGCGACCCATCAGGCAAGGGTCGCTCCCCTGGGGGGCAAATTGTATTTAGGCCATTTCTGCCCCCCTTGGGGGCAGATTGGCCGATTTTAGGTCAATCTGCCCCCAAGGGGCAGAAACCACTAGGCACCTGGGATTTGTTTTTTGGCGCCAATGTCACGCAGGGGGAGCGACCCCGTAGGCAAGGGTCGCTCCCGGGGGGGGTGGGGGTTGGGGGGAAGAAATTTATTTTAGGCCATTTCTGCCCCCCCCTGGGGCCGGCTGAGCTACAGGCCAAACTCCACAGGTAGGCACCTTGCAAAAAACACCTCTGTTTTCTGTGAAAAAATATGTTGTGTCCATGTTGTGTTTTGGGCCATTTCCTTTCGTGGGCGCTAGGCCTACCCACAGAAGTGAGGCACCATTTTTATCGAGAGACTTAGGGGAACGCTGGGTGGAAGGAAATTTGTGGCTCCTCTCAGATTCCAGAACTTTCTGTCACCGAAATGAGAGGAAAAAGTGTTTTTTGGGCCACATTTTGATGTTTGCAAAGGATTCTGGGTAACATAACCTGGTCAGAGCCCCACAAGTCACCCGATCTTGGATTCCCCTGGGTTTCTAGTTTTCAAAAATGCGCTGGTTTGCTAGGTTTCCCCAGGTGCGGGCTGAGCTACAGGCCAAAATCCACAGGTAGGCACTGCTTTTTATAAAAAAATGTGATGTGTCCACGTTGTGTTTTGGGCCCTTTCCTTTCGTGGGCGCTAGTCCTACCCACGCAAGTGAGGTATCATTTTTATCGGGAGACTTGGGGGAACGCTGGGTGGAAGGAAATTTGTGGCTCCTCTCAGATTCCAGAACTTTCTGCCACAGAAATGTGAGGAACATGTGTTTTTTTAGCCACATTTTGAGGTTTGCAAAGGATTCTGGGTAACAGAACCTGGTCCGAGCCCCGCAAGTCACCCCTCCTTGGATTCCCCTAGGTCTCTAGTTTTCAGAAATGTACAGGTTTGGTAGGTTTCCCTAGGTGGCGGCTGAGCTAGAGGCCAAAATCTACAGGTAGTCACTTTGCTAAAAACAGCTCTGTTTTCTGTGATGTGTCCACGTTGTGTTTTGGGGCATATCCTGTCGCGGGCGCTAGGCCTACCCACACAAGTGAGGTATCATTTTTATCGGGAGACGTGGGGGAACGCTGGGTGAAAGGAAATTTGTGGCTCCTCTCAGATTCCAGAACTTTCTGCCACAGAAATGTGAGGAACATGTGTTTTTTTTAGCCAAATTTTGAGGTTTGCAAAAGATTCTGGGTAACAGAACCTGGTCCGAGCCACACAAGTCACCCCTCCTTGGATTCCCCTAGGTCTCTAGTTTTCAGAAATGCACAGGTTTGGTAGGTTTCCCTAGGTGCCGGCTGAGCTAGAGGCCAAAATCTACAGGTAGTCACTTTGCTAAAAACAGCTCTGTTTTCTGTGATATGTCCACGTTGTGTTTTGGGGCATATCCTGTCGCGGGCGCTAGGCCTACCCACACAAGTGAGGTATCATTTTTATCGGGAGACGTGGGGGAACGCTGGGTGGAAGGAAATTTGTGGCTCCTCTCAGATTCCAGAACTTTCTGCCACAGAAATGTGAGGAACATGTGTTTTTTTAGCCAAATTTTGAGGTTTGCAAAGGATTCTGGGTAACAGAACCTGGTCCGAGCCACACAAGTCACCCCTCCTTGGATTCCCCTAGGTCTCTAGTTTTCAGAAATGCACAGGTTTGGTAGGTTTCCCTAGGTGGCGGCTGAGCTAGAGGCCAAAACCTACAGGTAGTCACTTTGCTAAAAACAGCTCTGTTTTCTGTGATATGTCCACGTTGTGTTTTGGGGCATATCCTGTCGCGGGCGCTAGGCCTACCCACACAAGTGAGGTATCATTTTTATCGGGAGACGTGGGGGAACGCTGGGTGGAAGGAAATTTGTGGCTCCTCTCAGATTCCAGAACTTTCTGCCACAGAAATGTGAGGAACATGTGTTTTTTTTAGCCAAATTTTGAGGTTTGCAAAGGATTCTGGGTAACAGAACCTGGTCCGAGCCACACAAGTCACCCCTCCTTGGATTCCCCTAGGTCTCTAGTTTTCAGAAATGCACAGGTTTGGTAGGTTTCCCTAGGTGGCGGCTGAGCTAGAGGCCAAAATCTACAGGTAGTCACTTTGCTAAAAACAGCTCTGTTTTCTGTGATGTGTCCACGTTGTGTTTTGGGGCATATCCTGTCGCGGGTGCTAGGCCTACCCACACAAGTGAGGTATCATTTTTATCGGGAGACGTGGGGGAACGCTGGGTGGAAGGAAATTTGTGGCTCCTCTCAGATTCCAGAACTTTCTGCCACAGAAATGTGAGGAACATGTGTTTTTTTAGCCAAATTTTGAGGTTTGCAAAGGATTCTGGGTAACTGAACCTGGTCCGAGCCACACAAGTCACCCCTCCTTGGATTCCCCTAGGTCTCTAGTTTTCAGAAATGCACAGGTTTTGTAGGTTTCCCTAGGTGGCGGCTGAGCTAGAGGCCAAAATCTACAGGTAGTCACTTTGCTAAAAACAGCTCTGTTTTCTGTGATGTGTCCACGTTGTGTTTTGGGGCATATCCTGTCGCGGGCGCTAGGCCTACCCACACAAGTGAGGTACCATTTTTATCGGGAGACTTGGGGGAACATAGATTAGCAAAACAAGTACTATTGCCCCTTGTCTTTCTCTACATTTCTTCCTTCCAAATATAGGAGTGTGTGTAAAAAAGACATCTATTTGAGAAATTCCCTGTAATTCACGTGCTACTATGGTCACCCCGGAATTCAGAGATGTGCAAATAACCACTGCTCCTCAACACCCTATCTTGTGCCCTTTTTGGAAATGCAAAGGTTTTCTTGATAGCAATTTTTTACTCCTTATATTTCAGCAAATGAATTGCTGTATACCCGGTATAGAATGAAAACGCACTGCAGGGTGCAGCTCATTTATTGGCTCTGGGTTCCTCGGGTTCTTGATGAACCTACAAACCCTATATATCCCCGCAACCAGAGGAGTCCAGCAGACGTAACGGTATATTGCTTTCGATAATCTGACATTGCAGGGAAAAGTTACAGAGTAAAACGTAGAGAAAAATTGATGGTTTTTTCACCTCAATTTCAATATTTTTCTTTTTCAGCTGTTATTTTCTGTAGGAAACCCTTGTAGGATCTACACAAATGACCCCTTGCTGAATTCAGAATTTTGTCTACTTTTCAGAAATGTTTAGGTTTCTGGGATCCAGCATTGGTTTCATGACCATTCCTGTCACTGACTGGAAGGAGGATGAAAGCACAAAAAATTGCACAAATGGGGTATGCCCCAGTAAAATGCCAAAATTGTGTTGAAAAATTGGGTTTTCTGATTCAAGTCTGCCTGTTCCTGAAAGCTGGGAAGCTGCTGAGTTTAGCACCGCAAACTCTTTGTTGATGCCATTTTTTAGGGGAAAAACCACAAGCCTTCTTCTGCAGCCACTTTTTCCAATTTTTTTGAAAAAAACGAAATTTTCACTGTATTTTGGCCAATTTCTTGGCCTCCTTCAGGGGAACCCACAAAGTCTGGGTACCTCTAGAATCCCTAGGATGTTGGAAAAAAAGGACGCAAATTTGGCTTGGTTAGCTTTGTGGACAAAAGTTATGAGGGCCTAAGCGCAAACTGCCCCAAATAGGCAAAAAAAGGCCTGGCACAGGAGGGGGAAAAGGCCTGGCAGCGAAGGGGTTAACAACGTGGTCAGAACCACGACCGCAGTATTTCCATGCATGCTTTTACCACATATGCCTTTACAACGAATTTCGTTGTAAAGGCATGCGTGATTCTTTAACGCAACCGCCCTGAGGCCCAAAACTACCCCCACCCCTAATACCTAAACTACCCGACCCGCCATGAGCCCTAAAAAAAAAACTACCCCAACGCTCCCACCCGTGTCCATTAAACTAAACTACCTCAACACCCCCCACCCCGCCCTGAGCCCTATAAAAGAAAAACTATCCCGACCCCACCTCTAAAAATTAAACTTACCCAACACCCCCACCCGCTCTGAGACCTAAAAAAAACCTATCCCCATCCCCCAACCCTACCCCAAAAAACTAAACTACCCTGAAACCCCCTACCCACCCAGAGCCCTAAAACCTTCCCCAATAATAAGCAAACTATCCCGACTACCCACCCACCCTAAGCCCTAAAAAAACAATCCAGAATCCCAGCCACTAAAAACTAAATTACCCTGACCCCCCACCTGCCCTGAGCCCAAAAAAAAAATACCCTGACTCCCCAACACCTGCCCTAAATTAAAAAGACCCTGACAACTCTTACCCACCCTAAGCCCTATATCACCCCACCTCTAAAAACTACCCACCAATACTGCCCCAACCCCCATACCTCACCGCATCTGATCCTGATCCTTTCGCCTCTTCTTTTCTCCCTCCTCCTGCCCTTCTGTAAACCTTCCCCACCCCTTTAAAAATAAACTAACCCGTCCCCCACCCTAAGCCCTAAATACAAAAATACCCAACCCCCCACTCTTGTCCCTAAAAAGAAAATAGCCGATCTCCCACCCTAAGCCCTGAACAAATGCCTAAACCCCCCATCCTTACCCCTCAATAAAAAGAAAAATAGTCCTCCCCCTAAACACCACCCACCCCAATCCCAATCGCTTAATCCACCCCTCATCACCTGCCCCACTTACCTCAACATGTCCTCTCCCAAACAACGCATGGCTTTTTTAATGCCTTAACCATGCATATGCATAGTTTAGCACATGTGTGGTTAAGGCACAGAAAAAGACATGCGTTGTTCCGGCAAGCATGGTTATGCTTGCGTGGGAAACGTATGCGTTGTTTACAACGCGTGGTTAAGGATGTTTCCTGTGTCGCCTATAAGAAAAATTGGATTCTTTTTAAATAATGGGTCAATTATGGTCATACTTCACGATTTGGGCAAGGAAGTTTTGCATGCACAATTGATGACATTTCTAAAAGGTGGGGCCAACAGTTCCAAATATGACTTATATAAATCCATCTGGAACTCAATGTCCAGCGGGAATCTTGGCCAACACTGGTTATTGCCCACCTCCTTTACATCCCCCAAGCTACACACTGGTAAAATGATCATCCCATTTATCAGGGCTTATGCAAGTGTCTAATGATGAGTTGTTACTACTTGACAGTTTACTTTTATTTACCATATGCAAGAACAAACAGGCGTTTTTTACCTTGCACGCAGTGACAAAGCTGTCTCATACTTGGTACTGATAGTCCACTTTTCTTATACTCATGATTAGCTCAAAATCTTTCCTACAGCTGGCTATTTAACACTGTCTCTAAGGATGGCTGGGAGGGCATGATGTAAACAGGGGTAAGCTAGTCTACATTCCCTATCAAACCAAGGCTGGGATTCCTTTGCTCTATTCCTGATTTTGTAAAGTAATTTCTAATGAATTGTTCCAGCCTTTAAAAATCCCCTGCCATTTAAAGTACAAGTTTGGTCATTTGAGAGACATGGCCAGTACATAACCTACGCACAATATTTGGGTAGTGAGCCCCTCTCCCAGCTTGCCTTCAATTGTTGTCTTTAGTGGTGAGTTCCCCAATACCCACCACCAAACCAACCTTTTTCTCATTAGGGATACCCATTGTAATTATTAAGGGGTTATGATCATTATAAACATTTGGTTCAATACATCCTGCCAGTAATTGATTCAAAAGATGTCGGGAAACAAAAATATAACCTATCACTGAGTGGCTCCTTGTAGCATCGTAGGTAGAAATTCTATGGAAGGATGTGTAGAAGAACAGAATGGCACTGTAGAAATTATGTTATGTTAGAGTATTTAAGGGAGTAACAGGCTTCTTTGCCAATCCATCCCCTGGGTTGGTGTCTTTTTTTCAATCCCCTTTGAAAATAAAAAGAGTGGGGATATTACAGTGACTACCTAGGATGGCATTAAAATCTCCCTGTAATGCAACCTTAACCCCTTGGGTGCCGCGGACGAGGACTAGACCACCTTGTCCGGCTATGGGCCCCCGGGGCGAGAGCTAGCGTTCCCCCAGATGGCCCACGCACTCCCCTTCCCTGGGCAGAGATAGAAGGGGAATCTCTTTCCCTGCCCCCCTGCCCCCCCCATGGCCCCCCTCATGGCGTCTGAGGCCTCCCCCCCGGCGCTGGAAGCTGCCGATCGAAGCAGAAATGCAAAATCATTTCTCCTCCGATCATGTGGAGGGGGCAGAGAGGCATGAAAGGAGAGGAAAGGCCCTTCCTCTCCTTTCATGTCTCTCTGAGCATTTCTGCTGCCCGATCGCAATGCGATCGGGCAGCAGAAATGCCACTAGACACCAGGGATTTTTTTTTGTTGTGATTTCTAATAAGGGGAGCGGCCCCTTGGGCAAGGGCCGCTCCTCGGGGGCAATTTATTTCTTGGCTATTTCTGCTCCCCCGGGAGCAGAAATCCACTAGACACCAGGGAAAATTGTAATTATTGTTTTTTTTATGGTTGGAGAGTGACCCCTTGGACAAGGGTCGCTCCCGGGGGAGCAAATTGTTATTAGGCCATTTCAGATCCCCAGGGTTTTTTTTTTTCCGTACTTGCGCATAAGGGGAGTGGCCCCTTGGGCAACGGCCACTCACCAGGGGGGCAAATGACATTTAGGCCATTTCTGCCCCCGGGGGCCTAATATTATTAAGCCGATCTGCCCCCAGGGGGGTGCAGAAAACCACTAGACACCAGGGATAATTTTTTGTTTATTGTTTTATGTTTGGGGAGCGACCCCTTGGTCAAGGGTCACTCCCGGGGGGGGGAGATGGGGGGGAGAGGGGAAATATTATTATTAGGCCAGACACCAGGGATTATTGGGTTTTTTTGTACTTGCACATAAGGAGAGCGGCCCCTTGGGCAAGGGCCGCTCCCCAGGGGGGCAAATGATTTTTATGCCATTTCTGTCCCCCCCCCCGGGGACAGATCGGCCTAAAAGTATTAGGCCGATCTGCCCCCGGGGGGGGCAGAAACCTCTAGACACCATGGACTGGTGTGTGTGTATGTGTGTGTTTTGCTTTGGGGGGCAGCCCATTGGGCAAGAGTCGCTCCCCATGGGGGCACATTACTGTTGGCCATAACTGCCCCCCCTTGGGAGCAGATTGGCCTATTTTTGGAAGGCCCATCTGCCCCCAAGGGGGGCAGAAAGCCCACCAGAGACCAGGGAAGATTCTTTTTTTTTTAAATAAGAGGTTGGGAGTATAGCCATAACCCCACCCCAAATAAATGGGGCCAAAGTTTTTCTGCCCACCAGTGGGCAGATTGGGCAAATTACCCCAGATCCACACCCCAGGAGGTCAGAAAGTCTACTAGATGCCAGGAAATAAAAACAATAAAAGAAAATAGTGGGGTGGTGGCTACCAACCAGTATGGCCCTGGTTATCCCCCACCCGAACTGAAGGGGCTAACAGTCATTCAGCTCTCCCCCCCACACTAAAACATCTTATCCCATGGCAAGCAAGAGGACATTTGATTATTTTGGGTTTTTGTTTTACATTTGGGCCATGAGAGCTTGGTAACTCCCAAAATCGACCCACTTGGAATGGTGAGGGCTGCACTTTTTTTTTACTTTGGGAAGCTGCCATGTAGAAAAATCCACAAGACCTAGACACATCTGAAAACTAAACATCTAGTTGAATCCAGGGTGGTGTGCTTCACATGCACCCGCACCATTTCCTTACCCACAATGCCCTGCAAACCTGCAACTTTGCTGAAAAGCACACGTTTCCGACATTTTTGTGATGGCACCTTCAAGAATCTGCGGGAATCCACAAAATTCCTACCACCCAGCATTGTCTCATCTATACCGATAACATTTTTGCTGCACTTGTCAGCCTAAAAATGTTTTTTTCAAACTGCCTTTATGGACCCACTTTGGTTCCCCCTCAATTTCGACGTGCTTTTGGCTCTTCCCTGTCACAAACACTTGGCCCACCCACCAAGTGAGGTACCATTTTTATTGGGAGACTTGGAGGAACGCTGGGTGGAAGGAAATTTGTGGCTCCTCTCACATTCCAGAACTTTCTGTCACCGAAATGTGAGGAAACAGTGTTTTTTTGGCCACATTTTGAGGTTTGCAAAGGATTCTGGGTAACAGAACCTGGTGAGAGCCCCACAAGTCACCCCATCTTGGATTCCCCTAGGTCTCTACTTTTCAAAAATGCACAGGTTTGGTAGGTTTCCCTACGTGGCGGCTGAGCTAGAGGCCAAAATCCAGTAGGTAGGCACTTTGCAAAAAACATCTCTGTTTTCTTTGTGAAAATGTGATGTGTCCACGTTGTGTTTTGGGGCTTTTCCTGTTGCGGGCGCTAGGCCTACCCCCACAAGTGAGGTACCATTTTTATTGGGAGACTTGGGGGAATGCTGGGTGGAAGGAAATTCGTGACTCTTCTCAGATTCCAGAACTTTCTGTAACCGAAATGTGAGGAAAAAGTGTTTTTTAGCCACATTTTGAGGTTTCCAAAGGATTCTGGGTAACAAAACCTGGTGAGAGCCCCACAAGTCACCCCATCTTGGATTCCCCTAGGTGTCTAGTTTTCATAAATGCACTGGTTTGCTAGGCTGCCCCAGATGCCTGCTGAGCTAGAGGCCAAAATCCACAGGTAGGCAGTTTGTAAAAAACACCTCTGATTTCTGTTGTAAAATGTGTCCACGTTGTGTTTTGGGGCATTTCTTTTCGCGGGCGCTAGGCCTACCCACACAAGTGAGGAACCATTTTTATTGTGAGACATGGGGGAACGCTGGATCAAAGGAAATTCGTGGCTCCTCTCAGATTCCAGAACTTTCTGTCACCGAAATGTGAAGAAAACGTTTTTTAGCCACATTTAGAGGTTTGCAAAGGATACTGGGTAACAGAACCTGGTGAGAGCCCAACAATTCACCCCGTCTTGGATTCCCATAGGTCTCTAGTTTTCAAAAATGCACAGGTTTGGTAGGTTTCCCTAGGTGGCGGCTGAGCTAGAGGCCAAAATCCACAGGTAGGCACTTTGCAAAAAACACCTCTGTTTTCTTTGAGAAAAAGGGATTTGTCCACTTTGTGTTTTGGGGCATTTCCTGTCGCGGGCACTAGGCCTACCGACATAAGTGAGGTACCATTTTTATCAGGAGACTTGGGGGAACGCTGGGTGGAAGGAAATTTGTGGCTCCTCTCAGATTCCAGAACTTTCTGTCATCAAAATGTGAGGAAAAAGTGTTTTATTAGCCACATTTTGAGGTTTGCAAAGGATTCTGGGTAAGAGAACCTGGAGAGAGCCCAAAAAGTCACCCCGTCTTGGATTCACCTTGGTCTCTAGTGTTAAAAAATGCACAGGTTTGGTAGGTTTCCCTAGGTGGTGGCTGAGCAAGAGGGCAAAATCCACAGGTAGGCACTTTGCAAAAAACACCTCTGTTTTCTTTGAGAAAATGCCATGTGTCCACTTTGTGTTTTGGAGCATTTCCTGTCGCGGGCACTAGGCCTACCCACACAAGTGAGGTACCATTTTTATTGGGAGACTTGGGGGAATGCTGGGTGGAAGGAAATTTGTGGCTCCTATCAGATTCCAGAACTTTCTGTCACCAAAATGTGAGGAAAAAGTGTTTTTTTGTCCAAATGTTGAGGTTTGCAAAGGATTCTGGGTAACAGAACCTGGTCAGAGCTCCACAAGTCACCCCATCTTGGATTCCCCTAGGTGTCTAGTTTTCATAAATGCACTGGTTTGATCGGTTGCCCCATATGCCTGCTGAGCAAGAGGCCAAAATCCACAGGTAGGCAGTTTGTAATTTTTCTGTGGAAAAAATGTGATGTGTCCATGTTGTGTTTTGGGGCATTTCTTTTCGCGGGCGCTAGGCCTACCCACACAAGTGAGGTACTATTTTTATTGTGAGACATAGGGGAATGCTGGATCAAAGTAAATTTGTGGCTCCTCTCAGATTCCAGAACTTTCTGTCACTGAAATGTGAAGAAAAAGTGTTTTTTTAGCCACATTTTGAGGTTTGCAAAGGATTCTGGGTAACAGAACCTGGTGAGAGCCCAACAATTCACCCCGTCTTGGATTCCCATAGGTCTCTAGTTTTAAAAAATGCACAGGTTTGGTAGGTTTCCCTAGGTGGCGGCTGAGCAAGAGGCCAAAATCCACAGGTAGGCTCTTTGCAAAAAACACCTCTGTTTTCTTTGAGAAAATGTCATGTGTTCACTTTGTGTTTTGGAGCATTTCCTGTTGCGGGCACTAGGCCTACCCACACAAGTAAGGTACCATTTTTATTGGAAGACTTGGGGGACGCTGGGTGGAAGGAAATTTGTGGCTCCTCTCAGATTCCAGAACTTTCTGTCACCAAAATGAGAGGAAAAAGTGTTTTTTTGTCCACATTTTGAGGTTTGCAAAGGATTCTGGGTAACAGAACCTGGTCAGAGCTCCACAAGTCACCCCATCTTGGATTCCCCTAGGCGTCTAGTTTTCATAAATGCACTGGTTTGATCAGTTGCCCCATATGCCTGCTGAGCAAGAGGCCAAAATCCACAGGTAGGCAGTTTGTAATTTTTCTGTGGAAAAAATGTGATGTGTCCATGTTGTGTTTTGTGGCATTTCTTTTCGCGGGCGCTAGGCCTACCCACACAAGTGAGGTACTATTTTTATTGTGAGACATAGGGGAACGCTGGATCAAAGGAAATTTGTGGCTCCTCTCAGATTCCAGAACTTTCTGTCACTGAAATGTGAAGAAAAAGTGTTTTTTTAGCCACATTTTGAGGTTTGCAAAGGATTCTGGGTAACAGAACCTGGTGAGAGCCCAACAAGTCACCCGTCTTGGATTTCCATAGGTCTCTAGTTTTCAAAAATGCACAGGTTTGGTAGGTTTCCCTAGGTGGCGGCTGAGCTAGAGGCCAAAATCCACAGGTAGGCACTTTGCAAAAAACACCTCTGTTTTCTTTGAGAAAATGTGATGTGTTCACTTTGTGTTTTGGGGCATTTCCTGTCACGGGCACTAGGCCTACCCACACAAGTGAGGTACCATTTTTATCAGGAGACTTGGGGGAACGCTGGGTGGAAGAAAATTTGTGGCTCCTCTCAGATTCCAGAACTTTCTGTCACCAAAATGAGAGGAAAAAGTGTTTTTTTGTCCAAATGTTGAGGTTTGCAAAGGATTCTGGGTAACAGAACCTGGTCAGAGCCCCACAAGTCACCCCGTCTTGGATTCCCCTAGGTGTCTAGTTTTCAAAAATGCGCAGGTTTGGTAGGTTTCCCTAGGTGGCGGCTGAGCAAGAGGACAAAATCCACAAGTAGGCACTTTGCAAAAACCACTGATGTTTTCTTTGAGAAAATTTCATGTGTCCAGTTTGTGTTTTGGAGCATTTCCTGTCGCGGGCACTAGGCCTACCCACACAAGTGAAGTACCATTTTTATTGGGAGACTTGGGGGAATGCTGGGGTGATGGAAATTTGTGGCTCATCTCAGATTCCAGAACTTTCTGTCACCAAAATGAGAGGAAAAAGTGTTTTTTGTTCAAATTTTGAGGTTTGCAAAGGATTCTGGGTAACAGAACCTGGTCAGAGCCCCACAAGTCACCCCATCTTGGATTCCCCTAGGTGTCTAGTTTTCATAAACGCGCTGGTTTGATAGGTTGCCCCAGATGCTGGCTGAACTAGAGGCCAAACTCCACAGGTAGGCAGTTTGTAAAAAACACCTCTGTTTTCTGTGGAAAAATGTGATGTGTCCACGTTGTGTTTTAGGGCATTTCCTTTCGCAGGCACTAGGCCTACCCATACAAGTGAGGTAGCATTTTTATCGGGAGACATGGGAGAACGCTGGTTGTAAGGAAATGTGTAGCTCCTATCAGATTCCAGAACTTTCTGTCACCGAAATGTGAGGAAAAAGTGTTTTTTTAGCCAAGTTTAGAGGTTTGCAAAGGATTCTGGGTATGAGAACCTGGTGAGAGCCCCACAAGTCACCCCATATTGGATTCCCCTAGGTGTCTAGTTTTCATAAATGCGCTGGTTTCCTAGTTTACCCCTGATGCCGGCTGAGCTAGAGGCCAAAATCCACAGGTAGGCACTTTTCAAAAAACACCTCTGTTTTCTTTGAGAAAATGTAATGTGTCCACTTTGTGTTTTGGAGCATATCCTGTTGCAGGCACTAGGCCTACCCACACAAGTGAGGTACCATTTTTATCGGGAGACCTGGGGGAACGCTAGGTGGAAGGAAATTTGTGGCTCCTCTCAGATTCCAGAACTTTCTGTCACCGAAATGTGAGTAGAAAGTGTTTTTCTAGCCACATTTTTAGTTTGCAAAGGATTCTGGGAGTGAGAACCTGGTGAGAGCCCAACAAGTCACCCCGTCTTGGATTCCCCTAGGTCTCTAGTTTTAAAAAATGCACAGGTTTGGTAGGTTTCCCTAGGTGGCGGCTAAGCTAGAGGCCAAAATCCACAGGTAGGCACTTTGCAAAAAACACCTCTGTTTTCTTCGAGAAAATGTGATGTGTCCACTTTGTGTTTTGGAGCATTTCCTGTCGCGGGCACTAGGCCTACCCACACAAGTGAGGTACCATTTTTATCGGGAGACTTAGGGGAACGCTGGGTGGAAGGAAATTTGTGGCTCCTCTCAGATTCCAGAACTTTCTGTCACCGAAATGTGAGGAAAAAGTGTTTTTTTAGCCACATTTTGAGGTTTGCAAAGGATTCTGGGTAACAGAACCTGGTCAGAGCTCCACAAGTCACCCCATCTTGGCTTCCCCTAGGTGTCTAGTTTTCATAAATGCACTGGTTTGATCGGTTGCCCCATATGCCTGCTGAGCAAGAGGCCAAAATCCACAGGTAGGCAGTTTGTAATTTTTCTGTGGAAAAAATGTGATGTGTCCATGTTGTGTTTTGGGGCATTTCTTTTCGCGGGCGCTAGGCCTACCCACACAAGTGAGGTACTATTTTTATTGTGAGACATAGGGGAACGCTGTATCAAAGGACATTTGTGGCTCCTCTCAGATTCCACAACTTTCTGTCACTGAAATCTGAAGAAAAAGTGTTTTTTTAGCCACATTTTGAGGTTTGCAAAGGATTCTGGGTAACAGAACCTGGTGAGAGCCCAACAAGTCACCCCGTCTTGGATTTCCATAGGTCTCTAGTTTTCAAAAATGCACAGGTTTGGTAGGTTTCCCTAGGTGGCGGCTGAGCTAGAGGCCAAAATCCACAGGTAGGCACTTTGCAAAAAACACCTCTGTTTTCTTTGAGAAAATGTGATGTGTCCATTTTGTGTTTTGGGGCATTTCCTGTCACGGGCACTAGGCCTACCCACACAAGTGAGGTACCATTTTTATCGGGAGACTTGGGGGAACGCTGGGTGGAAGGACATTTGTGGCTCCTCTCAGATTCCAGAACTTTCTGTCACTGAAATCTGAAGAAAAAGTGTTTTTTTAGCCACATTTTGAGGTTTGCAAAGGATTCTGGGTAACAGAACCTGGTGAGAGCCCAACAAGTCACCCCGTCTTGGATTCCCCTAGGTCTCTAGTTTTAAAAAATGCACAGGTTTGGTAGGTTTCCCTAGGTGGCGGCTAAGATAGAGGCCAAAATCCACAGGTAGGCACTTTGCAAAAAACACCTCTGTTTTCTTCGAGAAAATGTGATGTGTCCACTTTGTGTTTTGGAGCATTTCCTGTCGCGGGCACTAGGACTACCCACACAAGTGAGGTACCATTTTTATCGGGAGACTTGGGGGAACGCTGGGTGGAAGAAAATTTGTGTCTCCTCTCAGATCCCAGAACTTTCTGTCACTAAAATGTGAGGAGAAAGTGTTTTTTAGCCACATTTTGAGGTTTGCAAAGGATTCTGGGTAACAGAACCTGGTGAGAGCCCAACAAGTCACCCCGTCTTGGATTTCCATAGGTCTCTAGTTTTCAAAAATGAACAGGTTTGGTAGGTTTCCCTAGGTGGCGGCTGAGCAAGAGGCCAAAATCCACAGGTAGGCTCTTTGCAAAAAACACCTCTGTTTTCTTTGAGAAAATGTCATGTGTCCACTTTGTGTTTTGGAGCATTTCCTTTCGCAGGCACTAGGCCTACCCATACAAGTGAGGTACCATTTTTATCGGGAGACTTGGGGGAACGCGGGGTGGAAGGACATTTGTGGCTCCTCTCAGATTCCAGAACTTTCTGTCACTGAAATCTGAAGAAAAAGTGTTTTTTTAGCCACATTTTGAGGTTTGCAAAGGATTCTGGGTATGAGAACCTGGTGAGAGCCCCACAAGTCACCCCATATTGGATTCCCCTAGGTGTCTAGTTTTCATAAATGCGCTGGTTTCCTAGTTTGCCCCAGATGCCGGCTGAGCTAGAGGCCAAAATCCACAGGTAGGCACATTTAAAAAAACACCTCTGTTTTCTTTGAGAAAATGTAATGTGTCCACTTTGTGTTTTGGAGCATATCCTGTTGCAGGCACTAGGCCTACCCATACAAGTGAGGTACCATTTTTATCGGGAGACCTGGGGGAACGCTAGGTGGAAGGAAATTTGTGGCTCCTCTCAGATTCCAGAACTTTCTGTCACCGAAATGTGAGGAGAAAGTGTTTTTCTAGCCACATTTTTAGTTTGCAAAGGATTCTGGGAGTGAGAACCTGGTGAGAGCCCAACAAGTCACCCCGTCTTGGATTCCCCTAGGTCTCTAGTTTTAAAAAATGCACAGGTTTGGTAGGTTTCCCTAGGTGGCGGCTAAGCTAGAGGCCAAAATCCACAGGTAGGCACTTTGCAAAAAACACCTCTGTTTTCTTCGAGAAAATGTGATGTGTCCACTTTGTGTTTTGGAGCATTTCCTGTCGCGGGCACTAGGCCTACCCACACAAGTGAGGTACCATTTTTATCGGGAGACTTAGGGGAACGCTGGGTGGAAGGAAATTTGTGGCTCCTCTCAGATTCCAGAACTTTCTGTCACCGAAATGTGAGGAAAAAGTGTTTTTTTAGCCACATTTTGAGGTTTGCAAAGGATTCTGGGTAACAGAACCTGGTCAGAGCTCCACAAGTCACCCCATCTTGGCTTCCCCTAGGTGTCTAGTTTTCATAAATGCACTGGTTTGATCGGTTGCCCCATATGCCTGCTGAGCAAGAGGCCAAAATCCACAGGTAGGCAGTTTGTAATTTTTCTGTGGAAAAAATGTGATGTGTCCATGTTGTGTTTTGGGGCATTTCTTTTCGCGGGCGCTAGGCCTACCCACACAAGTGAGGTACTATTTTTATTGTGAGACATAGGGGAACGCTGTATCAAAGGACATTTGTGGCTCCTCTCAGATTCCACAACTTTCTGTCACTGAAATCTGAAGAAAAAGTGTTTTTTTAGCCACATTTTGAGGTTTGCAAAGGATTCTGGGTAACAGAACCTGGTGAGAGCCCAACAAGTCACCCCGTCTTGGATTTCCATAGGTCTCTAGTTTTCAAAAATGCACAGGTTTGGTAGGTTTCCCTAGGTGGCGGCTGAGCTAGAGGCCAAAATCCACAGGTAGGCACTTTGCAAAAAACACCTCTGTTTTCTTTGAGAAAATGTGATGTGTCCATTTTGTGTTTTGGGGCATTTCCTGTCACGGGCACTAGGCCTACCCACACAAGTGAGGTACCATTTTTATCGGGAGACTTGGGGGAACGCTGGGTGGAAGGACATTTGTGGCTCCTCTCAGATTCCAGAACTTTCTGTCACTGAAATCTGAAGAAAAAGTGTTTTTTTAGCCACATTTTGAGGTTTGCAAAGGATTCTGGGTAACAGAACCTGGTGAGAGCCCAACAAGTCACCCCGTCTTGGATTCCCCTAGGTCTCTAGTTTTAAAAAATGCACAGGTTTGGTAGGTTTCCCTAGGTGGCGGCTAAGATAGAGGCCAAAATCCACAGGTAGGCACTTTGCAAAAAACACCTCTGTTTTCTTCGAGAAAATGTGATGTGTCCACTTTGTGTTTTGGAGCATTTCCTGTCGCGGGCACTAGGACTACCCACACAAGTGAGGTACCATTTTTATCGGGAGACTTGGGGGAACGCTGGGTGGAAGAAAATTTGTGTCTCCTCTCAGATCCCAGAACTTTCTGTCACTAAAATGTGAGGAGAAAGTGTTTTTTAGCCACATTTTGAGGTTTGCAAAGGATTCTGGGTAACAGAACCTGGTGAGAGCCCAACAAGTCACCCCGTCTTGGATTTCCATAGGTCTCTAGTTTTCAAAAATGAACAGGTTTGGTAGGTTTCCCTAGGTGGCGGCTGAGCAAGAGGCCAAAATCCACAGGTAGGCTCTTTGCAAAAAACACCTCTGTTTTCTTTGAGAAAATGTCATGTGTCCACTTTGTGTTTTGGAGCATTTCCTTTCGCAGGCACTAGGCCTACCCATACAAGTGAGGTACCATTTTTATCGGGAGACTTGGGGGAACGCTGGGTGGAAGGACATTTGTGGCTCCTCTCAGATTCCAGAACTTTCTGTCACTGAAATCTGAAGAAAAAGTGTTTTTTTAGCCACATTTTGAGGTTTGCAAAGGATTCTGGGTATGAGAACCTGGTGAGAGCCCCACAAGTCACCCCATATTGGATTCCCCTAGGTGTCTAGTTTTCATAAATGCGCTGGTTTCCTAGTTTGCCCCAGATGCCGGCTGAGCTAGAGGCCAAAATCCACAGGTAGGCACATTTAAAAAAACACCTCTGTTTTCTTTGAGAAAATGTAATGTGTCCACTTTGTGTTTTGGAGCATATCCTGTTGCAGGCACTAGGCCTACCCATACAAGTGAGGTACCATTTTTATCGGGAGACCTGGGGGAACGCTAGGTGGAAGGAAATTTGTGGCTCCTCTCAGATTCCAGAACTTTCTTTCACCGAAATGTGAGGAGAAAGTGTTTTTCTAGCCACATTTTTAGTTTGCAAAGGATTCTGGGAGTGAGAACCTGGTGAGAGCCCAACAAGTCACCCCGTCTTGGATTCCCCTAGGTCTCTAGTTTTAAAAAATGCACAGGTTTGGTAGGTTTCCCTAGGTGGCGGCTAAGCTAGAGGCCAAAATCCACAGGTAGGCACTTTGCAAAAAACACCTCTGTTTTCATCGAGAAAATGTGATGTGTCCACTTTGTGTTTTGGAGCATTTCCTGTCGCGGGCACTAGGCCTACCCACACAAGTGAGGTACCATTTTTATCGGGAGACTTGGGGGAACTCTGGGTGGAAGGAAATTTGTGGCTCCTCTCAGATTCCAGAACTTTCTGTCACCGAAATGTGAGGAAAAAGTGTTTGTTTAGCCACATTTTGAGGTTTGCAAAGGATTCTGGGTAACAGAACCTGGTCAGAGCTCCACAAGTCACCCCATCTTGGCTTCCCCTAGGTGTCTAGTTTTCATAAATGCACTGGTTTGATCGGTTGCCCCATATGCGTGCTGAGCAAGAGGCCAAAATCCACAGGTAGGCAGTTTGTAATTTTTCTGTGGAAAAAATGTGATGTGTCCATGTTGTGTTTTGTGGCATTTCTTTTCGCGGGCGCTAGGCCTACCCACACAAGTGAGGTACTATTTTTATTGTGAGACATAGGGGAACGCTGGATCAAAGGACATTTGTGGCTCCTCTCAGATTCCAGAACTTTCTGTCACTGAAATCTGAAGAAAAAGTGTTTTTTTAGCCACATTTTGAGGTTTGCAAAGGATTCTGGGTAACAGAACCTGGTGAGAGCCCAACAAGTCACCCCGTCTTGGATTTCCATAGGTCTCTAGTTTTCAAAAATGCACAGGTTTGGTAGGTTTCCCTAGGTGGCGGCTGAGCTAGAGGCCAAAATCCACAGGTAGGCACTTTGCAAAAAACACCTCTGTTTTCTTTGAGAAAATGTGATGTGTCCATTTTGTGTTTTGGGGCATTTCCTGTCACGGGCACTAGGCCTACCCACACAAGTGAGGTACCATTTTTATCGGGAGACTTGGGGGAACGCTGGGTGGAAGGACATTTGTGGCTCCTCTCAGATTCCAGAACTTTCTGTCACTGAAATCTGAAGAAAAAGTGTTTTTTTAGCCACATTTTGAGGTTTGCAAAGGATTCTGGGTAAGAGAACCTGGTGAGAGCCCAACAAGTCACCCCGTCTTGGATTCCCCTAGGTCTCTAGTTTTAAAAAATGCACAGGTTTGGTAGGTTTCCCTAGGTGGCGGCTAAGATAGAGGCCAAAATCCACAGGTAGGCACTTTGCAAAAAACACCTCTGTTTTCTTCGAGAAAATGTGATGTGTCCACTTTGTGTTTTGGAGCATTTCCTGTCGCGGGCACTAGGACTACCCACACAAGTGAGGTACCATTTTTATCGGGAGACTTGGGGGAACGCTGGGTGGAAGAAAATTTGTGTCTCCTCTCAGATCCCAGAACTTTCTGTCACTAAAATGTGAGGAGAAAGTGTTTTTTAGCCACATTTTGAGGTTTGCAAAGGATTCTGGGTAACAGAACCTGGTGAGAGCCCAACAAGTCACCCCGTCTTGGATTTCCATAGGTCTCTAGTTTTCAAAAATGAACAGGTTTGGTAGGTTTCCCTAGGTGGCGGCTGAGCAAGAGGCCAAAATCCACAGGTAGGCTCTTTGCAAAAAACACCTCTGTTTTCTTTGAGAAAATGTCATGTGTCCACTTTGTGTTTTGGAGCATTTCCTTTCGCAGGCACTAGGCCTACCCATACAAGTGAGGTAGCATTTTTATCGGGAGACATGGGAGAACGCCGGTTGTAAGGAAATTTGTAGCTCCTATCAGATTCCAGAACTTTCTGTCACCGAAATGTGAGGAAAAAGTGTTTTTTTAGCCAAGTTTTGAGGTTTGCAAAGGATTCTGGGTATGAGAACCTGGTGAGAGCCCCACAAGTCACCCCATATTGGATTCCCCTAGGTGTCTAGTTTTCATAAATGCGCTGGTTTCCTAGTTTGCCCCAGATGCCGGCTGAGCTAGAGGCCAAAATCCACAGGTAGGCACATTTCAAAAAACACCTCTGTTTTCTTTGAGAAAATGTAATGTGTCCACTTTGTGTTTTGGAGCATATCCTGTTGCAGGCACTAGGCCTACCCATACAAGTGAGGTACCATTTTTATCGGGAGACCTGGGGGAACGCTAGGTGGAAAGAAATTTGTGGCTCCTCTCAGATTCCAGAACTTTCTGTCACCGAAATGTGAGGAGAAAGTGTTTTTCTAGCCACATTTTTAGTTTGCAAAGGATTCTGGGAGTGAGAACCTGGTGAGAGCCCAACAAGTCACCCCGTCTTGGATTCCCCTAGGTCTCTAGTTTTAAAAAATGCACAGGTTTGGTAGGTTTCCCTAGGTGGCGGCTAAGCTAGAGGCCAAAATCCACAGGTAGGCACTTTGCAAAAAACACCTCTGTTTTCATCGAGAAAATGTGATGTGTCCACTTTGTGTTTTGGAGCATTTCCTGTCGCGGGCACTAGGCCTACCCACACAAGTGAGGTACCATTTTTATCGGGAGACTTGGGGGAACTCTGGGTGGAAGGAAATTTGTGGCTCCTCTCAGATTCCAGAACTTTCTGTCACCGAAATGTGAGGAAAAAGTGTTTGTTTAGCCACATTTTGAGGTTTGCAAAGGATTCTGGGTAACAGAACCTGGTCAGAGCTCCACAAGTCACCCCATCTTGGCTTCCCCTAGGTGTCTAGTTTTCATAAATGCACTGGTTTGATCGGTTGCCCCATATGCGTGCTGAGCAAGAGGCCAAAATCCACAGGTAGGCAGTTTGTAATTTTTCTGTGGAAAAAATGTGATGTGTCCATGTTGTGTTTTGTGGCATTTCTTTTCGCGGGCGCTAGGCCTACCCACACAAGTGAGGTACTATTTTTATTGTGAGACATAGGGGAACACTGGATCAAAGGACATTTGTGGCTCCTCTCAGATTCCAGAACTTTCTGTCACTGAAATCTGAAGAAAAAGTGTTTTTTTAGCCACATTTTGAGGTTTGCAAAGGATTCTGGGTAACAGAACCTGGTGAGAGCCCAACAAGTCACCCCGTCTTGGATTTCCATAGGTCTCTAGTTTTCAAAAATGCACAGGTTTGGTAGGTTTCCCTAGGTGGCGGCTGAGCTAGAGGCCAAAATCCACAGGTAGGCACTTTGCAAAAAACACCTCTGTTTTCTTTGAGAAAATGTGATGTGTCCACTTTGTGTTTTGGGGCATTTCCTGTCACGGGCACTAGGCCTACCCACACAAGTGAGGTACCATTTTCATCAGGAGACTTGGGGGAACGCTGGGTGGAAGAAAATTTGTGGCTCCTCTCAGATTCCAGAACTTTCTGTCACCGAAATGTGAGGAGAAAGTGTTTTTTTAGCCACATTTTGAGGTTTGCAAAGGATTCTGGGTAAGAGAACCTGGTGAGAGCCCAACAAGTCACCCCGTCTTGGATTCCCGTAGGTCTCTAGTTTTCAAAAATGAACAGGTTTGGTAGGTTTCCCTAGGTGGCGGCTGAGCAAGAGGCCAAAATCCACAGGTAGGATCTTTGCAAAAAACACCTCTGTTTTCTTTGAGAAAATGTCATGTGTCCACTTTGTGTTTTGGAGCATTTCCTGTCGCGGGCACTAGGGCTACCCACACAAGTAAGGTACCATTTTTATTGGGAGACTTGGGGGAATGCTGGGTGGAAGGAAATTTGTGGCTCCTCTCAGATTCCAGAACTTTCTGTCACCAAAATGAGAGGAAAAAGTGTTTTTTTGTCCAAATTTTGAGGTTTGCAAAGGATTCTGGGTAACAGAACCTGGTCAGAGCCCCACAAGTCACCCCGTCTTGGATTCCCCTAGGTGTCTAGTTTTCAAAAATGCACAGGTTTGGTAGGTTTCCCTAGGTGGCGGCTGAGCAAGAGGACAAAATCCACAAGTAGGCACTTTGCAAAAACCACCGATGTTTTCTTTGAGAAAATGTCATGTGTCCAGTTTGTGCTTTGGAGCATTTCCTGTTGCGGGCACTAGGCCTACCCACACAAGTGAAGTACCATTTTTATTGGGAGACTTGGGGGAATGGTGGGGTGATGGAAATTTGTGGCTCCTCTCAGATTCCAGAACTTTCTGTCACCAAAATGAGAGGAAAAAGTGTTTTTTGTTCAAATTATGAGGTTTGCAAAGGATTCTGGGTAACAGAACCTGGTCAGAGCCCCACAAGTCACCCCATCTTGGATTCCCCTAGGTGTCTAGTTTTCATAAACGCGCTGGTTTGATAGGTTGCCCCAGATGCTGGCTGAGCTAGAGGCCAAACTCCACAGGTAGGCAGTTTGTAAAAAACACCTCTCTTTTCTGTGGAAAAATGTGATGTGTCCACGTTTTGTTTTAGGGCATTTCCTTTCGCAGGCGCTAGGCCTACCCATACAAGTGAGGTAGCATTTTTATCGGGAGACATGGGAGAACGCTGTGTGTACGGAAATTTGTAGCTCCTATCAGATTCCAGAACTTTCTGTCACCGAAATGTGAGGAAAAAGTGTTTTTTTAGCCACGTTTTGAGGTTTGCAAAGGATTCTGGGTATGAGAACCTGGTGAGAGCCCCACAAGTAACCCCATATTGGATTCCCCTAGGTGTCTAGTTTTCATAAATGCGCTGGTTTCCTAGTTTGCCCCAGATGCCGGCTGAGCTAGAGGCCAAAATCCACAGGTAGGCACTTTTCAAAAAACACCTCTGTTTTCTTTGAGAAAATGTGATGTGTCCACTTTGTGTTTTGGAGCATATCCTGTTGCAGGCACTAGGCCTACCCACACAAGTGAGGTACCATTTTTATCGGGAGACCTGGGGGAACACTAGGTGGAAGGACATTTGTGGCTCCTCTCAGATTCCAGAACTTTCTGTCACCGAAATGTGAGGAAAAAGTGTTTTTCTAGCCTCATTTTTAGTTTGCAAAGGATTCTAGGGATGAGAACCTGGTGAGAGCCCAACAAGTCACCCCGTCTTGGATTCCCCTAGGTCTCTAGTTTTAAAAAATGCACAGGTTTGGTAGGTTTCCCTAGGTGGCGGCTAAGCTAGAGGCCAAAATCCACAGGTAGGCACTTTGCAAAAAACACCTCTGTTTTCTTCGAGAAAATGTGATGTGTCCACTTTGTGTTTTGGAGCATTTCCTGTCACGGGCACTAGGCCTACCCACACAAGTGAGGTACCATTTTTATCTGGAGACTTGGGGGAACGCTGGGTGGAAGGAAATTTGTGGCTCCTCCCAGATTCCAGAACTTTCTGTCACCGAAATGGGAGGAAAAAGTGTTTTTTTAGCCACATTTTGAGGTTTCTGGGTAACAGAACCTGGTGAGAGCCCCACAAGTCACCCCGTCTTGGATTCCCCTAGGTCTTTAGTTTTCCAAAAGGATCAGGTTTGGTAGGTTTCCCTAGGTGGCGGCTGAGCTAGAGGCCAAAATCCACAGGTAAGCACTTTGCAAAAAACATCTCTGTTTTCTTTGTGAAAATGTGATGTGTCCACTTTGTGTTTTGGAGCATTTCCTGTTGCGGACACTAGGCCTACCCACACAAGTGAGGTATCATTTTTATCGGGAGACTTGGGGTAACATAGAATAGCAAAACAAGTGTTATTGCCCCTTGTCTTTCTCTACATTTTTTCCTTCCAAATATAAGACAGTGTGTAAAAAAGACGTCTATTTGAGAAATGCACTGTAATTCACATGCTAGTATGGGCACCCCAGAATTCAAAGATGTGCAAATAACCAGTGCTCCTCAACATCTTATCTTGTGCCCATTTCGGAAATACAAAGGTTTTCTTGATACCTATTTTTGACTTCTTATATTTCAGCAAATGAATTGATGTATACCCGGTATAGAATGAAAACCCACTGCAAGGTGCAGCTCATTTATTGGCTCTGGGTACCTAGGGTTCTTGATAAACCTACAAGCCCTATATATCCCGCAACCAGAAGTGTCCAGCAGACATAACGGTATATTGCTTTAAAAAATCTGACATTACAGGAAAAAGTTACAGAGTAAAACGTAGAGAAAAATGGCTGTTTTTTTACCTCAATTTCAATATTTTTTTTATTTCAGTTGTTATTTTCTGTAGGAAACCCTTCTAGGATCTACACAAATTACCCATTGCTGAATTCCGAATTTTGTCTACTTTACAGAAATGTTTAGGTTTCTGGGATCCAGAATTGGTTTCACACCCCTTTCTGTCACTGACTGGAAGGAGGCTGAAAGCATAAAGGGCCATATTTATACTTTTTGACGCTAAACTGCGCTAACGCAGTTTAGCGTCAAAAAAATTAGCGCCGTCTAACGCCATTCTGAAGCGCCATGCGGGCGCCGTATTTATAGAATGGCGTTAGCCGGCGTTAGCCGACTGGCGCTGCTTGGTGTGCGTGGAAAAAAACCACGTACACCAGGCAGCGCCGGCGTTGGGGAAAATGGCGTATGGGCGTCTCAAAATGGGGCAAGTCAGGTTGAGTCATAAAAATCGCCTTAACCTGATTTGCGCCATTTTTTTACGACGCCCATCCCCCATTAACATGACTCCTGTCTTAGCAAAGACAGGAGTCATGCCCCCTTGCCCAATGGCCATGCCCAGGGGACTTATGTCCCCTGGGCATGGTCATTGGGCATAGTGGCATGTAGGGGGGCACAATTCAGGCCCCCCTATGCCACAAAAAAAAATAATAATACTTACCACAACTTACCTTTTCTTCCCTGGAATGGGTCCCGCCAGCCTTGGGTGTCCTCCTGGGGTGGGCAAGGGTGGCAGGGGGTGTGCCTGGGGGCAGGGGAGGGCACCTCTGGGCTCATTCTGAGCCCACAGGTCCCTTAACGCCTGCCCTGACCCAGGCGTTAAATTCAGGTGCAAATGCGGGGTTTTTTGCCCCGCCCACTCCCGGGCGTCATTTTTGCCCGGGAGTATAAATACCACGCACATGCCTGGGAGTAATTTTTTAAGACGGGAACGCCTACCTTGCATCTCATTAACGCAAGGAAGGTGTTCACGCCCAAAAATGACGCTAACTCCATGAACTTTGGCGCTAGACGCATCTAACGCCAAAGTATAAATATGGCGTTAGTTTTGCGTCTAATTTGCGTCTAAAAAAACGACGCAATTTCGGCGCAAACGGAGTATAAATATGCCCCAAAAAATCTTTAAAATGGGGTATGTCCCAGTAAAATGCCACAATTGTGTTGAAAAATTGGGTTTTCTAATTCAAGTTTGCCTGTTCCTGAAAGCTGGGAAGCTGGTGATTTTAGCACTGCAATCCCTTTGTTGATGCCAATTTCAGGAGAAAAAAAAACACAAGCCTTCTTCTGCAGCCCTTTTTTCCAATTTTGTTTTTTAAAGTCTGGGTACCTCATGAATCCCTAGGATGTTGGGAAAAAAAGGACGCAAATTTGGCGTGGGTAGCTTATGTGGACAAAAAGTTATGAGGGCCTAAGCGCGCCCTGCCCCAAATAGCCAAAAAAGGGCCTGGCACCTGAGGGGGAAAAGGCCTGGCAGCGAAGGGGTTAAAGTTCCTACTCTCTGGGAAGGATGCTTTAATGTAGTTGTCTATAAAGTCAAAGTACTGAACAAAATTTGGATTGGCACTAACACAGAAATTTTCATTATTAAAAACATATTACAAACAGATTAAATGTATCATTCCATGTCAACAGGAAAGCTCGGAAAATATTAGAATGAGTAATAATTGGCTAGACAGAGCATCCCAATGTGGCCAGCCTTGCTCGCACAGGGCCCGCTATTGAAGGTAATACCTATTATTGGTTGCCGTACTGAGAACCCCGTGGGAGGTGCTGACGTGCTTGCTACGCATGCCAAGAAAATCGGAACTGCCCCCATCCCCTTCAGACACCTGTAAAAAAACAGGGGTAAGGCTTTAATACCTTTTAAGCCAGCTGAACTGCAGTTAAGGATCTGTAGCAATCTACCAGCTATCTGTGGGTTTCTGAAGGTCGCAGCAATACAGTCACCCACTAGTTCTTTTGCTTCGGGTCCCACCATACCAACTCTACGAAAAAATAAGATGTTGCCTGATTGTTTTATTATAGTAATAAAAACGTTTAATTACAAAAGTGTAAACTGTAGGGTATTGCAAGTTAGAGGTAGGTGGTATTGGTGAGGTTAACATTCTCTGATGTTTGACTTAAGACCAGTGTTTCTTCTAAAATAATCAGATCATACTTAATCTAAAATGGAGGCCCCAGAATCTGGCGTTTCAAAATATTTCGTCTTGTAAGAATCAATACACACCCAGTGTCAATGGGAAATCTACTACAGGTAGGTTTCCTAAGTGAAACAAGCACATTGCTTTTTATTTTCACTCTCCAATTATCCTACATTCCACCCGCAGGCAATTGGTTGCTTCTCTCAATTGCTTCCACTGGAATCACTCTGGATAAACATCTGACGTAGTTCAGCTTTGCTATATTCCACAACTCTAAAAATAAATTAGAGAAACAGGGAAAGATAGTATTCTAATGAAGACTAGTTTTCCTAAACAAAATGAGAAAGAATCAACTACTGTATCTCAATTAATAAATTCGTGTAAAACTGAAACATTCTTTTACCGACAATCAACGCCATCTCTTTCTATAAAACATTTCATCCTAAAGCACCATGATATATATGTGTTCCATCACCATTTTTTTAATTATTTAGTTTTTTAATTTTCTATAGCTTGTCGTCACTACAAGTCAAACGCTAGTACATACAACATCAGCGAAATCATCGACCTTGATGTTCGGAGTGCTCTTTCCGCTGCAAGAAAAAGAAGGAAGATAGAGCACTAGAAAACTGAGTAACAAAATCATTTCACAGTAGTTTATATTTAGCAACTTTACACCCACAGAATACAACTTTAAATATTCCATTGGCTATTTACCGTTCAGGATGACGGAGGAGTCACTTGTTACAGTAAACTGAACCATAATATCATAATAACATAGAATGGATTTGGCTCAGAACACTTTATAGCTTAAACATACACAAAACCGTTTTGCTGTTCTCTAGTACTCAGGCATCCTTTCAGTCACCCAAGGAGATCTCGGTTTTGAAGCCAGGAATCTTTGAAATAATCAAACAAGTAGCTTAAACTTTACATTTTTTTAAATAACTTACCAACCTTTGTGAAGTGTGATGCTCTAAAAGAGTAGGAAATAAAAGGAGCATTATCAGTGACCCTCTGCAGGAGCGGGAAATGATAAATGGATGGCCAGTGCATGCTTATTCAGAGGACATATGAACATTTCCAGCTATTACTTCTAGTTAAAATGTTCCAAACTCTGCATATGCAGTTTATAGTTCGCTGATTCACAACATCCAATTATCAAACTGCAATATTCTTTATTCCAAGTAGGTCAAATATCTACAATCTTCTCCGAAGCACTGAACAATCCATTTGGTAAAAAATTCGAAAACATACCTGAAAATTGTTCACACAGAGATCTGTCTAATCATCTCATCTTTGTGGTTTATGTCACCAGAAACCGGACCGGACTGAATAATGGGCTTCATTACAGGAATGACTGTAATATATCTTCTATGTGGCTCTATCTCTAATCCCTCCATTGAGAGAGGATAGGGGACCTGACTCTCAAGAGGTCAAACTTTAAATGTGATGATTCCCCTCCTCTCCTTAACTTTAGTGATCTTTTGACGATGGGGAAAACTGTTGCCATCTTCAAAGTTATAGTAACTTGCAGTCTCTGAGACATAAAACTGTATTTCTCATGTATTTATTTCACTGTAATGACATGGCAAAAAGGCAATCAAATCTTTTTTGACTTATACAATAATTGGCTGGCTTATAGAGAACATATTCTTTTGCCACCCCTATGACAGTGTGTGGGGCTTTGTCCCAACATCCAGATTAAAATTTTAAAAAGCAATAAGTGATCAGGGAAGAATCCTCTGCACTCCCTCAAGCTCATGCAGTGAGTGGGGAAGGGGAAGTGACCCACCTGGGGTTTACATTGTTTAATGAATAATGTCTTTAACTCAGTGTTTGCTAATCCATGATCAGATTTACCAACCAGGGATCCGCGAGCTGTGTTTGAACCCATGTTCAAGGACCTACGTTAAAACAAAGCAACACTGATTAGACAAAGGACACGCAGGTAGGTTTCAAGAGTTGTAGTTTCTGGTGCCTAAAGTCTCCACCACCACCAATTAAACAATTTTTGAAAGGGTACATCAAGCAGTGAGTTTTTCTCGTATTGACATAATTAAACCTCATTGAAATCTCACATAAATGCCTGGGTTTCGGGGTGTTTGAAGAGTATTACATTATAGTCACCGGCAGCTCACACATTACTTCTGAATTTAATCATTTCTAGGATTACAGTCTGGCTCAGTTCTCTTCCATGTTGAAGCCAGTTGCTCAAATGAACTAACACAAGAAGCTGCTATGAACAAAACAGTGACTAATTGCACTAGTGAAAAGTGAACAGTAAACGGATAAGTATTTAAAAAGACCAGTTTGTAAGTAGTGAAACATGGAAATTCAAGCTAGTGTTTTGACATTAACAAATCACTAACATTTAAAAATTGCTAATAGCTTAGGGGTGGGTGTAACTTGTGTCCTTTACTACGGTGTAATTATGTGAAAGTACAGTAAGATTACCAAAATTATATGGAATTACACATGGAGTGAAACTAAGCACTTAGCAGTGTTTACTTATTGCAAAATGTACCCTCATGTCCAAATTGGAGCAGAGAATGCATTTTGCACTAAGGAAGTAGCACTAAATGCAACAGAATTACCAATACTGTCATAAGGACTGACGACAACACATACACTAACAATTGCAGTATTAGGTTAAAGGGACGCATGGACATGTAACCATCATTTAGATGCATAACTAAACATCAGGCACTGAAGGCACTGTGCAAAGATGTAACATACGTTCAGTGACGACCACTTCAAGCATGTAACCCACAAATAGAAATGGTGCTGTTTGTGTCATCGGGGTACCTTTAAGGTAGACCACAAGGAGAGACACATATTACCTATTACAAATATATATGATTTATATATATATGGGTGCTTGACTCTCTCATGCTGACTCAGACGTTCCTATCTATTTTTTTGCCAATAACCATGCAAAAGACGTATCCAGGTGATGATGACAATGTTATCCTAACTTTGTAGGATATAACCTATCCATTGACAGAGATTCCAACATCATATGTATTTATCTAAAAGTCTTATATAGAAGAAACCAGACCCAAGTGGTATATGAGTTCTTTACATTGGTCATCAACAAAATAATATACATTAGTTATTTACAATAAGAACAGTAACATAGTTAAAACTTACAATCAGAGGGATAGAAGTGAAGTAGCAAATGTTTGAAGACTGTAGTAAAACTGACATGTCCCTACATCTGCCATGACAGGAACATACTAAATTTAGCCTATAACATATAGGTGCATTCAAAGGGAAGCAACATCACAGAAAAATAACAGAGGGTGGCACCCCTATTCCACAACAATACTGGTACTTTGAAAAATCCATCTTGTGGGTGAAACTTCAACATGTATAGCTCCATAAAGGATGACTAGACTAGATCCAGAATCTTACCTCTAACTTAGACCCTGTTATCAGAAACAGGGATAAGGTATGCTGGTAGGGGAAAACAGTCATAGAAGTGATGTAATTTCAGGGACTCAGAGGAAAGTGAATGCAGAGCAATATTTCTCAACACACAGCTGTATCATCAGAAACTCGGTGGATTGGCTAGTTATCCTAACCTCTATAGTGTGAAATTGCAGTCATTCAACAAGTGAATATGATATACTCTAGTCCAGATATTTATCAAGAGATTTGAGGCAGGCAATGTCTGCATTGGAAGAATTATTATTTGCAAATGCTGTTTTGTATATGACTTTGACTAGCCAGCAAGTCTCACTGGTGGATGGATTTCTCTTAGATAAGATAGCACCTATGTTAGTCAGGGAGCTCTTTGTACCATACTTGCAAACCTTCTTGATATGTCTCTTGGCCACTGCAGTCACCTGGCTGGCTCCTAAATCAGTTTAGCATATGTCAAGTTGAAGCCTGCCATATTCCTTACTACACCTTGTTTTAGTGAGGATTCCGGGGGGGTTACACATTGGCTTACCATGTTTTGTTTTATACCCAGAGCCCAACTCTGCTCTAAAATGTTTTCAGTATGCTCCTGATGCAGAGGAGGTCCTCATAGTGCTTCCCTCTCTGTTTTGTAGGTACCAATCAGTCCTGATGAAGACACTTTACACATAATATTTAGGGGTCAAAATGTTAACGCTCTAAATTGTGGACTGTCCATAACAGTTATCACAGAAATTGAATTCCAAATGTGGGTCAAACTTGAATGTTGACTGTCATCTGCAGAGTTTTCTGATTTTTCATTACTACGTTTAGCACACCAGTATTCCCTTAGGTCATGATGGAACAGGTTTTCTATATCTCAGTCTTTGGGTGTAATCATTAAATAATCCCCGCTACTGGTCGTTGGACCTTTGTTCATCGCAAGGAGAGATAAAAATGAGCAAACATCTACATCAATCCAATCACATACAAAAAGCATCAATGACTTTCAGTACAGTCAATAAAAAGAGGCTTCATTTTTAATTAATTTAGTACTTAATCATTCATTGAAAAAGAATTAGTCCTTTACATCAGCATTAAACAATAACCTAATCCAATAATTGATATTTCAATATCAGGTAAAAAAGAATATTATTCAATGTTACAGTAAATATTATAATAATTCATTAAGGCCCTCATTACAACATTAGTGGTAAATCCTGCTTACCGCTGTGCAGAAGACCGCCAACACACCGCCGCGGCCGCGGAATAACGCCACAGCTATTACGACCCACAGATCAGAATCCGCCAAAATCTAGACACCCACACAAGTCCACCACTCCAAAGGTCAGTGATAAACTGGCGATAACAAAAACTCCACCGCCACGCCAACAGGAATACGCCCACGCTATCATGACCCACAAATCCATGTGGCGGTCTTTCAACCGCGGTATTCCATTGGCAGGTACACATGGAATGGACTCTGGTAAGTCAAATCTTTCACTACTTCATCCCCCGCTCTACCTGCATGCTATCACATACCCCCACCCTCGCCCTCACCCCATCACTCCAACTCCTCACATATGTCCCACTATCACAAACCACACATTCCAACACCAAGCCCTGCGTGCAACAACAAAACATGGACACCCATCACCAGTGCATGTCCACTACAGATACCCACACAGACCCCTAAACAATTATCACACAAGGTCCTACACAAGAATGTAAGCACTGGGGTACAGGGTCACCCACCCATTACACACCATGGCACACACAGATGCAATAATCATTCCTTTACACCCCTGCAGGACCCCTACCCAACGTCACCGGACAGGAGGTTCCAGACATGTCCACTCCCCCCACTGGAGAGGCCCACAGTGATGACAGCAGCTCTGTCCAACTGGATCTAGATGACCAGCCTGGCCCATCTGGGACCTCAGGACAGTCGGTTCCCCTCACACAGTCACAGGCCACTACAGAATCTCCCCCCTCAGGAAACACCAGCACAGCACCCACCCAGCGGGCCCATACCTCTGGCCCCAGGACACGTCAAGCAGCAGTGTGTCCACACCACAGGGAACCCAGGCTAACCCACCACCCCAAGAACAGCAGGGACCTGGGGGCAGTCGCAGTGGGCACACAGTTCAGGGGACAGAGGACCAGGAAAACCTGGGAACTGGGAGGTCTGCTCTGCGACAGGGGGAGGACAGGCCTAGGGAACCAACTCTCCACGATACCCTCTCCAACATCATGGGAGTGTACCATCATTCCCAGGAGACAATGGCAATGGTACTGGCCAAGTTTCAGGAGACCCAGCGGCTTCATTAGGAACAGTATTTGGGGTTCAGGGAGGAACTCAAGTCCATCAACACCACCCTGGGCACCATTGTAGGGATGCTGAAGGACCTCTTGAACACCAGGAGGGACACTGTGGCACAACAAGGGGCCCTGACACTAGCCCGGATGATGAACTGCCCACCACCTCCGCCGGCGCTAGTGGACAGGAGGCACCGCCACAGGACCACGAGAACAGCACCCCACCCCCTGTAGATGGAGAACCACCCCGCAAGCGGTCCCTGAGATCCAGGACAAAGACAGAGAACAATGCCAAGACCCCCGCCAAGAAATGAGACCATCCTGAATGTCATCCTTCTGTCCCACTTTGTCACCCTGTCCATCCTTAAACTGCCCTAGCTCCACTTCCTATGCCCCTTTGGACAATGCACCTGTGAGACAAATAACTGGACTCCGCCATGGACATTCCTCCACCATCACCCCTGCCCATTTTACAACTCCCTCCACTATTTAGCACTTAAATAAACACCCTTGAATAACAAAACAATCTGGAGTCAGTCTGTGCTTCCACAAATGTGTATTTGCAATAACTGAGGGAAATAGCAATGTTCCTTGTATTGTCAACATACCTATTTCACATATCTCTAGTCCATGAGGTAACATAGCAGAGGTCACACAATGGGACCCACATCTGTGAAATCGAAAGGGAAAGTGACAAATTAGGGTCCATACACTGGGTGAATGTGACAGACAGATGACAGGTCGAACAATTTTATCAGATGTAGGAGGCAGTGATGTCTCTCACCTGTGTCTCACTGGAAGTATTGCTGGATCACGGTGTTTCTGTTGTCTATGTCCTCTTCTTCTGCCTCCTCTTCTTCACTGTCCACAGCCTCCACAGCTGCCACAAGACCTCCTTCTGGACCATCCTCCTGCAGAAAAGGCACCTGTCATCGCAAAGCCAAGTTGTGCAGCATACAGCAGGCCATGATGATCTGGCACACCTTCTTTGGTGAGTAGTATAGGGAACCACCTGTCATATGGAGGCACCGGAACCTGGCTTTCAGGAGTCCGAAGGTCCTCTCTATAACCCTCCTAGTTCGCCCATGTGTCTCATTGCAGTGTTCCTCTGCCCTTAGGGGTTTGTAGCCATGACAGGTTGGGGTAGCCAGAATTACCTGCAAATGTCGAGGGACAACTGTTAGACACACTCTATCCATTAGGGACAACCCCAGACAACTATTCACACTGTATATGGTCCTTGTCTTCACCTAATAGCCCCACACAGTGCCTCTGGAGTTGCCCCATCACATAAGGGATGCTGCTATTCCTCAGAATGTAAGTGTCATGCACTGAGCCAGGAAATTGGCATTCACATGGGAGATGTACTGGTCGGCCAAACACACCATCTGCACATTCATCGAATGGTAGCTCTTCCAGCTTCTGTACACCTGTTCACTCCTCCGGGGGGTACCAAGGCCACATGTGTCCCATCAATAGCACCTTTGATGTTGGGGATATGTCCCAGGGCATACAAGTCACCTTTCACTGTAGGCAAATCCTCCACCTGAGGGAAAACGATGTAGCTGCGCATGCGTTTCAGCAGGGCAGACAACAATCTGGACAACATGTTTGAGAACATAGGCTGGGACATCCCTGATGCTATGGCCACTGCTGTTTGAAAAGACCCACTTGCCAGGAAATTGAGCACTGACAGGACCTGCACTAGAGGGGGGATTCCTGTGGGATGGTGGATAGCTGACATCAGGTCTGGCTCCAACTGGGCACACAGTTCCTGGGTTGTGGCACGATCAAGTCTGTAGGTGACAATTACATGTCGCTCTTCCATTGTCGACAGGTCCACCAGCGGTCTGTACACCGGAGGATGCCGCCATCTCATCACCTACCCCAGCAGACGTGCTCTATGGATGAGAACAGCGAGCAGAGGGTCAGCCAACTCTGAGGTACTAAAACAACAACTTTATTGCACACATTTGTCAATCCGCTATGTGCCTGTCTTAGTGTGTATGCAAGGCTTAGATATGTGTGACGCATTTAAAAATAATGCCATGTGGCCCCCTGAAATGGCGGCTGCCTGACCTGTAATGTGGGACAAGGGGATATGAGGTAACTGCCCTGGCGTTGTACACCGTTGCGGTAGGCGGTCGAAGACCGCGGCGCAACCCTGCATTGGTTATCATTGGACCCTATGGGTCCCAGGAGCCAATGACGATGTACGCCGGCAGTGACGGTACGCACTGCCACGGACGTGACCACCATTTTCTCTCTGTTCATCACTTGATACCTGATCTTCGACAGGAGAGAACCTACACTGCAAGTGCTGCTGTGACCTCAGTCTGGAAGCGATGATGGCTCATGTGTCTGGGGAAAGGGCCCCTGCCTTCACATCGGAGGAGTTGGATAAACTAGTGGATGGGGTCCTCCCCCAGTACACGCTACTCTACGGTCCTCCAGACAAACAGGTAAGTACACTGTGAGCATGCTGTATGGGCAATGCCTGTTTGGAGTGGTGTGGATGAGGCGTGCATGATCCGACAGTGAGTGTATGTCCTTCAGGGGAAGGGCGTTAACGTGGCCCAATGACTGTGACGGTCCGGACGGTTAATGATGTACCTTTTCCCACGTACTATTCCTGTAGGTCAGCGCCCACCAGAAGAAGGATATTTGGCGTGCCATCACCAAGGGCGTCCGGGCCCTGGGGGTCCACCACAGACGGAGCACCCACTGCCATAAAAGATGGGAGGACATTTGCCGCTGGAGCAAGAAGACGGCAGAGGCCCAGCTAGGGATGGCCTCCCAACGTGGGAGGGGTGCCCGTCGCACCATGACCCACCTGATGTTCCAGATCCTGGCGGTGGCATATCCGGAGTTGGATGGGCGCTTGAGGGCATCACAGCAGGCACAATGGGGTGAGTACAATCACATCCATCTGACTCTGCGCGCATTGGAGGTGTCTGGGTGTGGTCGGTGGGCTGTGGGTTTCCCTAGGCTCGGGCGAGCCTTGTAGCCAAGGACCCTTTGTGAGGCAGGCTAAGTGGCACCACAACCCCACCAGTAGTAAGAGCCATCTACACCTAGTCAGGCTCCTGTGACTTCCATGTGTGCAGCAATCGGGCATAGGCCATGTACCCCATGTCCCTGTGAGGAATTAGGGAACTCTAAGTCCATGGCGTTGTGCAGAGGGCTGCTGTGTCTGTAGTGTCCGCCAACAGTAGTGGTATTGCATGTACCGAACATGTCTTTCTAGTTTCTTTTCCCCCCTTTTTGTGGTCTCCCTGTTGTTGTGTGCATTAGCATCATCAGGCGGAGGAGCTGTGCCACCGGAGCAGGAGGGAGCTGCATCCCACATGGCCCTGGCAGGCCACACTACGGAGTCAGAATTCACCAGTGGGACGGAGGGCGAGGGGAGCTCCACGGCGGGGACTGGAGCAGAAACCAGCCACACCGACTCCTCCTCCCTCTAATGGGAGCTCCCTTGCGGTGGTGGGCCACTCTGTGCCCCCTGCATCTACAGGTACAGCCGCCACCCTCCCCCTCCAGCACCGCCCTCCCAGCAGCCCCTCAGCGTGTGCCCCGTGGCCGCTCACCCAGGAGGGTGGGCATCTCCTTCGCCCCAGGCACCTCAGCCCCTGCCCTAGTCAGCCCTGCTGCCCTCAGTGAGGAGGCCATTGACCTCCTGAGATCCCTCACTGTTGGGCAGTCTACCATCCTGAATGCCATTCAGGGTGTAGAGAGGCAGTTGCAACAGACAAATGCATACCTGGAGGGCATTCATTCTGTCCAGGCAGCCCAACAGCGAGCATTTCAGACTCTGGCCTCAGCACTGATGGCAGCCATTGTACCTGTGTCCAACCTCCCCCCTCCAACTTCCTCCACCCAGACCCAATCCGCAGGACCTCAGCCTATCCCAAGCACACCATCAGACCAGCATGCACCCACCTCAACACACAAGGGTAGCTCTGGCAAACATAAGCACCACACATCCCACAGGCACTCACACAAGCATCATACCCATGCACACCTACCAACATCCACTGCCTCCACTGTGTCCCCCTCTTCCACGTCTCCCTCCTCCCTCCCTGTCACGTCTCCACTCACACCTGCATGCACTACATCTTCAGCCACAACCTCCATCACCAGCACACCCATTACCACACACCGCTCACATGCAATCACCACCCCCACTACCATTCAAACATCCCCTGTGTACTCTACCAGTGTGTCTGTGAGCCCTCCTCCCAAAGTACACAAACACAGTCACACAACCACCCAGCAGCCATCCACCTCACGACAGCCTCCAGCCCATGTACTTTCACCCAAAGTCAGCAAACGAACACCTCCTACAACCACTACCTCTTCCTCTACTCCCAAACCCCCTCCATCTACCCATCCCAGTGTGTCTAAAAAACTTTTCCTGTCAAACCTTGACCTCTTCCCTTCACCTCCCCAACCCCTTCCGTCCCCTAGGACCTGCCTTTCCAGGTCCCAACCCAGCACCTCAGCCACCACATCACCGACACAGTGGTGCCAGCAGTAACCGGATTCTGGAGTGCGCCAAGCAGCAGGGCTGCCAGTGTCCCAAGGAGCGAGGCCAAGGACATTCGCCCACCTCCAAAACAGAAGAAGTTGCCCACATCCCAGAGGGAGAAGGCCAAAACACCTGCTACCAAGGGCTCAGCCAGGACAATAGTTGGGAGTGGCAAGACAGCTGTGCCACCATCCAAGGTGGGTAAGGGCCTGAAAAAGAAAGGCAAGTCAACGTCTTGCCAACCTGCACGGCGGACAAGACCGCCACCGGCACCACCACATGCACCGCCGCCACGGGCACCGCCGCCAGCACCCAAGCTACTGAGCCCTTCACCTGTACCGCAGACACTGTGCCCTTCAGCAGCACCAAGGTCAGTGAGCCCGCCACCAGCACCGCCGCTCAGGACACCGGCGCCAGCACCAAGGTCAGTGAGCCCCCACCAGCACCACCGCTCATGACACCGCTGCCAGCACCAAGGTCACTGAGCCCCTCACCAGCACTGGCACTCATGACACAGTCGCCAACACCGAGGTCAGTGAGCCCCTAAACCAGCACCGCTGCCCAATGAGCGCTGCAAGCATTGCCGCTACTGAGCCCGCTGCCAGCACTGCTGGAGGCCACGCCACATCCTGAGCCAGTGGCACCACCGCAGACATGGCTGCCATCCCCAGTGGTCATTCGTACGAGGCTGGTGGTCAGTTCCAGGGGCCTGGCCAGCTTGCATGTTGCACCACCGTCAGTGGAGTGTCACATGCACTACCTCAGTCCTTGGCAGGATGAAGCACTCTGGGCACAAACCCCCCTCCAGGACCAGTGGAGAAAGACATCAACTACCTCTAACCTTGGCAGCATGAAGCACTCTGGGAACAAAGCCCCCTCCAGAACCAGTGGAGTATCACATCCACTACCTCTGTCCTTGGCAGGATGAAGCACTCTGGGCACAAAGCCCCCTCCAGAACCAGTGTAGAAAGGCATCCACTACCTCTGTCCTTGGCAGGATGAAGCACTCTGGGCACAAAACCCCCTCCAGAACCAGTGGAGTATCACATCCACTACCTCTGTCCTTGGCAGGATGATGCACTCTGGGCACAAAGCCCCCTCCAGAACCAGTGGAGAAAGGCATCCACTACCTCTGTCCTTGGCAGGATGAAGCACTCTGGGCACAAAGCCCCCTCCAGAACCAGTGGAGACTGTTATCCACTTGAGAGACTGTGGCTTTCCACTCTCCAGGATAAAGCAGTGGGCAAACCACCCACTGGAGAGACTTGAGAGACTGTGGCTTTGCACTCCCCAGGATAAAGCAGTGGGCAAACCACCCACTGGAGAGACTTGAGAGACTGTGGCTTTGCACTCCCCAGGATAAAACAGTGGGCAAACCACCAAGTGGAGAGACTTGAGAGACTGTGGCGTTGCACTCCCAAGGATACATCAATGGGCATGGAGCCCCCTCGTGGAGCTGGCATCGTGCTCTCATCCGGCTGAGGTGCCCCCCCTTTCCTTCCCCCTGAGGTGCCTGTGCTTTTTTCGATCTGATGCCCCTGCAGTGTTCTCTTCTTTTCGATCAGGTATCTTGTGTGGGTCTCGCCCATGCATTTTGGGCCCAGTGGTCCACGGACTATATTGGTGCAGTACCTGGACTTGAATTCTTGGTGTACATATTTGTTTATAGTGTATATAAATTTTTGATTAATGGATTTTACATGATTGCAATCATTCAACTCATTTCCTTTTGTCCTTGCGTTCTTCCAGGGGGGGTTGAGGGGTGTAAATGTAATGTTTCAGGGTATATTGGTGCGTGTGTTGTTGTGGGTGAGTGTGGGGGTAGGGGAGTTGCGTGTTGCGTGTGTGTGTCACTCTCTTTTCCCTCCCCCCTCCCCTGTGTCGTAGGTGCAGTACTCACCGTAGTCGTCACCGCCGTCGGTCGTGCCCCTGGTAGAGGAGCAGGAAGACAATCGCAGGGAGTATTTGGAGTTCAGGCTTCATGGCGTCCTAGTTCCTCGTGGAATGTGTAGAGGTGAGTGTTTCCCCTTCCAAGTCCTGTTTCTGCCGTGTTTTTGTTTGCGTTAAATCCGCCCTGGAAAAGGTGGCGGATTGGCCTGTCATAATAGTGTGGGCAGTACATTGCCTTCCGCCTGTCTGTTGGCGGTGACCGCCATGCTGTTTGTTTGTACCGCTGTGGCGGTCGGAGTGTTAAAGTGGCTGTCTATGTTGGCGGTTTCCGCCAGGGTCATAATTCCATTTGTTTTACCGCCGGCCTGTTGGCGGTTTTACCGCCGCTTTACCACCGACCGCCAAAGTTGTAATGAGGGCCTAAGTGTTTTCCATAAAGTAAGTTCCATAATCTAAATAAATTGGAATAAGGTGTCAGTTCAGATACTCCATAAAGTGTCATGATGAGAGAATCTATTCAAAATCATAAAGCCTTTGCATGCCAAGCTGAAAAGTATTCTCAGCTATTATTCAGCAGACATCAAAGGAACAGGCTATGAAACCTCTCATGTAGAGAGATATAAGAAATTCAGGGATGATTCCCCACCCAGTGTGAGAAGAGTACTCAAAGGAAAAAGTGCTCCTAGGAAAAGTCCTACGAAAAGAATTCTGCCTTGCTCTACGAACACACACTAATAAAAATGCCAATAGTCTAGGTGGCAACTAAGTTTCTTTTGTTTCCTGCATCCTCTAATAGGGTTTCATTAAACTCCTGTGAATGAGTAAACTCCCCAACATCTCATGACTGTACAATAGACCATAGACGCTAGTCCATGAAAAGGTAGATCATCCATATTTTGCTGCGCAGGCTGTTCTTCCCATGAACCATACTTAATGTTGCCTCCTCTCCTCCAGGTGAGCAGCTCTCTATCAGTTGTTGAATACATAACAAATGCCAATTCTCTAAGTAATGGAAGATGTTTTGAAAGTTACTACATCTGCACCAAAGGAGAAAAACATATTGTGGAAAATAATGGTTCAACTTGGAAAATAGGCCTTTCAATGTTTATGCATTAGTTTCAGTTAACATGACGTCAACATTTAGGCTAACTTATATTAGGACTTATTAACTTCACTTACAGGCTTATAACTTAAGTTATGATGACCTACTACACATTTTACATTTAGTACAGGTGCTATTCATATGCAGGCTTTTATATATTTTTAATGAAATGCATTTTTGTTTGCAAATGAAATTCACTCCAGCAATCACATTCACTGGAGCACCTTTCATGCAATCATTGAGAATATTTTTGTTGGATTTTATGAAATATTACTAAAATTATTAAATGTGGGTTTTATATGATAACTTTTGCATGTTGATGGTGGCATGGCCAACTGCTGATGGAGTGAGAAGTGGCCTACGGGAGCTCCTGGTGGGGCCCCTACATCCGACCCCTTCATGTCTGTAATTCTTGCCCTGAGGGCCAGTGACTCCTGATTGTGCTGCTGGGGGACCCACCTGCCTCTGTGGAGCGAAAGGAGGCTGCCCGAGCCAACAAATGGTCAGGCCATGCTACACCATAATCAAAATGGGGGCTCCCCATGTTTGATCCACAGGGCAGAGCGAAGCAGTGAAGACCAGAGCTGGTGTGTTTTGAGGTGGAACCCGTTGGATGCTCGAGCCCTGCATCACTGAGAGGAATCTGAGAACTGCACTGTGCAGGCCACAGGGGATAGATAACTGCCAGCAGCCTTCTGGCTTGTGATTCCAGCCTTCTAGGCTTACAGGCCTATGTTAAAGCACTGGGGATCACTTGTCCACACTACTGTAAAGCCACTTGTTCTCCCAAGGCCCAATGGGGTGCTGTGTGGGACTCCCATGGCAAACAAGACCCCCACACTGCAACATACTGGTGAAAGCCAGGCTTCATAGGCCCCACATGAGTGTCTTCCTGCAATTACCTGCTGGCCTCCACTACTCTTCTCTATGGGCCTCTTGCTCTACCCTGGCAGTCCTCTGTGGCTGTCCCTTAGGGCTAGAGGTGATTAGCCTGTGGTGCTGATGTGGCACCCCCCCCTTGCAACGTTGCACGTCACTATGAGGTGAGCTGGAAAGACCAGAGAATATGCAATATCTGAGACCCTGCTTCCCATCTTTGTGGTCCCCCCCTTGTTTCCCTGCAGGTGGCTTGCCCTGGCCCCCCTGGCAGTATTGAGGGCTCATGAAGAACTACCTGTGAGGCCACTGTTTTCCTGAGAAAGACATGCCCCTAACACTACAAATTTACCGGCATGTGTGCCCATCAACTGAAGCCAGAGGGCACTTTCAGAATTATTTGCCCTGCTGGGAGTATGTTTCATGTGCTGCCCTTCAGCACTGACCACTGTGCCTGCACCTTGCTGGGTTCCTGTAAAGCAGCGAATGTGCCACAGCAGTTATCAGAGCTTGCATTTTCCAGAGGTCTGAGGAGCCCTACCTGCTGTTCCTTGTTGTAGTTGCTGACACAGACCCCCTGTGGGACTTCTCTAGTGAATCTTCTTGTTTACACAAAACTTACTGGCTACTGCTGGCTGATGATTCTGCATGGGTTGATAATTGCAATTGAAGGCAGATGCGGATGTAGTGCAGATACATAACTGCACTGGATGGCATTTGTGGCTGGTGGCTGGATCTGGTTTTCTTTGCTCCCCCCCTTTTTTCACCCTCTATCATATTGTGTCCTTGCCTTGGGAAATAGACTCAAGGGTTCGGCTCCAAACAGTCTCCTCTGCTGAGTGGGGAGACGGGGTTGATCACGGAACTGGTGGTGGTCCCACAGGACAATTTGGACATTTTCCAAGGTTTGAAGGAAGCCCTTGAACACAAAATTGATACGGTGGTGGTGGATCTTAGCCTCCTGAAGGCTGAGCACTGTAGGTTTGGGGGAACACATTGCCGCCACTAAACTTACCTTGCAGGAAATGGTCCCCATGACAGAAGATCTGAAAGCATGGATGGATGAAGCAGTGGGCCAAGTGCATTTCTTCGAGGCTCGAGTGCAGGACTCTGAGGGTTGTGCCCGCAGGTACAATATCCAGATAGTAGGTATTTTTACCTGGGAAATCGGAGGGCACAGATATGGTGTCCTTCCTTGAGACATGGTTTGGCAAGAAGGTAGCACCACAGGACTTGTCCCCCTTCTTCACACTGGAAATTGCCCATAGGGTGCCAACCCACCCACCGCCCCCTGGAGGGATACCTCGACCAATTGTGACATGCCTTCTACATTTTAGTCACAGAGACCACATCCTTCAAAGTGCCAGAGATCTTGAGAAGTTTTTGGTTGTCAGTAGAGGAATGCTCTTCCCTGATGTCACACCTGTGGCCCAGAGGAAAAGGGCTTCAATCTGGAAGCCAAGCTTAGGTACCTTGACATCAAAGATGCCATGCTGTACCACTCATAATTGTAGGTTGTCACTGACCAAAGCACAAAATTCTCTCTTGAGCCTGGAAAGGTGTGGGACTGGCTCAACTTACGTCATGAGACATGGGGGTGTAGTAGGCACCCTCGCACTCAACCCCAGAACAGAACAGGATGGAGTGGTGCACCCACGTCACACCAGGTATACAGAGATCCCAAGATTGCTGTTGAGGTGGTGGCTAAATGTATGACTTCCAGCCATGAGTGGCATTCACCTAAAGTGGCGGCTACATACAGTGGTTTTGATTTGGGCTAGAAGTCTGACTCTATGCTACATACCAACCTGAGTTGCGATCTACCTGAGATCACACCACAAACAGCGGACATAGTTCATTGACCTTCTGGGGCTGCTTCTGTGCCTTGCATGTTATTCCCTTTTCCTTACTTATGTGCTTGGGGGGGCTGCCCTCTCCCCGCTATTTGCTGGAGAGTTTCCACCTTAACAAGGGACTAGGGTATTCCTCTTTTTCTGTCCACCGTCGTGGGTGGGGGTACCTTGTCGGGGTTCCTTTCCTTTTCCAGGGGTCTGTGTCTTGCTTCCACCACCTGTCAAGCAAGACTATGGGTGTACCTTTGAAATACAGAATAATTTAATTGTGTATTGTTTGGGTGGTGGGCTGTTGCCCTGCTGTCCTTGGGAAGGGTTGGTGAACTATACTGTTTGTTCGGGTTTCTTAGGGTTTTGCAGCTGGTTGCTCCTTCTTATCTCCCACCTGGGCATGGATTTGAAGCCCTCTCTATTTATGCCTGTCTGTTTATGCCTCTCTTTATGGATGTACCCTGTAGGTTGTGTTTGGATTGTGGTGTTGATTGATGAGGGATGCTTCACGTAATTAAACACTCCCCTTCTGTAAAGTCCAAGGCCTGCATAGCTTGATTAAGTGTTATAAGGTATTACCCTAACTGAAGCGGAGGGCTGTCTATGTGGCACTCCTACAGCAAAGTCATTTAAACACTAAAGAGGGAGCTGGTCTCTGCAAGAGGTGACAGGGGCAAATGATCTATGGTAGGGCCACTCGGGCATGTTGGATGCATAACAGCATCTTCCCCCACAGGATAAGATTACTCCTTCCATTTGATCATTCATGCCCTATACGTGCATTTTGACCCCTTCTTATGCTTAGGGGCCATCACATCCATTGAATACTTGTCCAAAACTATCACCAATCATAATCTCCTGTTGCTGACATTAAGATGGGATGGGACATGCACCTGCATTCCTAGTTGCCACCTGACGGTTGTAAGCCTTGAGGACCCTGCATTCTACAACACAGTTAGAGATGGTATTTAGCATTGTTTTGATGGGAAGGCTGGCTCTGCCTCCTCATCACGTATGGAGTAGGAGGCCTTTAAAGATGTCATTCGGGGGCACTGTTTATCAGAGTCTGCGGGGGTGGAAGACACTGTTAAGTGGTATTGGTGTCCATGAGTGGACCCTTAGCGACCTAGAATGCTTGTAGCCAGAGCGGCTGGACATGCAGCAAAGATGCAAAGGAGAGGGTAGCGGAACATGTGAAGCACCTTGAATGTTTCGATTACATAGCCTATATGGTCAGGGTGCATGCTGAAGGGGACAGGTCTGGCCCCTTGCTGGCTTGGTCGGCTAACCTCTCTTGCTGCAGATCATCAACTTTGGAGTTGGTAAAGCCAGACAGTACTCGTCAATAAGTGCAGATGGAGAGAAACCATTCCTTTGCAAATTTTCATTCTCAATTATAGGCGGCTAGGGTGGGGCCATGGGATGGAACCATCCATGAATGATTTGCCACCTAATGGATTGACCCAGGGGATGATAAATTCATTGGAAGAGGATATTACGGAGGAGGAAATCTGGGTTGAGGTCTGATAAGTGGCCCATGGGAAGGTTCCAGGAACAGATGGCCTCCTGGTGGAGTTTTAAGCTGCTTACATTGATCTCCTCACCCCCTGCATGGTGGCCTTATACCAACATGCACTGACTGCTAAGGCACTGCTCCCTCACCTGCAGAAGGTCCTTATTGTCCATCTGTTCAAAACGGGGAAGCTTGCGATGGACGTCACTGCATACTGGCCTTTGCCAATGTTCAACATTGACTGTAAGTCTCTTAGCAGAGTGTTGGCACAACGCTTACTTCTCCACATGTCTAGGTTAAGTCATACTGATCAGTCCGGTTTGATATTGGACTGATGCACAGCTCTTAATGTTAGGTAGCTATTGGCGGTATTGGTGGAGGGTCTGTGGTTACCAGAATGGGCTGAATGCATGTTCTTGGACATAGAGAAGGTATTGAACAGCCTGGATTTGAGCTTCCTCCACGCTGCCATGCCTCAAATAGAACTGAGACACCGTTTTGTCTCCTGGACCTTTTGATTGTACACAGACCCTGTTTTCAGGATCCGTACTGATCACATAATGTCAGTGCAGTGTAGTGTAGGTCATGGCATCCGTCAGGGCGGCCCGCTGTCTCCTTTGCTTTTTGCCCTCGCAGCAGAGTCATTGGCTTGCAGAGTCACAACGGTCTGGCCTTTGCTAGTATTCGGTCCAGAAGGGGATCTCATTTTATCTCCCTCTTTGAGGACTATAGGGTGCTCTACCTGCATAACCTGAACACAGAGACTTAGAAGGCAGCACTTTTTCTCATAATATTAGGGGAAATGTCTGGCCTTCGAGTGAACTCGCTGAAGATCAGCCTATCCCTGATCCCTGGGGATAGGGAGGACCTCCTGGACATGGGTGACATGCAGTGGGAGCTGACAATGGTGCAGTTTCATGATGTCCGGAAATATCAAACTCTCTCTGACCTCTTAGAGGGCAATATAGCAATGACGGTGACAGCTATGCGCACGTGTAGGGTTTTGGAAGACCTTGCCCCTTTCAGTGGCAGGCCGAATTGCACTAGCTAAGATGATAGGGCTGCCTCACCGTTTGTATTTTTTTGCCATACTCCTGCTAGTAATCTTGCATGCTACATTCAAGGATCTAGATTCCATTTTTATTGATCTCACATGGAATAAGGGATGGTAGCGAGTCACTTTGTCTAAACTACAGAGAGCGCCAACTGATGGTGGGATGAGTGCCCCTGATTTGTATTCTTACTACTTAGCAGCACAATTACATTGGTGTATGGGCTGTTTTACAGGGAGAGAGCACCCAGGGACAATGAGATTGCCAGAGCCCCCAGTTTGAACCTTATACTCAATCCGAGATGAGCCACCTCTATGGGTTGATATAACCGGACAGTACTCAGGACCTGTTGCATGAGGGTTCTTAGTCATACGCAGATAAGGTCCCCATATTTTTCCAATCTCCCACTGCAGGCACTAGTTATGCACTTACCTGGAGTGGAGGGGGAAAGCCTGCTAGATTGGGAAGTGGTGGGTCTAGATATTGTGGGCATGTTATATGCTGATGGTGTATTGCTGCCATTTGCTGACTTATGTGCAGTGTTTGACATTCCGGCTGGTCAGTTCCTATTGTATGGTACCTTGACTGCAGCAGTGCATATGGATTGGGGAGGTTGCAGAGTAAAGCCCCGACTGCTCAATAGCCGCTTCTTATGTGACACCTCTAACACCCACCAACTGGTCTTGCGATTATACAATGCGCTGCAAGTGGATGTGTGTTCAGCTCTTGCAGTGCTGCAAGTTAGTTGGGAGACAGACCTGGGGGCCCCCTTGGAAGACAGAGACTGGGCTAGATTGTTGGAGGTGGTGTCTCAAATCTCCAGGAATGCCTGTTTCAGACTTTTATATTAGCATGTCCTCCATAGGGCATACCTCATGACCTTGAAGCTTAGCGTCTATTTTCCTCCAGCTCACCTGATTGCCTGCACTGCCTTGTTGCTACTGGAGATATCCTCCACATGCTCTGGAGGTGGTCGTGGTTGACCTTTTATCGAACTGAAGTGGTGCACTTTTTAGGGGAGGCTCTGGTTCATGGCCTGATGCCCATGCCCTGGTTGTGTCACCTGGGCCCCTACTCTTGATCTGCTAAGCACAGAGTCACCACTCAGTTCATTGACCTAGCTTTAGAGCTTACCAAGCTTAGAATGATGATGCACTGGAAGCATGCTCAGGGACCCCAATTAGAGGGCTGTATTTCGGTGGAGAGCAGCTCCTTCAAATTGAACACTCTACAACACCACAGTCACTGGTATCTGCTCATCTCAAATGTCTGTTTTTCTAGCAGAGATTTTAAGTATATGATTAACATGGTGCCCTCCATGGTGAACAGCAAAGTGATGAAGCATTTTGCCTATTTTTAAAGCAAAGTCTTTAAGGGTAGGATTAACAACTGCCTTCCTCATCAAGCTGAAATATAACACATCCTTGTACCATCCCAGGTGCAATATTAAAGCTTTCTAGTGGTAAAATACCATCCAAGACAACACGGAATGAATAAGAGCAACCCCTGATGTGTGTTTCGCGTTTATATGAGCTCATCAGAGATGTACAGCTTTTCACAGACTCAAGTGAACAGCAGTACAAGTAAAAAAACAATGCCCTTTCATGCTTCAAGTACTGCAAAATAAACGTTGCTACAAACAACATGGAGCCCTGGATAATTCCCAAGTTTTAGGAGGAATGCAACTCCTGTATATGGAACAGGGTACAACACTACCAACACTCCGATTCTGCTCACTCCAAATGTTTGTTTTATTTTAGCTCTCTTAAGCACAAGATTAGCACAGAGCCATCCTGATCATGAAATTGACAACGAGATTTACGTGGAGTACACATACAACTTCAGGATGTGTCTCTGACAGCCAAAATATCCATAATCCAATCCTTGAGGAGCTTGAGGCATTAACACTTGAAAACCAACACCCATGTGGCAATGTCTTGCTGCACGAGTATTGTAGCACAAGTTGCCTAGAAAGGACGTTAAGCATCAGGTGAAATGAGAGAATGAATGAATGAATGGCATGCCTTGTAAAAGACAACAGCTACTTTGTGTTTCTCGGTGCTAAAACAAAGTGCTTAAGCATATGTTTCAGCATTACAAACATATCTCAAGGGGTCATGATCCATGTAGCTAAACATGTGTATAAAAGGAAAGTCAAACTCTAAAGCATTTCCAAAACAACCCTTTCTTCCCTCCCATTCCAACCGTGGAAAAAAATTGGACAATGCACTAAAGAAGGAGAGCATCAATTGGAGGGTATGGTATTCGTGAGGGTGACAAGGGGGTGACTAAAGATGTAAGGTTGCCTTGACTGTGGGTCCCAGCTTGTGTATACCTACAGCGCTCCCCTCCCCGCTCCTTAGTGCATTGTATTCAGTCAAAGAGCTGAAGCGTTCACAAACTGTGGGGCATGAAGCAGCTATATTCAAATTTCAGCACGTAGTGTAGGAAGCGTTGCCAACTTGTGGCGAATTTCATGTCAGCTACAGCTAGTCTGTGTGAGATATTTTTCATTGTGAGGTTGTGCCATAGGCCGTGAAAACACAGCACTGATGGCAGTGCCTCCGTTTTCTCCAAGTTAAGTGTGAGAAGCTGCCTAGCTGTTCCAGTCATGTGACATTGTATTCTCTAGTCTGTGCAAGTCATACACTCAATCGTGATTGGCTGCTGTTCCAGTAGGAGGATAGCTGGATCTGCAGGGATGGAATTCCCTACGATCTCTTTAATTTGACCTAGAAATGATTCTAAGGGGCATATTTATACTCTGTTTGCGCCGGAATTGCGTCGTTTTTTTTGACGCAATTCCGACGCAAAACGAACTCCATATTTATACTTTGGCGTTAGACCCGTCTAGCGCCAAAGATCTTGGAGTTTGCGTCATTTTTTAGAGTGGACACCTTCCTTGCGTTAATGATATGCAAGGTAGGCGTTCCCGTCTAAAAAATGACTCCGAGGCATGTGCGCCGTATTTACACTCCCGGGCAAAAATGACGCCCGGGAGTGGGCGGGTCAAAAAAAATGACGTCCAGCCGTTTTAGCGTCATTTTTTAACGCCTGGTCAGGGCAGGCGTTAAGGGACCTGTGGGCTCGGAAGGAGCCCAGAGGTGCCCTCCCATGCCCCCATGGACACCCCCTGCCACCCTTGCCCACCCCAGGAGGACACCCAAGGATGGAGGGACCCATCCCAGGGAACTTAAGGTAAGTTCAGGTAAGTTTTTTTTTTTTTTGTTTTTTTTGGGCATAGGGGGGCCTGATTTGTGCCCCCCTACATGCCACTATGCCCAATGGCCATGCCCAGGGGACATAAGTCCCCTGGGCATGGCCATTGGGCAAGGTGGCATGACTCCTGTCTTTGCTAAGACAGGAGTCATTTCAATGGGGGTTGGGAGTAAAAAAAAATGGCGCTAATCGGGTTGAGGCGAAAATTTTGCCTCAGCCTGACTTGCCCCATTTTTTGGCGCCCAAGCTCCATTTTCCCCTACTCCGGCGCTGCCTGGTGTAAGTCATTTTTTTTGACGCACGCCAGGCAGCTCCGCCGGCTAACGTCATTCCATAAATAAGGCTCCCGCATGGCGCTTTGGAATGGCGTTAGCCGGCGTTAAATTTTTTGACGCACAACTGCGTTGTCGCAGTTGTGCGCCATAAAGTATAAATACGGCCCTAAATATTTTGATAAGTGAACATGACCATCAGATTTGCATGACGTCTCTTGTGGGTTGTGTGCATTTCCAGCAGAGCAAGGACGTCAAAAGATGTATTCTGTTTTGTCTTATAGGGGTGAGATACCATCAGTACAATAAGTTGTAGGCTGATTCTCTCTGAGGACTACTCCTAAAGATCTTCGGAATGTGATGCCATATGCTCCCCCATTGTACCGTGGGGCAGTGGTCACCAGGTTTGTCTCCCAGAGTGGTTGGTATGGGTCAAAACTAATCTCTTTGATTCTTGCAGTGTCTTGAAGATTCTGGACACTAAGCGTGCCCTCAAATGCTCAAGCTAATTTTTCAGAAAGCGAAGAGTCTGAGTGGCAGCTTTAACATTAACTGGGTGTAAAGCCCAAAAGTAGGAGCTGGTAATATTGCAATTGTAAGGAGTCTGTAACCTGGAAGTCGTTTTTACATTGGTCAAATGATTTAATCTGGCAAACTCCCATTTTAACCTTTTTGAACTTTGGCGTTTTGACCAGAAAATAATATTTCACTCTTAAGGGACAAGATGGTTGTAGGAAGTTGGCTCTGTATATACTATCTCAAAGTAAGGAATAGTGTGCACAGAGTCCAAGGGTTCCCCTTAGAGGTAAGATAGTGGCAAAAAGAGATATTTCTAATGCTCTATTTTGTGGTAGTGTGGTCGAGCAGTAGGCTTATCAGAGTGTAGTGTTAAGCATTTGTTATACACACACAGGCAATAAATGAGGAACACACACTCAAAGACTTACTCCAGGCCAATAAGTTTTTATATAGAAAAATATATTTTCTTAGTTTATTTTAAGAACTACAGGTTCAAGATTTACAAGTAATACTTCAAATGAAAGGTATTTCACTCAAGTATTCTAGGAACTTTGAATAATCACAATAGCATGTACAGTTTTGACACAAATGTCAATAAGCTATTTTAAAAGTGGACACAGTGCAAAAATCAACAGTTCCTGGGGGAGGTAAGTAATTGTTAAGTTCACAGGTAAGTAAAGCACTTACAGGGTTCAAAGTTGGGTCCAAAGTAGCCCACCGGTGGGGGTTCAAGGCTACCCCAAAGTTACCACACCAGCAGCTCAGGGCCGGTCAGGTGCAGAGGTCAAAGAGGTGCCCAAAACACATAGGCTTCAATGGAAATAGGGGTGCTCCGGTTCCAGTCTGCCAGCAGGAAAGTACCAGCGTCCCCGGAGGGCAGACCAGGGGGTTTTGTAGGGCACTGTGGGGGACACAAGCAGGCACAGAAAGTACACCCTCAGCAGCACAGGGGCGGCCAGGTGCAGAGTGCAAACAGGCGTCGGGTTTCTGATAGGAATCAATGGGGAGACCCGGGGGTCTCTTCAACAATGCAGGCAGGCACGGGGGGCTCCTCGGGGTAGCCACCTCCTGGGCTAGTCAGAGGGTCGCCTGGGGGTCGCTCCTGCACTGGAGTTCGGATCCTTCAGGTCCTGGGGGCTGCGGGTGCAGTGCTGGTTCCAGGTGTTGGGTTCCTTGTTACAGGCAGTCGCGGTCAGGGGGAGGCTCTGCATTTCCTCTGCAGGCGTCGCAGTTGGGGCTCAGGGGGGTCAACTCTGGCTACTCACGGGCTCGCAGTCGCCGGGGAGTCCTCCCTGTAGTGTTAGTTTTCCGGAGGTCGAGCCGGGGGTGCTTGGTGCAGAGTGGAAAGTCTCACGCTTCCGCCGGGAAACATGTGGTCTTTAAAAGTTGCTTCTTTGTTACAGAAAGTTGCAGTTTGTTGAACAGGGCAGCTGTTCTCTGGAGCTTCTTGGTCCTTTAGATGCAGGTAGTCCTCTGAGGCTTCAGAGGTCGCTGGACCCTGTTAGATGTGTCGCTACTGCAGTTTTTTTCAAAGTAGAGAGACAGGCCAAATCAGTTGTTGTCTCCGTCTTCACTGCAGGGCTTCAGGTCAGCAGTCCTTCTTCTTCTTTAGGTTGCAGGAATCTGCCTTCCTCGGTTCTGGGAGCCCCTAAATACTGAATTTAGGGGTGTGTTTAGGTCTGGGAGGGCAGTAGCCAATGGCTACTGTCCTGGGGAGTGGCTACACCCTCTTTGTGCCTCCTCCCTGTGGGGAGGGGAGCACATCCCTAATCATATTGGGGGAATCCTCCTTCTACAAGATGGAGGATTTCTAAAAGTAGGAGTCAACTCAGCTCAGGACACCTTAGGGGCTGTCCTGACTGGGGGGTGACTCCTCCTTGTTTTTCTCATTATCTCCTCCAGCCTTGCCACCAAAAGTGGGGGCAGTGGCCGGAGGGGCGGGCATCTCCACTAGCTGGGATACCCTGTGGCGCTGTAACAAAGGGGTGAGCCTTTGAGGCTCACCACCAGGTGTTAGAGTTCCTGCAGGGGGAGGTGAGAAGCACCTCCACCCAGTACAGGCTTTGTTCCTGGCCACTGAGTGACAAAGGCACTCTCCCCATGTGGCCAGCAACATTTCTGGTGTGTGGCAGGCTGGCAGAAACTAGTCAGCCCACACTGGAAGTCGGGTATGTTTTCAGGGGGCATCTCTAAGATGCCCTCTGGGTGTATTTTATAATAAAGTGCACACTGGCATCAGTGTGCACTTATTGTGCTGAGAAGTTTGATACCAAACTTCCCAGTTTTCAGTGTAGCCATTATGGTACTGTGGAGTTCGTTTTTGACAGACTCCCAGACCATATACTCTTATGGCTACCCTGCACTTACAATGTCTAAGGTTTTGCTTAGACACTGTAGGGGCATAGAGCTCATGCACATATGCCCTCACCTGTGGTATAGTGCACCCTGCCTTAGGGCTGTAAGGCCTGCTAGAGGGGTGACTTACCTATGCCACAGGCAGTGTGAGGTTGGCATGGCACTCTGAGGGGAGTGCCATGTCGAGTTAGTCATTTTCTCCCCACGAGCACACACAAGCTGGCAAGCAATGTGTATGTGCTGAGTGAGGGGTCCCCAGGGTGGCATAAGACATGCTGCAGCCCTTAGAGACCTTCCCTGGCATCAGGGCCCTTGGTACCAGGAGTACCAGTTACAAGGGACTTACCTGGGTGCCAGTGTTGTGCCAATTGTGGAAACAAAGGTACAGTTTAGGGAAAGAACACTGGTACTGGGGCCTGGTTAGCAGGGTCCCAGCACACTTTCAAATCATAACTTAGCGTCAGCAAAGGCAAAAAGTCAGGGGGTAACCATGCCAAGTAGGCATTTCCTTACAGACCCCCCCCCCCCCAAAAATGAAAGAGGATGAGACTAACCTTTCTCAAGAGAGACTTCATTTTCTAAGTGGAAGAACCTGGAAAGGCCATCTGCATTGGCATGGGCAGTCCCAGGTCTGTGTTCCACTATAAAGTCCATTCCCTGTAGGGATATGGACCACCTCAACAGTTTAGGATTTTCACCTTTCATTTGCATTAGCCATCTGAGAGGTCTGTGGTCAGTCTGAACTACAAAGTGAGTACCAAAGAGGTATGGTCTCAGCTTCTTCAGGGACCAGACCACAGCAAAGGCCTCCCTCTCAATGGTACTTCAACGCTGCTCCCTGGGGAGTAACCTCCTGCTAATGAAAGCAACAGGCTGGTCAAGGCCATCATCATTTGTTTGGGACAGAACTGCCCCTATCCCATGTTCAGAGGCATCAGTCTGCACAATGAACTGCTTGGAGTAATCTGGAGCTTTGAGAACTGGTGCTGTGCACATAGCTTATTTCAGGGTGTCAAAGGCCTGTTGGCATTCTACTGTCCAGTTTACCTTCTTGGGCATTTTCTTAGAGGTAAGTTCTGTGAGGGGTGTCACTATGGATCCATATCCCTTCACAAACCTCCAATAGTAACCAGTCAAGCCAAGGAATGCCCTGACTTGAGTCTGGGTTTTTGGAGCTACCCAGTCCAGAATAGTCTGGATCTTGGGTTGGAGTGGCTGAACTTGGCCTCCACCTACAAGGTGTCCCACGTAAACAACAGTATCCTTCCCTATCTGACATTTGGATGCCTTGATAGAGAGGCCTGCTGCTTGCAGGGCCTGCAAAACCTTCTTCAGCTGGACCAGGTAATCCTGCCAGCTGGAGCTAAAGACAGCAATATCATCAAGATAAGCTACACTAAAGGACTCCAAGCCAGCAAGGACTTGATTCACCAGCCTTTGGAAGGTGGCAGGGGCATTCTTTAAGCCAAAGGGCATCACAGTAAACTGATAGTGCCCATCAGGTGTAGAGAATGCTGTCTTTTCTTTTGCTCCTGGTGCCATTTTTATTTGCCAGTACCCTGCTGTCACGTCAAAGGTACTCAAGTATTTGGCAGCACACAATTTATCAATTATCTCATCTGCCCTTGGAATGGGATGGGCATCTGTCTTGGTGACAGAATTAAGTCCTTTGTAGTCCACACAAAACCTCATCTCTCTCTTGCCATCTTTGGTGTGAGGTTTGGGGACTAAGACCACTGGGACCAGGGACTGTCAGAGTGCTCAATGACTCCCAATTCCAGCATCTTGTGGACTTCCACTTTGATGCTTTCCTTAACTTGGTCAGACTGTCTAAAAATGTTGTTCTTGACAGGCATGCTGTCTCCTGTGTCCACATGATGGGTACACAGGTGTGTCTGACCAGGGGTTAGGGAAAAGCGCTCAGCAAACTGTTGTAGGACTTTCCTATAGTCAGCTTGCTGTTGGCCAGAGAGGGTGTCTGAGTAGATCACTCCATCTACTGAGCCATATTTAGGGTCAGTGGAGAGGAGATCACTCTCAGCTTCCTGGTCCTCATCTGTAACCATTAACATTTTTACATCTGCCCTGTCATGAAAGAGTTTGAGGCGGTTCACATGGATCACCCTTTTGGGGGTCCTGCTAGTGCCTAGGTCTACCAGGTAGGTGACCTGACTCTTTCTCTCTAGTACTGGGTAAGGGCCACTCCATCTGTCCTGAAGTGTCCTGGGAGCCACAGGCTCCAGAACCCAGACTTTCTGCCCTGGCTGAAACTCAACCATAGCAGCCTTTTGGTCATACCACATCTTCTGGAGTTGTTGGCTGGCCTCAAGGTTTTTACTTGCCTTTTCCATGTACTCTGCCATCCTGGAACGTAGGCCTAGTACATAGTCCACTATATCTTGCTTAGGCTCATGAAGAGGTCTCTCCCTGCCTTCTTTCACAAGAGCTAGTGGTCCCCTTACAGGATGGCCAAACAGAAGTTCAAAGGGGGAAAACCCTACTCCCTTCTGAGGCACGTCTCTGTAGGCGAAAAGCAGACATGGCAAGAGGACATCCCATCTCATTTTGAGCTTTTCAGGGAGCCCCATGATCATGCCCTTCAATGTCTTGTTAAACCTTTCAACAAGACCATTGGTTTGTGGATTGTATGGTGTGGTGAATTTGTAAGTCACTCCACACTCATTCCACCTGTGTTTAAATTATGCTGACATGAAGTTGGTACCTCTGTCAGAAACCACCTCCTTAGGAAATCCCACTCTGGTAAAGATACCAATGAGTGCTTTTGCTACTGCAGGGGCAGTAGTGGACCTAAGGGGAATTGCTTCAGGGTACCTAGTAGCATGATCCACTACTACTAGGATATACTAATTCCCTGAGGCTGTGGGAAGTTCAAGTGGACCCACTATGTCCACTCCCACTCTTTCAAGGGAGGCACAAAACTCCTTGACTTTCTGGGACATGTTGGGCCATTAGAAATGGTTGACTAACCTCTCCCATGTCTTGGTTTGTCCCAAATGCCCAGCAAGTGGAATTTCATGGGCTAAGGTCAGAATGAACTCCCTAAACTCCTGAGGCACTACCACTCTCCTAGTGGCACCAGGTTTGGGATCTCTTGCCTTAGTGTGAAGGAGTCCATCTTCCCAATAGACCCTGTGTGTTGCACTGACTTTTCCTTTTGTTTCCTCAGCAGCTTGCTGCCTAACGCCTTCAAGAGAGGGACAGGTTTCTTTCCCCTTACACATCTGTTCCCTTGTGGGTCCCCCGGGCCTAAGAGTTCAACCTGATAAGGTTCCAACTCCATGGGCTCAGTTCCCTCAGAGGGTAGAACTTCTGCCTGGGAAGAGAGGTTCTTTTTCTTTTGCTGTGTTGAAGCTGGTTCCCCAGTCTTCTTTCCTTTTCTCTTGGAGGGTTGGGCCAGTCTTCCAGGCTCCAACACCTCTTTTTCACCCTGAGCCTTGCACTGTGCCCTTGTCTTGACACACACCAGTTCGGGGATACCCAACATGGCTGCATGGGTTTTGAGTTCTACCTCAGCCCATGCTGAGGACTCCAGGTCATTTCCAAGCAAAAAGTCTACTGGGATAGCAGAGGAGACTACCACCTGTTTCAGGCCAGTGACCCCTCCCCATTCTAAAGTTGCCATGGCATGTACTTTAGTCTGATTGTCAGCGTCAGCGTTGGTGACTGGATAAGTTTGTCCAGTCTGGTATTGTCCTGGGGATATGTCTGTCACCATTGTGACACTGGCACCTGTATCCCTCAGGGCTTCTATACTAGTTCCATTAATTAAGAGCTGCTACCTGTATTTTTGCATATTAGGGGGCCAGGCAGCTAGTGTGGCTAAGTACACCCCACCCTCAGAAACTAATGTAGCTTCAGTGTGAACCCTGATTTGCTCTGGGCACACTATTGATCCCACCTGGAGACTGGCTATTCCAGTGCTAACTGGAGTAGTAGTAGAAGTGGAACCTTTCTTGGGACAGACCTTGTCTCCAGTTTGGTATCCCTGCTGATTACAGCTACGACACCAGGCTTTTTTGGGATCAAAGTTTTTACCCTTGTACCCAGATGTGGATTGTGAAGAGGCTTTGGACCCTCCCTCCTGAGCAGGTTTTTAGGGCCCTGTAGAAGACTCTTTACTTTTACCCTTGGATGTCTCAACACTCTTGCCCTGGGGAGTCTTTGTGACCCCTTTCTTTTGGTCACCCCCTGTGGAAGTCTTGGTCACCCTAGTCTTGACCCAATGGTCTGCCTTCTTTCCCAATTCTTGGGGAGAAATTAGACCTAGGTCTACCAGATGCTGATGCAGTTTATCATTGAAACAATAACTTAAAAGGTGTTCTTTCATAAACAGATTGTACAGCCCATCATAATCATTTACACCACCGCCAATAATCCAACCATCCAGTGTTTTGACTGAGAAGTCAACAAAATCAACCCAGGTCTGGCTCGAGGATTTTTTAGCCCCCCTGAACCTAATCCTGTACTCCTCAGTTGAGAATCCAAAGCCCTCAATCAGGGTAGCCTTCATGAGGTCATAGGATTCTGCTTCTTTTCCAGAGAGTGTGAGGAGTCTATCCCTACACTTTCCAGTGAACATTTCCCAAAGGAGAGCACACCAGTGAGATTTGTTTACTTTTCTGGTTGCACAAGCCATCTCAAAAGCTGTGAACCATTTGGTGATGTCATCACCATCTTCATATTTTGTTACAATCCCTTTGGGGATTTTTAGCATGCCAGTATTCTCTCTGACCCTATATACGTTGCTGCCACCATTGATGGGAGCTAAACCCATCTCTTGTCTTTCCCTTTCTATGGCTAGGAGCTGTCTCTCCAAGCCAACCTTTTGGCCATCCTGGCTAACAGGAGGTCATCTTCATTGAGGCTGCCCTGAATGCTTCCAGAGCTGCTCGACTCCCCTGTGGGAGAAGCAGCATCTCTGACTATCACTTGTGGAGTCAGGGTTTTAGGAACCCTGGTCTCCCTAACTAGGAGTGGAGGTGGGGAATTGTCCTCCACTTCACTAGCTTCATCCTCTGTAAGGGTATCTTCAGAGGGGTTGTCTCTAGCAAGCTCTTCCAAGAGCTCCTGGAGCTGTACTTTGGTAGGGTTTGATCCAGTTTTTATCTTTTTGATTTTGCAGAGAGTCCTTAACTCTGACATCTTAAGATGCAGGTAAGGGGTGAGGTTCAGCTCCACCACCATCTCTTCTGCAGTAGACATTATTTCTCTAAAAGTTGGGATACTTTTTAAGAATCTAAAACTATCTCTTGAACTTAATCCAAACTTTTACAAAACTTTTAAACTCTAAAAGAAATGCTAACAGGGACTAACACAAAGCCCTAGCAGGACTTTTAAAAATGTAGAAAAATAGCTCCAATTTCAAAAATCAGTTTCTAATGACAATTTTTGGAATTTAGTTGTGTGATCAGGTATTGGCTGAGTAGTCCAGCAAATGCAAAGTCTTAGACCCCACCGCTGATCCACCAATGTAGGAAGTTGGCTCTGTATATACTATTTCAAAGAAAGGAATAGTGTGCACAGAGTACAAGGGTTCCCCTTAGAGGTAAGATAGTGGCAAAAAGAGATAATTATAATGCTCTATTTTGTGGTAGTGTGGTCGAGCAGTAGGCTTATCAGAGGGTAGTGTTAAGCATTTGTTGTACACACACAGGCAATAAATGAGGAACACACATTCAAAGACTTAATCCAGGCCAATAGGTTTTTATATAGAAAAATATATTTTCTTAGTTTATTTTAAGAACCACAGGCTCAAGATTTACAAGTTATACTTCAAATGAAATGTATTTCTATCAGGTATTCTAGGAACTTTCAATAATCACAATAGCATGTACAGTTTTGACAAAAATTGCAATAAGCTATTTTAAAAGTGGACACAGTGCAAAAATCAACAGTTCCTGGGGGAGGTAAGTATTTGTTAGGTTCACAGAAAAGTAAAGCACTTACAGGGTTCAAAGTTGGGTCCAAGGTAGCCCACAGTTGGGGGTTCAAGGCAACCCCAAAGTTACCACACCAGCAGCTCAGGGCTGGTCAGGTGCAGAGGTCAAAGAGGTGCCCAAAACACATAGGCTTCAATGGAAATAGGGGTGCTCCGGTTCCAGTCTGCCAGCAGGTAAGTACCTGCGTCCTCGGAGGGCAGATCAGGGGGGTTTTGTAGGGCACCGGGGGGGACACAAGCAGGTACAGAAAGTACACCCTCAGCAGCACAGGGGCGGCCGGGTGCAGAGTGAAAACAGGCGTTGGGTTTCTGATAGGAATCAATGGGGAGACCCAGGGGTCTCTTCAATGATGCAGGCAGGCACAGGGGGGACTCCTCGGGGTAGCCAGCACCTGGGCTAGGCAGAGGGTCACCTGGGGGTCGCTCCTGCACTGGAGTTCGGATCCTTCAGGTCCTGGGGGCTGCGGTGCAGTGCTGGTTCCAGGCGTCAGGTTCCTTGTTACACACAGTCACGGTCAGGGGGAACCTCTGGATTTCCTCTGCAGGCGTCGCAGTGGGGGCTCAGGGGGGTCAACTGTGGCTACTCACGGGCTCGCAGTCTCCGGGGAGTCCTCCCTGTAGTGTTAGTTTTCCGCAGGTCGAGCCGGGAGTGTCGGGTGCAGAGTGGAAAGTCTCACGCTTCCGGCGGGAAACGTGTGGTCTTTAATAGTTGCTTCTTTGTTGCAGAAAGTTGCAGTTTGTTGAACAGGGCCGCTGTTCTCAGGAGCTTCTTGGTCCTTTAGATGCAGGGTAGTCTTCTGAGGCTTCAGAGGTTGCTGGACCCTGTTGGATGTGTCGCTGTTGCAGTTTTCTTCGAAGTAGGGAGACAGGCCGGTGGGGCTGGGGCCAAATCAGTTGTTGTGTCCGTCTTCACTGCAGGGCTTCAGGTCAGCAGTCCGGTCAGCAGTCCTTCTTCTTCTTTAGGTTGCAGGAATCTGTCTTCCTCGGTTCTGGAAGCCCCTAAATACTGAATTTAGGGGTGTGTTTAGGTCTGGGAGGCCAATAGCCAATGGCTACTGTCCTGGAGGGTGGCTACACCCTCTTTGTGCCTCCTCCCTGTGGGCAGGGGGGCACATCCCTAATCCTATTGGGGGAATCCTCCTTCTACAAGATGGAGGATTTCTAAAAGTAGGAGTCACCTCAGCTCAGGACACCTTAGGGGCTGTCCTGACTGGGGGGTGACTCCTTCTTGTTTTTCTCATTATCTCCTCCAGCCTTGCCGCCAAAAGTGGGGGCAGTGGCTGGAGGGGCGGGCATCTCCACTAGCTGGGATGCCCTGTGGTGCTGTAACAAAGGGGGTGAGCCTTTGAGGCTCACCGCCAGGTGTTACAGTTCCTGCAGGGGGAGGTGAGAAGCACCTCCACCCAATACAGGCTTTGTTCCTGGCCACATAGTAATGAAGGCACTCTCCCCATGTGGCCAGCAACATGTCTGGTGTGTGGCAGGCTGGCAGAAACTAGTCAGCCCACACTGGAAGTCCGGTATGTTTTCAGGGGGCATCTCTAAGATGCCCTCTGGGTGTATTTTACAATAAAGTGCACACTGTCATCAGTGTGCATTTATTGTGCTGAGAAGTTTGATACCAAACTTCCCAGTTTTCGGTGTAGCCATTATGGTACTGTGGAGTTCGTGTTTGACAGACTCCCAGACCATATACTCTTATGGCTACCCTGCACTTACAATGTCTAAGGTTTTGCTTAGACACTGTAGGGGCATGGTGCTCATGCACATATGACCTCACCTGTGGTAGAGTGCACCCTGTCTTAGGGCTGTAAGGCCTGCTAGAAGGGTGACTTACCTATGCCACAGGAAGTGTGAGGTTGGCATGGCACTCTGAGGGGAGCGCCATGTCAACTTAGTCATTTTCTCCCCACCAGCACACACAAGCTGGCAAGCAGTGTGTGTGTGCTGAGTGAGGGGTCCCCGGGGTGGCATAAGACATGCTGCATCCCTTAGAGACCTTCCCTGGCATCAGAGCCCTTGGTACCAGGAGTACCAGTTACAAGGGACTTACCTGGGTACCAGGGTTGTGCCAATTGTGGAGACAAAGGTACAGTTTAGGGAAAGAACACTGGTGCTGGGGCCTGGTTAGCAGGGTCCCAGCACACTTTCAAATCATAATTTAGCATCAGCAAAGGCAAAAAGTCAGGGGGTAACCATGCCAAGGAGGCATTCCCTTACAATGGTTAATACCAGTCAACCAGGGATGCTATGTAGGTTGCATAACCATGATTGTAATGTGTCTTGTGACAAAGGCACAGGGTTTAAAGACACATCTTTTCACCCTGGTAAGCAGTTAAAATTGAAGAGCTGTTTGAGATAGCAGAGCATCTCCAGGGGAGTAGCTTGGACAGTAAGATTGGGATAGTGTGAGCTTCATATTTCCAGACAATCACACTGGCATAAAATGTTAAAATATGTTATATGACACTCAGGGGGCATGAGAGGAGCTTAGACGGCACGGGAAAGGAAGCGGTATGCCGATTGGTAGGAGTACTAAGCGAGAGAAACACATTATTTTGTAAAATAATGAACATTTTGTAGGGCTTTGAAAACAGAGATAAGAGAGTGTGGTGATGGTGGTTTTGTCTGTGTGTGTGCAGAAATCCCAGGTGCAATCTGACAAATACATCACCATACCTGAATGAAAGCTACTGTACCAAGCTATTCATCAGAAAATACATTTATTACGGGGGTGTAACACCATAAACACTCCCCTGAAGCTACAGCCCTGACCATCTCCTCAGCCCTAGAATCACGTGGGCTGCTGCATTATGAACTGTTTGTAATGTTTCACGGAGTTACTCCATTGAACCTACCAGCACAGTGTTACACTCATCAAAACTGGACAGGGTGAGAGTTTGCATTAAATCTTTCATCAAATTAGGGGGAACAAAAGGCAACATTTTTCTGATGATCCGCAGAAGGTACAAATCATTGTAATGTGTTCTGCAAATCACAAATCAGCATCAATGATGACCTAAGGTAATTTGCACATGCCCAAAGCACATAGCATAAATCAAGTCAACGCCCACACTCTGTACTTACTGCAAGTCTTTCCTTTGCTGGAAGTCCCTCAACATAGAATAATCTCAAGGTTCGGCTTCCTTGCATACAAACCTGACATGACTGTAAGCATCACTCATAGCCCCACAAACACAAGGTTTGTGTGCAGTACTAAACTTGTTATACTCCCTTTGCTGAGCAGTGAGCTGGTAGGATTGGATTCCCTACTGAATGGAGAAGTGGAGTCTAGAGCACTGTGGCTAGGAAGTGTGAGCAACTTTCTTTGTACCAGTGAAAGGGAGATAGTTCTGTGGCAAGCCTGCTTACTGGAAAAGCTTTGGCTTAGAGTATTTAACTTCTTAACCGCAAATGAGATAGGGAAAATATGGTGGGTGGACTGGTGTAAGAATAGGAGCTGGGATAAAGAGGCCACATGCCTTTTAAAGGAATGTAGCTGGATTCATAATGCCCTCCCTGAGTGGAACTCTAAGGTTAGTGATAGCCCACAAAAGGATCATTCATACTGTCTGTCCAACTCTCAACATTCCTTACATGATACTAATATTTTTTACTTCATTTATATTCTCTTCAAATATCTTAAGTCATCAGCACTTTGTCTAAAAGGGTAAAGTAATTGGCGCAGATTTAGGAAAAGTGGAGCTGCACTTAGTGCAGCTCCACTTTCCTTGTGCCCCTTAGCGCCCCCCTACCGCCACCATGTGTGTGCTGTAATTTAAAATATGGAGCACCATGGCACAGGGTAGGGGACAATAGTGTCAAAAACCCTGAACAATACATGGGGGCCCATTGTAACCAATGGTTTTGGCACTTTTAACGCCTGCTGTGAGCAGGCATTAAGGGGCATATTTATACTCTGTTTGCACCGAATTAGTGTCATTTTTTTTTACTCTAATTCGGTGCAAAACTAACTCCATATTTATACTTTGGTGCTAGACCCCTCTAGCACCAAATTTATGGAGTTAAAGTAATTTTTTGAAAGTGGAGACCTACTTTGCCTTAATGAGATGCAAGGTAGGCGGTCCCGTGCAAAAAATGACTCTATGGCCTTAACGCCATATTTAGGGGCATATTTATACTCTGCGGCATATTTATACTCTGTTTGCACCAAATTAGTGTCATTTTTTTTTACTCTAATTCGGTGCAAAACTAACTCCATATTTATACTTTGGTGCTAGACCCATCTTGCACCAAGGCCCTGATTTAAACTTTTTTTGCACTGCATTAACGTCATTTTATGACACAAAAGTGGCGCAAACTTACAAAATATTGGCCCTTATTTATACTTTTTGCTGCAAAACTGCACTAACTCAGTTTTGCACCAAAAAGTTTAGCACCGGCTTGCACCATTTCTGTGCACCAGCCGGGCACCATATTTATGGAATGGTGCAAGCCGGTGCAAAGGGTAGGCTAGAGTTTTAAAAAATGACTTTATTCGGGTGGGGCTGGCAGTATAGAAGAAGAGGGTTTAGCACTAAAAAATGGCTTTAGGCAGGTTAGAGTAAAAAAAATGACTCTAACCAGATTAGCGTAAATTTATGGTGCTAAACCTACCATGCCACATGACTCCTGCCTTAGAAAAGGCAGGAGTCATGCCCACCACCCCAGTGGCCAGCACAGAGGACAGGGGTCCCCTGGGCATGGCCATTGCATCCGGTGCCATGTATGGGGGTCCATTTCAGGGCCCCCTATGGCACTTTCAAAAATAAAATGCACTTACCTGTACGTACCTGGGATGGGGTCCCCCATCCTCGCAGTCCCTCTAGTGTGGGTGCGGGTTCCCCTAGGGCCTAGGGAGGGCACCTCTGGGATTATTCCATGGTGTTCCACCATGGAAATAGGGTCACAGGTCCCCTAACACCTGCCCTGACCCAGGTCTTAAAAAATGGGGCAAAGCAAGCTTTGCCCCATTTTTTGACCCCTCCTCCCTCCCTTGCACCATTTTTACATGGGAGTATAAATATGGTGTTAAGGCCATAGAGTCATTTTTTTGCACGGGAACGCCTACCTTGCATCTCATTAAGGCAAGGTAGGTTTCCACTTCCAAAAAAATGACTTTAACTCCATAAATTTGGTGCTAGACGGGTCTAGCACCAAAGTATAAATATGGAGTTAGTTTTGCACTGAATTAGAGTTTTAAAAAAATTATGCTAATTCAGTGCAAACAGAGTATAAGTATGCCCCTTAGCGTCAAAAAATGATGTTAATCTGGTCAGAATCATTTATTTTGACTCAAAACTGCCTAACGTCATTTTTTTTTAAGCTAGCCTACCCTTTGCACCGGCTTGCACCATTCCAGGTTACAAAGTGGTCCAATGCATGAAATGCACCATTTTGTAAATCTGGCACAGTGATTTTGGCCTCATTGGGCCACATTAGCATCAAAAAATGACAGTAATGTGGCGTAAGGAGGAGTTAGGCCCTCTTAAATCTGGACCATTGTATTTCAGAGTCAGACATGCCTTTTTCAGGACACTTTCATCAGTTTTATAATGTAATTGCCTTCAGAAAAACAAAACACAATACGTAGCTTATTGTATCAGTATTGACTCAACTTATCCACGTAAAATGAAATTCATCCAGTAACAGTGGTTCCCCTAAAAGGGGATTCCATTCCATGACACATCACTTGATAATCAAACTTGTTATGTTCATAATCCCCAACTTATCCTGTGAATACAAGTAAGAATTCTTTTATACACTCAATTTGTCAGCAAGAGAATATTCATGTACGAAATATAGCAAACGAGTACACAGGTTTTAAACACAATCTCATATGTTAGAAGTGGCAGGATGGGTCTCTGGCGCCAAATAATGGATGTTCGTGGGAGTGAGGCAGTTTTAGTCAGTTCACCACATTTGCAGCTTGGCTGTGGCATCAAAGACCGAGGAGTATACGTTTTCAACTGAGACAAGGACTGAGTAGTTTGTAGCAGGGGATGGTATCTTGGGCTAGGGTTGGTGCACTGGGTTTGCAGGAGCAGTACTGGAGACATTGGGCCCAGCGCTAGCGATAATGGAATCAGGGTTGGGGTATTCTGTAAAAGGTTTTTGAAGTTTTGCCAGAAAAATAAGAAGTCTATTTTCACCAAATATAGACATTTGTGTCAAGAGAAGCAAAAAGTACAAGGTTTGCAAAGTATGGTGTGTGTGTTACGTCTAAAGTAACCCAGACCAATTTTGGTATAGCAGGTTTTGCTGTCAAGAATATTTGTAGGGCAGTTTGTAAAAATAATTCATATACACTGGCAGATTTTGCCCAGATTTATGAAAAACTCATGCAACACAGTGCAGCAACAAAAAAATGCTGCACTGTGTTGCATGAAAGGGAGAGCCCAGAACATCACTGTATCTACTAAGATATGGTGTTTTCCTCTCTCCTCTGCGCTGGTGGACTTCCGGCTGCCATATGCCAACACATGCACCTTTGCACCATAGTGCAAGGGTATGTGTGTTCTGTAAGAATTAGTTTGTGTACTGAAAGGAGCCCTCCCAGTACAAAAATTATCCTTCAACACTTTTGCTGCTTGGTATGTGTGCTGTACAGTGTGCACACATACAAAGTATGAAAACCAAGGGGAAATGAAAACGTTTCCGCCTTTTATACCTGTCTCGAGGGGCCCTAAAGGTTTGTAGCAAATCCCTTTCTATGAATATTTCTGGATGGTTATTTGCATCAAAGCCCTGAAAGGTTGCATGGGAACACCCGTGTACGACCAATGGTAGGCCACCTTGATGCTTAACAACGCAAAGTAGTCCATAGCGCAACTTTGAGTGATTTGGGAAAACCATCAAACACAAATCGTGATTTGTTTTGGATAGTAAATCCCTGCATAACTTTGCGTGGGGTTTGCTTTACAAAGTACTGCAAACCCAGCGCAAAGCGTTAGTGACTCTGGGCACATATGTTTACTATCATTGACTTCGCCCTTTCTCTCTCCGTCCATTTGCTGCCCTTGCCCACGCATGAAAAAATTGTGTGCTTAATTAGTAAATATTTGCCTTTGTCGCACTTTGTCAAACTCTGCATATTGCGTTCATCGTATCGTTTGAGACCACACGAATGTGTTTCATTTCCATTGCAAAAAATCTTTGGTTTGGAAATCAACATTTATGTTTATAGATTTCTTCCAATTATTATTTTTTGTTTGTTTGTCTTTTTATGGCCAGTAGCAATGGGCTTGTTGTCTGCGTCGGGCACAACGGATTCCTGCAATTGCTTTTGCCTTTGCTTTAATCTGTTCGGGAGAGGGACTGCGGTCAGTGTTCCCCCGTGCATTTCATTTCACGGCAGTGTTGAATGGGTCCTAAGCTACTGCACATTAAAATGTGCGATCAGCATTCGCGTTCCAATGGAGAAAGTGCTGCTAAAGGTTTATTCATTCAGCGCACTCTTTAGAGATGATTAACTGTCTTTATTATATTAAAGCAAACCCACAGCCATCTGCCAAAGGCGATTGTGTCCAGGCGCTGAAACCATTTCATGCGAAAACTCATTTTCAGGTTCCTAATTATTTTTCATTATAGTGGCAGTGTGGAGTAGATTGGAATTGGACAGTAATTGCCAGGTCTGTGCAGCCGGACCATCGCAATGTATCAGTTTAGATGAAGTGTGACAAGGATACATCTAGCTACTATATAAGTTCCATTAACCAACTTCCCTGTCCCTGATCGTGTAACACTTCATAGAGTCTGGCCGGCACAAGGTCATCATAAAGGCCCTCGGAGAGGCATCAAGTGTAGTGTACAAGCTCGTGCTGTTAACCCTTTGTGTAAGCGATGCCCCGCCGGCGTCCGGGTGTTAACGCTGTCAGAGGCATCTTGTTCCTCTTCTGACAGGCATCTCAAAGCCGTCTGGTCGCGTGCGTGCGTGCGACGACACTTCCCGGCAACGCTCAAGGGGCAGCCAGGGCGGAAGTAACGTGACACGAGCACAGTTTGTCCTGTTGACAAGTGAAATCACATGGTAGGCTATTGAGCAGCTAAGAGTGTAAGTGCACTTACTTTGGGCGGTATCAATTCATGCGGTACAATTGATTGCACTTAAACACATCCTGTTATATGAGACCTGTGCACTTAATAAAAAAACAGCCTCTTCACGTCCCTTGTGGTTGTTCCCTATAAGTATAGTTCACTCAGACGAAAAACGTTGCTTGTGAAGCATCACAATTAAATTGGTTTTACAAGAGCTTCTTCTCCCGGTCGGTAAAGCTTTGCCAGTGGCAGGACGGGTAGGTATCTACGAAGGAGATTCTGTGCGATCCCATATTACACCGTGTAACTGAGGCGACGTAAAGTATACGGATTTCCGCGATATGACCACATGCATCTTGAGAAAAAAGCAACTGGGATTTGATTTCATGTCGCAGAGTGCTGCACCTTTTACTGTATCCACTAGGCAGCACTCCCCGAGGCCAAACACTGTTTCAATAGGTGCTGGTGGGCTTGGAGTTACCTTTCAGAATACTTAACTGAAGATATAGAAATACAAGGTGACCAAGAAGCATTCACTCAATGCACGAGTGAAAAAGCTGCACTGTTGAAGCCGTTCAAGGTGAAAATATTCTCCTGCTGCAGTTATTTTAATAATGGCCCGGAAAAAGAGACGTGCATAGAGGTCTTGCACTTTCTACAAGCAGAAAAGTGATTGCATTAAAGCGGGCTGACCTCTGAGTTTAGCGCCCTGGAAGTGGGCCCAGCTCAGTCATGCCACAGGGCGGCCCTGCTCGTGGGTTACTACTGCAGCTTGGTACTTTGTACTTCTGAAACATTTTCATTATTGATGCACGTTGTGACGACTGCCAGTGATACTCATGCACCTTAGTCATGGCAATGGAATTATGCAACAGGGGCGGACCAAGTTATGGAGATGGGTTGACTAAATTATGCGACAAGAAAAGGCAAATGTAGTATGTTAGACCTGACAGCCTTAGGGTGGTCACCCCTAACGTTTTGCCTGCCTCCCTCCACTTTTTAGATACTGTTTTTTGCTGGTTTTAAGACTCTTCGCAATTTACCCTTGCTAACTAGTGCTAAAGTGCATATGCTCTCTCCCTTTAAACATGGTAACATTGGATCATACCCAATTGTACTATTTAATTTACTTATAAGCAGTGCTTTAATTGGAAAAATAGAAGTGCAGGTACTCTGTAGCAGAGTACCTGCTTGTTTCTGAGAAGTGCCGGTACTCTCCAATTAAAAGTATTACGTTTTTCTTGAGCTATGCCGGTACTCTCCCTCTCAAAATAAAAAAGTACCGGTACTCAGTACCGGACAGTATCGGCCCATTTAAAGCACTGCTTATAAGTCCCTAGTAAAGTGCACTATATGTGCCCAGGGCCTGTAGATTAAATGCTACTAGTGGGCCTGCAGCACTGATTGTGCCACCCACTTAAGTAGCTCCTTAACCATGTTTTAGGCCTGCCGTTGCAAGGCCTGTGTGTGCAGTTTCACTGCAAATTCGACTTGGCATTTAAAAGTACTTGCAAAGCCTAAAACTCCCCTTTTTCTACATATAAGACACCTCTAATGTGTGCCCTAGGTAAACCCTAGAGCAGGGTGCTGTGTGGGTAAAACTCCTAAATTCGTTTTTACACTACTGTGAGGCCTGCTCCCTTCATAGGCTAACATTGGGGCTGCCCTGATACACTGTTGAGGTGGCAACTGCTGATCTGAAAGGAGCAGGAAGGTCATATTTAGTATGGCCTGAATGGTAATATAAAATCCTGCTGACTGGTGAAGTCGGATTTAATATTACTATTCTAGAAATGTCACTTTTAGAAAGTGAGCATTTCTTTGCACTTAAATCTTTCGGTGCCCTTCAATCCACGTCTGGCTAGGTTTAGTTGACAGCTCCTTGTGCATTCACTCAGACACACCCCAAACACAGGGTACTCAGCCTCACTTGCATACATCTGCATTTTGAATGGGTCTTCCTGGGCTGGGAGGGTGGAGGGCCTGCCCTCACACAAAGGACTGCCACACCCCCTACTGGGACTCTGGCAGACAGGATTGAACTGAAAGGGGGCTTGGTGCATTTCTTAGACACTCTTTGAAGTCACCCCCACTTCAAAGGCACAACTTAGTATAAAACAGGGCCTCTGCCCTACCTCATCAGACACTTGCTGGAGAAGAAACCTGAACCAGAAACTACATCCTGTCAAGAAGAACTGCCTGGCTGCTCAAACGACTCACCTGTCTGCTTTTCTACAAAGGACTGCTGCCTTGCTGTTGGCCTGCTGCCTTGCTGAACTCTTCTCTGGCTGTAAAAGTGCTCTCCAAGGGCTTAGATAGAGCTTGCATCCTGTTCCCTGAAGTCTCAGGCCCAAAAAGACTTCACTTTTCCACTTGGACGCTTCGTGCACCGAAATTTTAGACGCTCAGCTTGTTCCGTGGCGAGGAAAACGCCGCACACCGACGCTGATCGACGCGACGCCTTTGGGACGACCGGAACTTCGACGCACGGCCTCTCAAGGAGAAATCGACACGACGCCTGCCGTGAGTGCGAAACTTCGATGCGCAGCCCCGCAGAACGACGCACAACCGGAAAACAAGCAGGAGAATCCACTCACAGACTCGGGACATCTGGTAGTCCCCGCGATCCACAGAAAGAGACTGTCCGTGCGCCGGGAAACGACGCACGACTTCCCAGCGTGAAAAATAACGACGCAAGTCCGTGTGTGCTGGGGAGAAATCGACGCACACACCATTTTTCCACGTATCTCTTCTCCTGTGGCCCTCTGAGGAGATTTTCCATCAGAAACCAGGTACTTTGTGCTTGAAAGAGACTTTGTTTGATTTTTAAAGACTTAAGGCACTTTATATCACTTCTTAGTGATATCTTTACAAATTCATATTGCGACTTTGATCGTTTTGACCTGCAAATACCCAGATAAATATTATATATTTTTCTAAACACTATGGGGGTCATTCTGACCCCGGCCGGCGGCGGTAGCCGGCGGCCTGGCTGGGACCGCCAAAAGACCGCGGCGGTCATTCTGGGTTTCCCACTGGGCTGGCGGGCGACCGCCAAAAGGCCGCCCGCCAGCCCAGTGGGAAACACCCTTCCACGAGGAAGCCGGCTCCGAATGGAGCCGGCGGAGTGGAAGGTGTGCGACGGGTGCAGTAGCACCCGTCGCGAATTTCAGCGTCCGCTAAGCAGACACTGAAATTCAAAGTGGGGCCCTCTTATGGGGGCCCCTGCAGTGCCCATGCCATTGGCATGGGCACTGCAGGGGCCCCCAGGAGCCCCACGACACCCCTCACCGCCATCCTGTTCCTGGCGGTCGAAACCGCCAGGAACAGGATGGCGGTGAGGGGGTCGGAATTCCCCATGGGGCGCAGCAAGCTGTGCCGCCATGGGGGATTCCTCAGGGCAGCGGAAAACCGGCGGCACACCGCTGGTTTCCCGGTTCTGACCGCGGCCATACCGCCGCGGTCAGAATGCCCTCAGGAGCACCGCCAGCCTGTTGGCGGTGCTCCCGCCGACCCCGGCCCCGGCGGTCAAGGACCGCCGGGGTCGGAATGACCCCCTATGTGGTGTATTTTTGTGGTGTTATATTATGGTGTTCTATGATTTATTGCACAAATGCTTTACACATTGCCTTCTAAGTTAAGCCTGACTGCTCGTGCCAAGCTACCAGATGGTGGGCACAGGCTGATTTTGGATTGTGTGTGACTTACCCTGACTAGAGTGAGGGTTCTTGCTTGGACAGAGGGCAACCTGACTGCCAACCAAAAACCCAATTTCTAACAAATTGCAAATGGCAACATAAAAAATTGAAGCTCCACAGGAGGAAAGGAGGGCAGAGTGAGAAGCCAAACAGGCTGAGGCTGAGAGCAGCCAAGCAAATTGAAGCTGAGAGATCTGAGGCTGCAGATGAGAGAACCTTGGCTAAAAAGAAATGTTTGTTGGCTCATGAACTGAGTCTCAAGTTGCTGGAGATCAAGGCAAGACAGTCTGAGTCCAGCAGTGATGGTGGCAGCATACATGCAGGACCTGTTGGGGAGAAAAAAGTTTGTTTACCCAAAAATGTGGTGCCAAGTTATGTGGTAGGAGATGACATTGACAAGTGGTTGGCTGCCTGTGAAGTTTCACTAAAGGCTAACGGGACATCTGAGGAGCGATGGGGTGACCTCTGAAAAATACCGTCGGAGGTTTAGGGACAGCACCAAACTTTCCACACAGACTTGAGTAGACTGTTTTGATTTCTCCAATAAGGCACTGAATGGATAGGTGTGGAGCAGCAAAGTAAATGATTACAAAGTATTATATGATTTGATTCTGAGAGAGCATATGCTCAGTATTTCTTTTACAGTGCTGCACTAGCACTCAGAAGACAGTAAGCTGACTGATCCCAGGAAGCTTGCTGAGGAGGCGGACCTCTGGGTTTGCACCGGAATGTCCAAAAAGGTATCTGGGAGGGACACCAACAAAGGTGGTCAGGGTTCCCAACAGAAGAAAGAGGGGGGAGAAAAACGTAATGATAAGGAGCTCTCAAAAGGCCCCGAAAAGAATTCCTGGGTGGGGGGTTATTGGGGTGGTAACCATTCCTCTTCTAAGTTTGGGAAGAAACCAGGATACTTTTATAAGAAGATCGAGAAGTTCATCCCAAAATGCTTAAAGTGCTACCAGCATGGACACTCTAAGGGTGACTCCCAGTGTTCCAAGAGAGCACAGCCCACCACTGGAGGTCAGACACCTGGGTTGGCTAGTGTAGAGATTTGGGGGAAACAGTCCCAGTTAGCTTTGGAGGGCAGATAGAGGTGTCCCTAGTGTCCCTGGGAGATAAGGAGATGGTGCCAAAAGCCCACATGCCTGCCAAATACTTCCAAGTATAGGCAGTGGGTCACCATTGATGGGCAAAGGGTGGAGGCTCTGCGTGACACAGAAGCCAGTATGACTACTGTCAAGAGTCAGCTGGTGTCAGCAGAGCAGATAGTCCCTAATACATTCCACCAGGTCATAGTCGCTGACAATCGTGAGAGGCACCCACCGGTGGCTCTGGTTGCCTTTGAGTGGGGGGGGTCTCCGGTACTCTGAAAGTAGCTGTGAATCCTGCAATGCCTATAGATTATCTGTTAGGCAATGATCTTGCACATACTGCCTTGAAAGAGGTGGAGCTCAGATCCCACCTGGAGATGTCAGGTTTGCCTGAGTGGGTCTGCATGACTACAACGTCCATGGCTGCCCGGGAAGGGTGTCAAGGGCGCCTGGAGCCTGGAACAATGGCCCAGACACCTGCAAAGAGGAAGGGCAAGAGGCGCTGGAAACCCACCTCAGACATTCCCATGGTGGTGGATGGGGTCCCGGAGGAGGAGGCCCCTGAGCCAACAGGAGAGGACATTGCTGACCTGCGCAACCTGCCTGAACTTGCTGGCTTACAAGTAGAGGGTGGGCCAACCAGGGCAGAATTCTGCAAGGCGCAGAAAGCATGCCCCACCCTTGAGGGTCTGAGGTAACAGGCCGCAGCCTAAGCAGCTGGGGATCGCCATATCTATTGGGAAAATGATCTCCTTCACAGTGAGCCTAAGGCTCCGGCCATTGAGGCAGCACGTGTGCTGGTGGTCCTCCAGTGTTTCAGGGCCTTCCTACTGGGTCTGGCTCACAACATCCCCCAGGCAGGATATCTGGGCCAAGACAGGACCTTTGCCAGGCTTGTCACCCACTCCCACTGGCCTAGAATGTGGATAGCCTCAGATACTTTATGCAGGGCCTGCCCCACCTGCCAGGCTAGTGGGAAAAGGCTCAAAGCCCCCCGAATGCCACTGCCCGTCATTGGCACCCCCTTTGAAAGGATGGGCATCACGTCATTGGTCCCTTGGACCCCAAAACTGCCTTAGGCAACAGGTTTATCCTGGTTCATTGATGAACCAATGCACCCGCTATCCAGAGGCAATGCCTCTGAGAACAGTGACATCACCGGTGGTGACCAGAGCCCTGATGGGAATATTTACCCGTGTGGGATTCCCTAAGGAATTTGTGTCTGATAGAGGCACAAACGTCATGTCTGCGTACAATTAAGTCCATGTGGGATGATTATGGGGTGACCTACCCGTTTGCTACCCCTTATCATCCTCAATCCAATGGGCTTGTTGAGAGATTCAACAAGAGCCTCAAAGGCATGATCACTGGCCTACCTGAGGCCATGAGGCATAAGTGGGACGTCCTCTTGCAATGCTTGCTCTTTGCTTATAGAGAGGTGCCCCAGAAAGGGGTGGGGTTCAGCCCCCTTGAGGTTCTCTATGGTCACCCTTTCAAGGGACTGCTAAGCATAGTAAAAGAGGGCTGGGAGAAAGCCCCCAAGACACCTCCCCCGGATGTGGTCAGCTACATGCTGGCTCTCTGCAACCAAACCCAATGCTTCTGGAAGCAGGCCAAAAGTAACCTTGAGGCCAGTCAAGAGGTGATGAAGGAGTGGTATGACCGGAAGGCCACTCTGGTTGAGTTGTCACCTGGAGACAAGATTTGGGTAATGGAGCTAGAGATGACTAGAGCTCTCCAGGACTGCTGGTCTGGCCCATTTGAAATCAAGGAGCAGAAGGGGGAGGCGACCTACCTAGTGGACCTCAAGACCACTAGACACCCCCTAAGGGTTCTCCACCACAACCAACTCAAGCCTTATTTTGAGAGGTCTGAGGTCAGTATGCTCCTTGTGACAGATGAGGGTATGGAAGAGGAGAGTGAACCTCTCCCCGACCTCCTCTCTGCCCAAGAAGGTGATGGGTCAGTGGAGGGTGTGAATCTCTCTTACTTCCTGACTCTAGATCAGAAAGGAGATTGCTACGAGTTGTTGGAGCAGTTCTCTTCCCTGTTTTCCCTTACTCCTATTCTCACCCACCTGTGTGTCCATGATATTGACACAGGAGACAGTCCCCCTGTAAAGAACAAAATTTACAGTTTGTCAGATAAGGTGAAGGCCATCATCAATGAGGAAGTTTCCAAGATGCTGGTCCTAGGGGTTATTGAGAAGTCCAGCAGTCCCTGGGCCAGCCCTGTGGTGCTGGTACCCAAGGCTGCTGCACCCGGTGCCAGGCCATAACTTCGGTTCTGTGTGCACTACCGGGGTCTTAACTCACTCACACGGACTGAAGCTCACCCCATCCCTCGAGCTCATAAGCTTGTGGACAGGCTAGGCGCTGCCAAATTCCTCAGTACTTTTTATCTCACATCAGGGTACTGGCAGATCACCTTAACTGAGGGGGCTAAAGAGAGATCTGCATTTTCCACACATGAGGGCCATTACCAGTTCCTGGTGATGCCCTTTAGTTTAAAAAATGTCCCTGCTACCTTCCAGGGGTTGGTTAACGGGGTCCTAGCTGGCAAGGATGCTGGGAGAAGATTCTGGAGCACACATAGAAGGAGCAAATCATCATTAATGATTGTTTATGTGCAGGAAGGTGTTCCTTCCTGCACATAAACAATCACCTCCTCAACACAAGCATCCTTGCACCATGATGCAAGGGTGCCTGTGTTGGCGCTAGGCAGCTGATTTAGAGCTGGCGCAGGGATGGTCCGTATTCTTGAAAATACAGTGCATTCCTGTGTTTTGGAAATTACGCAGCTCAGCACAGCAATATTGCTTTCAGCACCGTGCTGCACCATTTCCTAATAAATTAGACCCAAGGGCCTCATTTACAAGGGTATTGCACCACCAGAACATCACCTTTTCCGACGTTCCGATGTTGCAATGCCCTGCTGCATATTTACAAAGCCGAATTTTGACACTTTTTGTGGCTTCACGTCACCTTGTAAATACAGCCCCTTTACAAGCATCACTGTGCGTGAAAGGGGCATGCAATCGGTGTTGCTGTGGGCATTCCACTGCAACACACATTGTATTTTCACGCTGCCCCATATTCACAAGAAATCGTAAAGCTGAAGCAGCGGCAAAAAACTAATGCCACCCCCAGGGTGGCATTAAAGTGGTGCAACAAGGAGAAATCATTTTATTTCTCCTTGTTTTTGCTTTTTCTATGTGTGCTGCATTCCACAGCATACTTAGAAAGATCAAAGCTCCATTTATGATTGTTTATGTGCAGGAAGGTGTCTCTTCCTGCACATAAACAATAATTAAATAAGGACGATTTGCTACTTCTTTGTGTACTGCATTCTGCAGTACACATAGAAGTAACAAATCACCATTATTGATTATTTATGTGCCAGAAGGGACACCTTCCTGCATATAAACAATCATTACCTGCACTATGGTGCAAGGGTGCCTTGATTGGTGCTAGGAACCTAATTGTAGCGCCAGTGCTAGGGAAAACACAGGGGTGTGCTGTGTTGTAGTAAAGTCAATGGTTGCCCAGTAACTTTTGTAATCAATTGTGGTGCATCGATCAACAGCATGTCAGTCGCACAATTTCACAATCTTTCATATGTACCATGACTCAAAGTGTCAAGAATGAAGGTGTGCACATGGACTGCTTTCAAACCGTTGCGGAATCAAGGATCATTCACAGCCAACCTGCAGCTTAGAAAGGTTTTTATGCTGGCCTTAATTCACGTTCTTCAAGGTACTCCATCTAGTGCATGCTTTAGAACTGCTGTTGGCATGGGGCTGATATCCATCAATTACAACTTGAATACACAACTTGAAACTGTGAGTCAGTTCCTGTCATTATTTCATGGTCTAGGAAGTCTCAAAGGATGAGTGTCCAACATCACATTAATGAAGACATCAGGCCTGTTGCACAGCAACACCGCAGGATATCATTTCACCTATAAATAGCGGTCAAGAAGGAGCTAGAAGCTTTGCTGAACCATAACACTATTGAGCTCTCCACTCCTACACCATGGGTGTCTCCAGTTCTGAAAAAGGACAGTGGAGGTGCAATGCGCATCTGTGTGGATATGCGGCAAGCCAACAGAGAAATTAAGAAAGAGAGAGAGAGACATCCAGGTCCGTACATTGTGGATATGATCATACAGTTGATGGACCCAAAGTTTTTCCCCACCTTGACCTGAACAAGGGATTTCATCAGCTTGATCTGGAATAGAGCTACAGGTGTATTACCACTTTTTTGACTCATGGTGGTTTATTTAGATGCAAAAGATTATGCTTTGAAGTGTCCTCTGTTGAAGATATATTCCAAAATGTTATACATAGAATTATTCAGCCTGTGGCACATGCCTTCAATTACAGTGATTATTCACTGGTATCTGGTGCAACACTGAAGGAGCATGATAAAGCACTCAAACAAGTGTGTCAGTTCCTTACAGATGCAGACCTCACGTTATATGCTGAAAAGTGTGAATTTCATAAAACAAAGCTCAAGTTCCTTGGGCATGTATTTTCTGATTGAGGCATGACTTCTGATCCTGACAAAGTACAAGCAATATCTGTAACCAGTCCTTCACAAGATATCACCATGGTACGGTCTTTCTTGGGCATGGCCAGCTATTGTTTGAGGTACATTTGTGACTTTACCACAATGAGTGCTCTTTTGCAAGACTTGACAAAATGAAATGTCCAGTTCCAATAGTTTGCTGAATGTGACTGCAGTTTCACAAACATAAAGCATACAATTGAAAATGCGACTGAGATGGATTACTTTGATTATAAATTGCACACTGAGATCACTGTTGATAAGAGTCCAGTGGGGTTGGGACAATCCTTGCTCAACATAGTGGACATCCGAATGCTCGAAGACCCATTGTGGTGTACACCAGCTGAAGTTTGTCTGACACAGAATGTGCCTATTCCCTGGGGGAAAAGGAGAGTCTGGCGGTGGTGTGGGCCTGTGAACATTTTCATGTGTTTCAGTATGGAAAACATTTCACGATCATCACTGGCTACCAAGCCTTACCATTTTTGGCAATCTGAAAGCCAAGATGCCCCCTTGCATTGAGAGGTGGGGGTTGTGTATACAAGAGAATGACAATACAATTGTTCACATGTCAGACAAGAATCAAAACCCTGCTGATTATTTCTCATAAGTGCCCCTACAGTGGCACAGTTCAAAAACTGTAGAGCAGTACATCAACTGCATTGTGAAGTCCAGCACACCTGTAGTTCTGTCCACTGAGCACATCATTAGCCACTACCATGCTGATAATAACATGTGTGCCCTTAAAGACATTGGTACAGCCCAGTCCTGGAGTCAGAGGGGGTCACTATGAGTTCGGCAGACGGTGTTTGCTGCCACACAGGCTACCTCCTCGCCAGCCCCATTAAGAATTTCCTGCTAGGTCAGCGCCCGTTGGTTTAGCGGGAAACCGCCTACAGCATTGTCTGCAGCTCGTAAATGAGCCAGCGGCAATGCTGCAGCGAGCAGGGTGCACCAGCACCCTCTCAATTGTGATGATACTAGCCATGGAGCCCCTGCACTGCCCATGACAAGTGCATGGGCAGTGCAGGGCCCTCCCTGGGCCCACCTGTACCCATTGTCTGCCAGTCATTTTTTGGCAGTGGCACTGCCATGAAACCTCTGGCAGAGAAATGGTTCGTAATTCCCAGGTCAGCGCTGTCCTGGCGGATTAGGACCTCCATGACCTCCAGACCGCCGGCATCTCTGATCCTGGTGAAGCTGGCGGTTCCTTGGAACCCTGACCTCCAGGGTTGTAATGTGGCTCTCGGACCACTGCGTTGGCAGCGGCCCGACCGCCATTCGCGAGTCTGGTGATCTAGTGACTGCCAGATTCGTAATGAGGCCCAGAGTGTTCAACCTTTAAGTGGCGATATTGAATTAAAAAATATTACAATGTCTAAGATGAACTCTTTGTCATTAACATTAAAGAAGGGATTGTGCTGAAATGATCCCGGATTGTCATGCCTGCGAGATTGAGACAGCAAGTTATTGAACGTGCCCATGAAGGCCATTGTGGCCACCAAGAGGGCAATTACGTGATCGCATGTGGTTCTCTAGCTTGGACTAAAAAGTGGAGCTGGAACTAAAGGAGTGTCATTTATGCAACTACCTGTCTCCCAAGATGACCCAGCATCCCCATACAATTTCTGATCTTCCTGCGCTTGCATGGGAAAGAATTGCTATTGATTTCTTTAGTGCTCTGGACAATGGACATCACCTTAGGTGTTCATTGACAAGCATTCCCTCCTTCCTCTTTATGAAAGAGAAACTGATCTGTGATTGAACGGAGTGTAAACAGAAGGTCATTCCATAACCTAGCTCCCAGGAAGGCAGCAGAACTGCCATCTTGTTTAACAGAGATGAATCTAGGAGTTTGCAAGAGAAATGCATTCATCTACCTCAAATGTCTTGATGGAATATAAAAAGAAAACATTTCTGTAGACCTAATGGGCAAACTTTGTTCGCTCCTCTATGAATATGTAACAGCATTTTAAACTGGATGTGCTTAAAAATTGGTAATCAGTGAAAGTCCTCAGTTTTTGAGAAAACTGGACAATGCCTACGAATGTTGCCTCGCAACCTGACTGGGACATTTCAAACGTTTGTATCTATTAGTGACTTTTTTTAGACATACCTAGATATAGGGGATTGAAATAATCCAGCCTGGAGGTACCTAGTGCCTGGACCACCATTTTACTGTCAGAGAAAGGTAGAAATGGGAGCACAATACAAAGTGTTTTTAAGACACTTAACCAAAGAAAGGTGACTGCCTGAACCTGTAAGGAAAAAGATAACTAGAAGTCAAATTTGACTCTTATGCTGTGTATAGATTCAACAGGGCATGTTGGAACAACTAGTTCAGTTGGCCACCAATCATTCATCCAAATTTGAGGATTCAGACCACAGATCAATCACTTCTTTTCATTGGAGTTTAACTTTAGATGATTTTGAGACAGCCACTTAGCAACTGATGTCATACACTGAATGAACTTGATTCTTGTTTGTCCATCGTCCAACATCAGTGGCACACTTAAATGAGTGTCATCTGCATACAATAACACCTTCAAAGCCATATTTCTTTACAAGTCTGGCAAGGGGAACCACGTAGATATTAAAAAGGGTCAGAATGAATGCCAACTCCTGTTCAATTAGTAGCAAAGAAGACGAATAGGAAGAAAGTTTGATAACTTACTCACGATTATTCAAGAAGTCTGCAAACCAATCCAGGGTGTTGCCCTCCCACCAGTTTCATGCAGATGCTGTAAAAGTAAAATAATATTGTGTGAAGTGGTGTTGAAGGCAGCCAAAAGATCAAGCAGTATTAGTGCCACTGTACTCTTTACATCCAGTTGATATTTCAGTTTTTCCCTCACTATGAGCAGAAGATATTCTGTAGAATGTGCCACCTGGAAGCCACAGTGTGGAGAATCTAACAGATTATCGGTATCAAGATAATGAGTAAGAAGAGAATTGAAGTGAAAATCTAGGATCTTGGTTATGGTGGGCAGTAGAGAAATAGGCCTGTAATTTGCCAAATGTAAAGGAGTTCCATAAGATTGCTTTAACATGGGAGTTATAGCAGGAGATTTGCAGGATGCTGGAACCCAAGTAGATTTGGTGGATGAATTTTTTAACAAACAAAGGGAAGAGACAATGGTGGCAGCAACCAATTTGAAGATATGTGGGGGAAAGAGGTAATTCGGTAATCCTGAAGAACAGTGGCATAACAGCTTCTGCATGTCTTCGTCAGTAATAAAGGGAGACTCAGTTGGATGTGGGCCCACCACACTCTTCGCCGATGATATGGAGGCAAATTTTCATTCCTTAAAGGACCTGCACATCTTCAAGATCTTATCCATAAAACAGCAAGCAATTCAACTGTGTGATGAGTTGCATGCAAAAAAATCTCCTCCACCCGGCGGGTAGCGTAATTTGGCCCGGACTCTGCCTAACAAACATGATGCAGAGTGGCCAAAATTTTGCCAACTTAAAGCAAGCAACGCAAACCAGAATTCATCACCCACCAGTTAGACCTGACAGCCTTAGGATGGTCATCCCCCAACCTTTTGCCTGCCTCCCTCAATTTTTCTGACACTGTTTTTGCTGGTTTTATGACTCTGTGCAATTTAGCACTACTGTCCAGTGCTAAAGTGCATATGCTCTCTCCCATAAATATGATAACATTGGTCCCTCCCCAATTGGCATATTTAATTTACCTGTAAGCCCCTAGTAAAGTGCACTACATGTTCCCAGGGCCTGTAAAATAAATGTTACTGATGGGCCTGCAACACTGATTGTGCCACCCACATGAGTAGCCCCTTAACCATGTCTCAGGCTTGCCATTGCAAGGCCTGTGTGTACAGTTTCACTGCCACTTCGGCATTTAAAACTATTTGTCAAGCCTTAAATCCCCTTGTTTCTACATATAAACACCCCTAATGTAAGCCCTAGTTAACCCACAGGGCAGGGTGCTATGTAGGTAAAAGGCAGGACATATACCTAGATATTTCATGTGTCCTGGTATTGAAAAACTCATAAATTCATTTTCCATTACTGTGAGGCCTGCTCCTCTGATAGACTAACATTAGAACTGCCCGCATATACTCGTGAGGGGTAGATTCTGATCTGGAAGAGTAACCATGTCTTGTTTGGTATTGCCAGAATGGTGATAGAAAATCCTGCTTACTGGTGAAGTTGGATTTAATGTTACTAATTAAGAAATGCCACTGTTAGAAAGTGGGCATTTCTCTGCACTTACTGCCATCTGTGCCTTACAGCTTGTCTCCAATCTATGTCTGGTCTGTGCTGGTTGACAGTTCCCTTTGTGCATTCACCCATACAACCACAAACAAAGGACACTCAGTCAAATCTGCATTCCTCTGCATACTGAATGGGTCTTCCTGAGCAAGAAGGGTGAAGGGGCTCACAGTTTCATTTCAAAGGCCAGTGCCTGTCCTCACAGAAAGGACTGAAAACTCCCCACAGGGAACCTGGCAAACAGGACTCGGCTGAAAGGGGGACTTTTGCACTTCAAAGCTACTCTTTGATGTTTCCCCACCTCAAAGACATTTTTGGGTATATAAACTGGGTCTCTGACCCTGCCAAATCAGACACTTCTGGACCTACACCTGTACTCTGTCAGAGTAAATGCCTGCTGCCGAAAGGACTCATCTGGACTGCTTTAATGAGAAGGACTGCTGCTTTGCTGTGGACCTGCTGCCCTGTTGTCCTTTGACTCTCCTCGCAGGACTCTTCCTTCCTCCTGAAGTGCTCTCCAAGGGCTTTGATTGAGCTTGCCTCCTGTTTTTGAAGTCTGAGGGCCAACAAAGACTTAAAGTCTTCAAGAAAATCCTTGTGTGTTGAAAACTGATGCAATGCTTGCAGAAATCGATGTAAAGCCTGCATCACAGCTGGAAAATTACTGCACTTCTGACCGGAATGACGTAACGTTGACTTGTGACGGAAAGTTTTATGCATTACCTACCAGATCAACGCAGCGCCTGCTCCTTCAACCAGCAAGTCAAGGATTTTCAATGCATCGTTTCCAGGCATCAAAATATCCACACATCGCAGTGAAGAACCAAGACTGCATGCCTGAATATCAATGCAACCTCTTGCAGCGTGGAAAGAAACAATACATTGTCTGTGCCGCACCGGAAATTCCAACGCAGCACCTTATATTTCAACGCATCTCCTCCTCTGTGGTCTCTGTGTACCTCCAGGTACTGTGTGTTACAAAGAAACAACTATTGATTTCAAAGTATTGAGACTCTTTTAAACCTTTTAAAAGTGTGCTTATTGGATCTCTGTTGTTTTGTCCTTATTTTATTCAGATAAATATTGTATATTTTTCTAAACCTGTGTGGTGCATTTTGGTGGTGATTTCACTGTGTTATTGTACGATTAATTGTACAAATACTTTACTCAGTGCCTTCTAAGTTAAGCATGAGTGCTTATTGCCAAGCTATCAGATAAATTTGGATTGTGTTGTGACTTTTCCTTACTAGGATTGTGGTCCACCACCCTAGCATTGAGCCACATCTTAGTAAAAACAATAACATCAGGCTTATCACCTTCAAAAACATGAACGTCTTTCTATGTTTTGGTAGGGACCGGACATGTGTAAGAAACAACTTGAAAGCACATTCCTTCCCATGGACGAAGTGCAAAGTCTTTAGGCACGGCAGTCGAATAGAGCATGAAGGTAGCGGTAGGTGGGAAGCTTTCTTTACAGATCTATAAACTTCTAATGATGGTACGTTATTCAGGCACTTACCTGAGGGATTAAGAGCAAGAAGTTCTTCCTAAGAATACTGAAGAGACTTTTACGTACCTTGACCAGGGGGCAGTCCAGGCAGGGGTAGACAGCCTTGCATTTGGTGCACCTTTAATGCACCAGCTGCGCTGCAGCGCCATTCAAGTAACCATTTGTCCTAATAGGGGGCGTGGTCGGGTAGTACCTGAAAGCTAGAGTTCTAACCGCGCTAAACAGGTTACACGAGGCAATGTCGAGAGGAAAAGGGGAGGCAACAAAACTTGAAAAATGGATCCCAGGCAAGATCCTTTGCATGAAGACAAACTCCCTTGCCTCCCATATAATGTAAGGAAACCAAAACAAAGTAATGGAATAGGGAAAAATAAAATCAGAAAATGAAAGAAAGACTTGCTTGAGTATCCCATAGGAGCCAGGCACCTTCCTTCATACAAGTATCTCAACAGACTCAACCTGAGTCAGCCATCACTTGCAATATCAAATTGCACTTTATAAAAACCTCCAAGAAAAGTGCACAAAGATTAAAACCCAGAAGAAGAAGGACGCCCAACAGTGTCCTTCTTGTAGCGCTTTGTCTTAACAGGGGTGGTCACTGAGTACCTGAAAGCTAGAGCATGGACTGTGCTAAGCAGGTCAGACCAGACAATTTCAAGAGGAAACAGGGGGGTTAGGAAGGGCAACAAAACTTGAAAAATGCATCCCAGGCAAGATCTAGTTCATGAAGGAAAGTTCTCCTGTCTCCCGCACCAATCAATAAAACCAAAGCAAAGAATTTGAATAGGGAGAAATAAAATAAAAAAATTAAAGAAAGACTTGACTTGAATGAGATACACATATGAGACAGCACTTCTGTTTTGTACAAGGATGATAAAAAACTCAACCTGAGTCAGCTGTCAATTGCAATATCAAATTTTCCTGTATAAAAACCTGAAAAAAGTGCATGAGGATTCAATCAAATAAGTGCTGCTCTACAATAATCAGAGCTGGCTCTGTGGGGCATATTTATACTCTGTTTGCGCCGGATTTGTGTAATTGTTTTTACGCAAATCCGGCGTAAACTTAACTCCATAAAATATTGTAGTTAAAGTCATTTTTTGCCTCTGGAAAACTACCTTGCGTCAATGAGATGCAAGGTAGGCGTTCCCGGGCAAAAAATGACTCAAAGGCCCTAGGGCCATATGTACGAACACATTTTCCCATTGACACAGAATGGGATAAACCCTTTGCTACATCTGGCCCCTAGTGCCTTATTTATCCTTCCGTGCAAAAATCACACACAAGAGGAGGAGGGCCTTAAATAATGGTGCTAAGCATGCTTAGTGGCTTTATTTAATGCCTGGAGGACACCTAAGTATGGGGGGACCCATACCAGGTAAGTCCAGGTAGCTATTTTAAATTTGTGTTCAAAGTGCCATAGGCGGGGCCTAACTTGCCCCCCTACATGGCACTGTGCCCAGTGGCCGTGCCTAGGGGACATAAGTCTCCTGGGCATGGCCATTGGGCTGAGGGGGGCATGAGTCCTGTCTTTACTAAGACATGAGTCATGTCCATTGGGGTTGTGTGTCAAAAAAATGACGATAGTCAGGTTAGAGTCATTTATTTGACTCTAACCTGACTAGCGCCATTCTTTCACACACAACCTCCAGTTTTCCCTATGCCTTCCTTACCCAGTTAGTGTCATGTATTTTGACGCTACCGGGCCTTAGCGCGGGTGTAAGCCATTCCTTAAATATGGCGCCAGGCTGGTGTCCTGGAATGGCGCTAGCTGGCGCTATACTTTTTTTGATGCAAACCTACGCTAAGGCAGGTTTGCGTCAAACAGTATAAATATGGTCCTGTGTGTTTTATGCCACTCTGCTCTGGTTTACTACATTCCCTGTGCTCGTGTCCACCGCAAGGACAATATACCTGAGTCTTCAGAGTAGATTCACTATAGCAAGGAATACTGTAAAACAGTTGGGGGGATGGAGCTATGCATCTGTTTTGAACTAAATTGTGCTGCACTAAGTCTAATGATTGGTACATGAGCTCCAGAAAGCATGCTCAGAATCACAGAGGTGTGGTTGCTACTTTGTCGGCTAGCTGTGTTGTTTGCAGCTCATACACTTACTCTAAGGGTTACCAAAATGTTCCAATTTAGGCTCTCATTCCAAGGATGATGGTAAGCAGAATTCAGCAGTTAATTTCAGCAGTGACAAAATGCAAATTAATGGATTCTATGTCAGGACCAGAGGCTTCGGATTATGCTTCTCTTAACTTTACTGACAAACACAGCAGCCAATAAAAACAATGATTTTAAAACTACAAATCCCATGAGCCTTAGACCACCAATCATGGCTCAATACTGTCCATAAATAGCATGAACACTATAGTTCTTCCTCTTTCTTTGCTGCTCCAGCAGCCAGTTAAGTCACGCGCGAAACGCTCTAATGCTTTGTTTTTTGCTGTATACTAATTTAAAAGAGCGCGCTTAGCAATAACAACTTGTTCTTTGTTTATAAATGGTCCAGAGCTTCGGCTCCGCTCTAATGCCTTGTTGTTTGCTGTATATTAATTTAAACGAGCGCGATTAACAATAACAACTTGTTCTTGGTTTTTTAAACGTCCGGAGCCTCGGCTTCGCAAAATTGGTTTTTTATCTAGTTTTTAAAATCCTACCCGGTGTGGAGCGGGAGCAGGCCAAAAGAACGAGCGCTCGCTCGTCTCAGTCCTCTTTCCACGCCCATGCGTGCGCACGCGCACTGAACCGATCGGAGGTTTTCCGGCCGGTTTTTGCTGCGTGTCTGCACGGAGCGGCAATATTTGATCCCAAATTAATGGACTCCCCTGCAGAATGTGATGAGGGGCCTTTGGTAGGCTGCAGGTTCCCACGACCCCCTTGAGCCGTGGATGCTGCAAGGGCTTGTTTTATGTCCCTGCACTTGAATTAACAGCTGAATTGTGATTACAAGGTATGTGGAAAAGCCAATGTATGGTCTCTCTGACAGACAAAAAGGTTGTCAGCAAAACACTGGCAAAATGTACTGGTGGAATAACATACACAAATAGGGAACAACTGAAGGGGTACAGTGCAGAAACACTCATTTCCAAGGTAATTCTACATTTCCAAATAATACCAGGGATTTATATATAATTCTACAATATAACATTACTAATCCCCACAAAATCAGCATTGTTAGGTGCAAAATTACAGGAATTCAGATCCACTTTGAATGAGGACTCAGCAAAAGTGCTGTTTTGGTGTGATTATTCTAATATATTTTGGATTGATGTTGCTGACACTGCTAATCCAGTCCCAGTGCATGTGCTCCGATCTCTAAAAAGTTGTAAAATTGGTAATGTCATTGGGCATATTTAACTTTTCATATGGCCGTGGTATATGATGCCAAAATACAGCCATGGCAATGAAAGTTAATGTCACCTGCGGACTGCAGCACTTATTGACTATTCCCTAGCGTCACAGAGAAAACATGGCTCAGGCCTACTAGTGTAATCTGATTGCTGCAGTTTAAACCTAGAGTTAGGCTGTTTAAATAACCTTTTTGATGGGGGAAATCTCCCTTTTAAAAATTATTGTCACCCCTCTATAGCCCAAGATAGGAAGCATGGTATTTAAATGTGGCAAATGTAGACATGTAATGTAACCATGTCACTATAGTGATGACAAGGTCCCAAAAGCTATTTTGTGGCAGTGTCATGCTTTCTTGTTAGGCAATCTAGAGTTCAAATTAAATTATTAATCATTCTATTGAAAAGCTGGTTGGTGCATCTGACCAGCCCTCCATTGGAGTCAGCCTGAAATTGCACCTGGGTCACCCGGTCTACTGCAACCATAGGCTATCATTGGTGCTTAGTGCTATTTAGTGCAAATTGTCTTTACATTTCCTAAATATTTAAACCTTCAGCTCTTTTTTTTTTTGCCACATTGAGGTCATTTTGTTGAATTAATTTTACTCTAGTTCTCTAAACTGGAGTATGATTTTTATTGTTCTTTTTTAATACCTTAACTATTTTACTATTTCTAAATGCTTTACACATTTTCTTTAAGTTAAGCCTGTCTGCTTTGTGTCATAGCTACCAGGGGTTGGGTTCAGGTTTAAACTACTGAAACGTTTGACTTGACCTAACAGGTTAGTGAGTTTATTATTTGTGACAGACATCCATTCAGCCCACTTTTTGACAAAGGCTTTCATGTATACCCTGTGGTCAGTGAACTTACATTCATAAAGAGATGAACATTCTATTCTGCACCTGTGCAGCACCCCTGGGTATGCTGTAATAATGCCACCAGTAGTCCATAAATTCAGTAAACCTGCAATTACTGGGAGAAGATTAATATTTTGTGATATGGACAGCTACAAACAGAATGTTTTGCTGCATTCCTTTGAGAAATCATTACATTCATGTTTCCATCGTGCTTCACAGAACACCTAATAAGGCAGATGAATATAATGCATCATGGTCAAAATGCTCATCATTGTCAATCAAGATAAATTATGCTGTGCAACTAATTGTTTGCGGGATTCAAAGGGATGGATTTTCAGCACCATCATATCTGACAAGAAAAGCTTAATGTGATTTTCTGTAGTGATAAAAAAATTCCTGTCTCATTAATTATATATTGTTCCCAAGGATACAGTAAAATGGAATAAGTAATTCCCTCTTATAAATGGTCAAAACTTGCATATTGAAACGATGCACAGTAGGACAATTTTGGCAGTGGATTTACATTGAAAAGTGAGTGGTGGATATTTAAAAAGTCAATGATTGAATTTTCAGTATTGTAACAAATAAAAAGTTCCACAAATTTATCAACACCATCATCATCAGGGATCTTTGGGTAAGGACAGAAGTACATAGGGTCTGATTCACAAATGGCAATTATGATTAAGCTTACACTTTTGAGTAAATTTACTACTTTTTCACATTTACAAACTGCACTTCTGTAGCAACGTACAATTTCGTAGAAATTTACACTTTTGTAGTAAATCCAACACTACACAAGGTACTGGTAGTTCAATCTGCATGATTTTCTGTCGATGGGTGTTGCAGTACCAGTGTTGTGCCATGTGAAGTGCCCAAAGTAGGAAGTAAGCAAGAAGATTAGAGCATGTGCCAACGACTGGCCCTCTGGATGATTGCAAGTTTCTTTGCAAAGTAATTCTTACAGGACTTATGGTATTTTTCCTGCCCATGCATAGCCTGCATCTAATTATCACAGTCAAGCCAGTACAAAGTCTGAAAAGCATGGAAAATCTGTAGATGTAGGATGTGGATAGAATCCTAGTTTGGAGTTTGGTAGAGGCTTTGTGGAGAAGACTGAGGATCTGATTTAGAACTCGGCAGAATTATTACTCTGTCACAATGATGAAGGGAATCCCATCCATGAGTTCTAAATCAGGGACTGAATCTTTGTCCCTGAACCATTGAAGCAGTTTCTTTTACCTAAATCTCCAACTGGCAATTGTTTTTCTTTAGTTCCCACACAGTCTAGTAGATTCAGGACAAATTGTGCCTCACCCTGATTATTTTGTTAAAGAAGGTCCTCTCTTTCATTTGTCAAGTTTTGATATGTGTGCTAATTTGCCCCTTTTATACCTTAAAACTTTGCTACACTCCATTTAGAGTTTTTAGCATTACCTATAGGTGCTCCATTATGACCTATTCTGAGCCTTGGCAATATTGCTCCGTTCTTTAGACACCCCTCATCTTCATCTATGACTGGCTTCTAAACTTCCTGCCTAAACCAACTGAACACATTATCATGAAAAGTGCTTGCTGTGACGTGGCACTGCGAAGTGTCACTTTTACTATTGGCAAATAACCAAAAACAATTAAGAACTCGTGGTGGGCAATATATTCTGCTACGCTGGCAGAGATGATGGAGTTTCGGCCACTTCTTGTTTTGTTTGTAATGCAGAGTTCCATTTAAATTCTGCCAACCGCCATGTGGTGGAGTTTTGTATTGTGCGTGGCTTGTGGACAGTAAGTTGGTGAGTACAAGCAGGATTTGGCATCCCTTAGCATGATTTTCAGTCAATAGCTGCGCAAAAAGTGAGATTTCTCCAAAGCGGGCAGTTACCCCTTGAGGAGAAAATCTACTCAAGTGGCAGCAAAATAAACTAGAGAAGTTGCATCCTCTTGCTGTTCACAATTACTTTTCAGCATGGAACAAGCTCTGATGCTAAATCAAAGTGCAAGCAGCTCAACATGCCTATTTCCATCTGTTCATGGATTTGTGCATATCTTGCAGAGTTTATTTGCATCTCCTCAGAATTCCTCATAGTTAAACTCTTCATGTTCTACCCAGCCATATTAAGAACATCGATGATGGCCAAAGACCCTGTGATTGCTGTTGCATGAACAATACGACATCAAACTCTGAGGGAGTGAGCTTCTCATCACTCCTTTCTTGTTAATCGACACTTTCCTCTCCACTACATTTGGCCAAGCATGGAATTTGTTACAAATAAAATTCTGTTCTTTTGTCTCCCCTCAAAAAAGTATACCATTATATGTTTGTATGTTAGAGCTACATTTAATGGATGTGGATTTTTATCTGTTACTTCAGTCATATATTGTAGACATGTATGAAAATAAAACAATACTTAAACATGGTGGATGACTATTTTGCAAGGTGAAGCTATATTGTAGGTAGATTGATTCTACTTGACAAACAATGTATATATATATGTTGAAGGTTGCAAATGCCAGAAAATATTTGCAATTCTAACTGCTACCCAGATTTACTGCAGGTAAAGAGCTCAAATGGTACTGTATTGGGCAAACAAAAATATGCTTTTTATAGGAAGGTTAGTATGTGGTGCATTTTCAGATTGTTTAAATTGTAAAATCTATGCAGCAGTTAAAGAGCCAACAATTTAACATTACGCCCCCCCTTAAACTAACATATTATAAATATGTGGCTTTTTATTAAGACAGTTCGGCTGAGCATGAATCTTTTTTTGCCTTCAATGCATAGAGGCATAGGCAGTTGTTGAATTGGGCTGAAAGATGTGGGAGTTCTGAAAGGGGTGTGGTCTTAAAAGCATATCTATGAATTACCTGCAAGAGCTCTGGCCTGCAATTAAGGAAGTGGGCTAAAACATACGAAATAGAACCCTGTGCTAGCAACAGCATGGCACCTGACAATTATTTGGGTGCCTATTTGTGTGTTTTCTGTTAGTGCATCCAGACATATAATACAATGAACACATAGTTCTCATTACGAGTAACTAGATAAGTCAGTGGGATTGGCAACAAGTGTTTCAGCCCTCTGCAATTGTTTTGGGGAGGAGTACAGCAGCTCTGTGCAGCTTCACTCCTAAACTTCATGTGATGTAAGCAGGTGAAGTCTGAAGGTGAAATACTGGGGAAAACATAAAATTATAGGAATAGCAGGTTCAAATCCTGCACATAATTCCCCAAAACTCAAATCCACATTATTTCTCCCCTTCCAGTGTTAATATTGAAAACTCCGATGTCAACGCACACAATGATACAGTCACATATAAGAACAAAATTGCAGCACTATTAGCGAGTTCACCCCTCATTACTTCTCCATCAACCCTGTCTCAGAAGTATGAAGTCAGACAGGCTCTGAGACCTAGGCCTGAGGTTACAGGTTGACAGGCCACAGATGTGGTGGCACATAGCCAGCAAACAAATGCATGAACAGGAATCTTAGATTAATGCCACAGATAGGTGCAGTGACATCACAATGGCCTGAGGAAATTGGCCCCAATAAAACACACATGGCCAGAGGGGTGTGCGCATTCCCAAAACACCATAAAGTCAGATGCCACATGAAGTTAAGAACACTTAGCCAATTAGAACACAGCACGCACAGCAACACACAGCGATCACACACCCCTCCGGCCGGACATCTGGACATGTTACTTAATGGTCCACATTGTGTCCTCGCAAGGTCAAGATCGACCTCCATTTGTTATTAGGAACTTATTTATGACTCCAAGACAATGGCCCACATTCCTCACCAAAAAGGGAATATTGAAATTGCTGTATGGCACTCAGAGAAATGTATCAAACGCAGCTCAAATCAATTGTACTTTGAGAGAGTCCTCAGACCCTGTTTCTGTAACTGTTCTCTTGGCATAGTGTTCAATTAAGCCAACTGTTCCTGTTTTAACAAATATCTCTTCACATTCCAGCAATGACAGGAACCCCAAGGAATGGCAATTCAAGGTGAAAGATATATTATTGGTTGTTCTGGGCCAATCCTAATTGTTTTTATGTTATGTAATGCAGATTTGTAGAGCACACTGTCACCCAATAGGGTATCGTAGTACTGAGTAGGTGTGAGTTTAGGCACACCTACGGCCCAGTGGGACTACTGAAAAAGTCAGGTCTTCAGCAAGGAGTGAGGGGGAGACTATTATGTGTAGTGGTAGGATGTTCCATGCTTTAGGAGAGATGAAGGAGCAGTCTCAGCCTCCAGATATGCCATTCTATATGTGTGGGACTTGTGCAAGTGGGAGTCAAGATGAGCGGAGGTGTCTGAAATGTTTGTGAAAGCACATGTGAATCTTGAGTTATGAAGGGCCAGTGTTATGTGTTATGCAGTGCCTTGAAAGTGTGGGTGAGGAGTTTGAACTGTGCTTGGTTGTGAATGTGGGCAAGGTTGATCTCCTTCAGGTGTGGTGTGATATGAGTGCTGCATAGGATGTTGACAGGGATTCTGCCCGCCGAGTACTGAATGGTCTACAGCCTTCTGCAGTGCTTTTTGTTGATCCCGGCCTAGAGGGTGTTCCTGTGGCTTAGCCTGATTATGATACGGGCATGTAGGATGGTTTTCGGGGTTCTGAATGGGAGCCGTTAGTACATCTTCATACGCATTTTCAGGGTGTGGAAACAAGAGGTAGTGAAGGCACTGACATTGGCCGTCATTTTGAGTTTTCTGTTGATGATCCTAAGGTTCTTGGCAGTGGTCGTGGGGCTGGGTGTCGGTTCTAGCTCTGTTGCCCACTCTGAGTCCCACAGTGATGTGCTTTTCCTGAAGATCACAATTTCTGTCTTGTTAGTCAGTGTTCAGATTTAGTCATAGACCTAAAGCTGAAAGACCTATTGGTTTTGACACTTCTTTTAAGCACTGGTTGTTTTTCAGTATCAAATACATGAGCAACAGTGATATTGTGAAAAAGTAACATTTAACAATTTTCAATTCTATCAATATGACATTCTAGAAAATTCTGAAAATATGATATTGTGAATTAAACATTACAAAGGTCTGTGAAAAAAGGGGAGTGTCCTTCTGTAAGCCTCTATCTCTCCTGTTCTATCCTTCACATCACTTTTTCTCTACAATCTTTCCTATGTTAGTCGCTTACACTATTTTCTCCTGATTTCCTGGCATTTCCTTCTAAATCTCCTTCATCTGCATGACTTACGCTTCATCTCCTTTCTGTTATTATTCTCTTTTTACTCTTCTGCATTTTCTTCCTTTCATTTCCTGCACTTCACCATAGACACACATACATACACACACAAATGCCCCTCCCCACTTTAAACACTGAATTTTGAATATTTTCACAGTGTACCTCCTTATCACACTTTCTCATAGAATCTTAATAACAGTTGGCACAATGTGAACATTCCTTCTGTGCTCTGCAGAGTGGCCAGGCCTGGATAAGTATTTAGCCTGAAAATGTTAATGACCCAATTACAAGCACTTTGAGAAACTCACACTACCTTCAACCTCAACTTCAGAGATCAAGAACTTGAGGGTTCCTTCACTCATTTGTTGAGAAAGAGATCAGTGCATTTGCATGTAAAGATAATGGCATTAAACTGGACCCAGCAGTGACCTGTTTCAATTTTGATATTTGTTTACTGTCCGCGCTGGGTCCAGGTGAGACCTGCCCCTCTAAAAGTCTAGCGTAATTATGTGGAATCTAAATCCATCTTTTAGCACTATATTTTAATGTGAAATGAGTCCTCACTTCAATTTTTGATGCAAGAACATATCTGTGTTAACAACTCTCATGTTCTGGCTGTTCACATTATTCTGATGCATTTGCTGTAAAATGTTATCACAAACAATGTGTAATTATGCCATGTGGTGAATGGCACAATTTGAGGAATTTCACAATACAAGTGTATGTAACATTTCATACATTACACAGATTAAACCAGCGTATTTCATTTGCCCAGAGCTATAAAAGACTTGAGCATAGGTACTCATTAGAAATGATAAAGAATGGCACTAATGAAAAACGTAAAATCATATAAACTAGTACCTACCACAATGTTGTCATGTAGTACCTTTCTCTTTCCTTATGGGTATACAAGGTCACCTGACTTCAGACCTATTAATTAGGGACTATTAATGGGACTGGAACATCCAATGCATGGCATACAGGCATGTGCACATGCTCTGAGTGCATGCAAATACATGTGACATTGTACCCTGACTGTTTATCTTGGTCCTTCAGCCATGTTAATCTAGATTGTACAGAGAAGGCTAGACCCGTCAATGGCAACAAAAGGCTCAGAATCTCTTCTGTGCACATGAAGAGAGTACCAAGCACACCCTCACAGAGGACTTCTGCCTATGTCCTGTCTTGATCACATGAAGTGGTGATGGCAGTATACTATATTTTGATAATTATCAGTTTTAAATAGGCCTTTTTTAATGTGTCAGAGGAGGATGCAGTCTACTGATCCCAATGGTGTTAAGTTTCCATTTAGTGTTTCCCTCAGACCCTTGCTCTGACATTCCATGTGTGTGACAACTGCATTTATGTGCAGCGGAAAATGGCACGGGTGTCGTAGTAAGACTCCGTGTATATTGACACTCTGAGCACTGAGACTGAGGTGATTCATTTTCAGTTGCACCTGCTTTAGAATAGCACAAGATGGATAGGTGGATACATCTTCATTAACAGTGAAAGTAGTATATTGACTGCACAACTCTGTTAGACAGAGGAGAGCCATGCAATCAAGTCGATGAAGTAAGTGAGGATGAAGATACAGTTGCCTTTAGAAAGTCACTGAGGTGCTTGTTAGCAAAGGGCTGTTGATTTGCTCATCCTGAATTCTGCCAATTGTTAGATTGCAACAGTCAGAAGTAGGTCATCTGTTTCCTTTATAATGACTTGATATTTTCTAGGCAGGGCCTTCACATTTGTTTGTCCCTTATTACTGCTTGAGGAAGGCTGATGACAGCCAGATGCAGAAACCTCAAATCGTGCCCTTGCTTTGAATGTTCCTGCTTGGAGCTAACATAATTGCCACATGATGTGAGAGCCATCACCTTTCTGAAAGGCTGTGCTTGAGTTACATTGAGAAAATGACATTTGAAAGTAAACCATCCAAACCAGTTCAAAAACCTGAATTATTTGATCCACATCTCCTGTGTAGTATACAAGTATAAAAGAGGGACCCAACCCCCCACACTTTGTTCTTGGTCCAAGTTCTTCTTGACTAAGGAAGGGTGTGCTTCAACAATTACTTGAAAGACTTCTGTGTTCCCAGGGCTAGTCTGTGCCTGACTGCCAGTCTACTAGAGATAAAAAGGCATATCCTGGAGGCTGCAGCTCACTGGAGAAGCCAAGGGCCTGCATAGTGCCTAGACACCAGCCTGTTCAGAGAGTGGAGGGGAGGGATTTGCACTGCAGGAGGAGACACAATCCAGGAGGAGAAACCATCATGTTCCCAGTGTGTGCAAAAAACAAAGTATCTGAATGCTATCAAGGAGAAAAGCCAGTATTAAACAATTCCAAAAATGTTTCCTGGTCTCCTGAAGCAGTTCCAATAGTAGGCTGCATGAAGAACCTAACCGTCTGAATGTCATACTGGTGTTCCTGCTGTCTACCGGTTATGTTAACTTCTAAGGAGCCTTTTGGCCATTCTGGATGCTGCAACTGCCAACCGTTAACATCCATGTGCACTGACCCAAAGACCACACTAATGAAGATGAGCATCCATCTACACCTGCAGCCACGGTCATACGTACTGACCCAAAAGCCACAGAGGTATCTGGAGTAAGCTTAAAGTCAACACTCATCCATAGATACGTGATAAGGGGAAGCACTCTTAACTATAATGTAATACTGAGTTCCAATATCATGCAAAAATGTATTTGAATCCTCAAAAGTCCATAGTGTTGTAATAGCAACTTTACAAACTTAAGTCCTTCCAGTAAACACCATTGATTGTGATTAGTAAAGTCAGCATTACTACTTCTACCTTCTTGCTACAGAATAGCTCAAGTCAGCCTAGCCAATGAGTTTTGTTCCCAAAAGGAACTTCATCAGGGCTGTAAAGAACATATATATATATATATACAAATACATACAATTAAAAACAGTGACACATGGAAAACATTAAACATAAAACATTACTAAATCAAAGAAAGAGATAATATTAATGCAACTCATTACCATTAAATACCTTGCTCAAAAATTAAACACAGCATAAATATGATACACATTGTAACATGACATAAGTACACTGTTTCCAAACTAGTGCAGAACATGTTTACAAGTAACAATACCACTGAACAACATGAAAATACTCAGTATAACAGGTAATTTGTTCATCCAAACTTTGTTTTCATTTTTTTTAGAATACTAAGACATGTGTAGTACCTACACTATATTTAATCATGAAAGGTATAAGGAAAGTATCACTCCGTAAATTAATTTTTGTTACTTTTTAGATTAGAACAACTTACAATCATTTCTCAGCAACAATTCTTCAGATAATTCATTGTTAAGTAACATATTTTCTACAGTTGAAAAATAAAATATAAAGATATATGTATCACTTCTCCACAATTAAAGTGAAACAAATCAAAATAAATCTTACTCCCAGTTCATTTGAGTATCCAGTGTAACAAATCCTGAACTCTAAATTATAAAAACTTTTATAACCAAAGACGAACCCTTCCCACATCATCCAGTTTTCTAACCACCTGTATGTGACCTATGTGATTCTAACAATTAAATAATAAGGGCCTGATTTAGATCTTGACAGTAATACTGCTGTCCCACTGCGGCGGCGGTCCCAAGTACTCAGTCAAGTTGATGGAGTTCCAACCCCCTTATTTAGATCCATGGCGGCGGCCATGAAGCATACTCCGTCACACTAGCTGTATCCCACAGCTGACGTGGCTGACTTCAATGTTGGTGATTACTACTCTGTCGCCATTGGGACAGTAGGATTGCGCTGACCATAAATAGATAACACAGTTGTGTCGCCGGGGTACCAGCAGGGGTCCCATGATGGTGGGAGTCCATCTTGGGGTCTGTTTAGCATTGTACTATGGCGGTGGCTATTGGATAGATGGTGCTAGGCCACACCTGTTGTAAATTGGACATTTGTGAACACCTGCAAAACACATTATAAAACACACTCCGTTTTCAGACCATGATCCTTCGCCACTCCAGCAGAGGATTTTGATGCTAAATTTGCTACATAGAAGAATTTTTTACACTTACAATGGAAGGAGGGATCCATGTTTTACAGAGGAAGAATTGTTAGTGATGGTGGATGAAATTATTAGAATAGAGCCACAATTATATAGTGCACAAGTACAAAATACAACCCTATTTTAGAAAAAGGAAATGTGGACGAGAATAGTGAACAGATTGAATGCTGTAGATAGCAATCTGCGCACACAGGAGTAAATTAGGAAGAGGTAGAATGAGGGGAGAGGGGGAGAGTACAAACTTGGGTCCCCAAGCGTCACCTGGAGGCCCAGAGGACTGGTGGTGGTTCTCCCTTCCCCCTTATAACTCTTTCCCTGGGAGTGGAAGGTCTTGCAGATCTTACATTCTGAAGGCTTGAGAGGAATCCCTGTAGGAGTCGAGACTGGTAAGTTGAACTTTGTCCTGTCTCACCAATCGCAAATGGAGTCCCTGGCCTTAACGTAGCTGTTCAGAATGTTTCTGAACATCTAACATGACCTATACATTTAAACGTCAGTTAAAAAAATATCCTGTGTTGTCCAAATTAGTAGCACCATGGTTGTTTCTCCCTGTCTATCAATGAACAATATATATTCTCTCCATGGATCATCCCTTGCATTTGCCTAGCCCCTAGCTTTAGCTCAATGTAGGTTGCTGTACTCCAAACAACAGATTCCAAACTCCATCTATTTGCACATTAAGGTAAAGTGCTTGTAAGTGGTATTTTCACCTATTCACATTAGACACATATGTATGTACGGATTGTAAATGTGCATTCATTTTCACTTAGGTAATTTAAATAGGTATGTGTAGCCCACTTTTAAGTATTGTCATTGATGTATCATGATTCCTTGTTTTTGTCTCTAGAAAACAAGAATCCAATGTGATGTTGCATAACCTCCCTTTTGTTCCATATATGCACAAATGTCAAAGTTGTATGTATTTGTCATTTGCCATTGCATTGTATGTTTGAAAATTTAATCTGCTGTGTGGATCCAGTAGTTTGTCACCTTCTTGTTACTCCTTTGAATGAATTGATCTGCTTGCTTGTATAAATCACAGTTTGTGGATTCAAAGTTTTCCAATCATGTTCTGTGTCACGCTGAATATAAGTAGTATTGATACACAATTTAGTTTGCAGTGTCTATATGATGATCAATGCCTTTAATGTTAATAAGTTGTTCATAGTTTATTTTTGAGGCTGCCAAGCTCAGCTCTCAAATGTCCTCTTTAATGTGATGAGTTGCATGACTGGTATATGTAATGTACATTTTCTAAATATCATTTTACATCTCAGGACATCTCTCCATCATTGTTACTGAAGTTTGTATCTGTGTAAATTAACCTGCATGTGTAAAAAGTAAAAAATCACAAAAAGGCTTAATCATTTTTATCAATCATAATTTCTTTAGATTGTTTCAGTTGTAACCGAAGACACATTTGAGGGACAATATAGACCTTTAATTTAATTTTGTTTGTTATTCATATTAGGTCCAACACCCAGGGACAATGGACTACAGTCTGCTGCAGTAGACACCTCCATTCCAGACAAGGATAAAGCCTTCAGTGAGGACACCACTCCTGCAACTCCGGAGGATGTGGACATGCATGGCCCATTAGTTCTCCCTGGGCAGAGAGCTCCAGTGACACCTCCAACCCTTGCTGCTACAACACCTCAGCCTAAGGATACCTCCACTTCCTGTGTTCAAAGGAAAATAACACCCATCTTGTGCCCCTCAGTCCTGGCTACTGTTGAGCAATCACCACCACCTCCAGTTGTGCCAGGGCACAGAGGGATGGGCCACACTGCCTCAACGGCAAAGGGTAGTGGGGTAGGTGTCATGGAGGGGAATCTTTGGGCCAGCAAAGTGAGTCCACTGGGATAACTGTCACCCAAACTACGATCAACTGCACTTGGGACCACTACAGCAGTCCCAGGACGTGATGGGCCATGCCATAATAGATTTCCAGGAGATGACGTAGAGGGAGCACAATGTAGAGATGAGGAATCTCAACTCTAATTTGTGCTCTCTGACTGGGGTGATGTATGTAATGTACCACCACATGTGCAGGGATTTTCCCCTACCATTTATCCCTGTCTGTGGTCCTTCAACACCAGGACAAACTACATTATCCACAGACAGGGATGCCTTGCCACAACAGGACACCGCACCACCCACCCTAGTCCCTGCAACTGTGGAGCCCCCCAGAGTGGATGTTTCTCTGGACCACCAAGAGAAGATGGCAAGAACTCCATCACCACCTCCAAGAGATGCCAAATCTACTTTCCACTAGTGTGTGTCTACCATTCACTCTGTGGGCTATTTCATGGACACATTTATCTTTTTGGAGGACAATTGTATCTTGTACATTAGAATCCAAACAATGTTTGTTCAACAAATATAGTTTCATCCATCATGATGGACCTTTGTGATTTCTTTCTTGTTCTTTTTTATTCTGCTTTCAATGGTATTTCACTTTGTTACCAAAATAAATGCACATAACACAAAGTCAAAGACTGGTGTAGTATTTATTGTGGTATATCCTTTTCTGTATCTTCCTTACACCATTATTTTTTAAATCTTTCAATCAATAGGATTCAAAAACAAATAAGAGATAACAATTTGATCATTGTGTATTTCCATTAAAAAACAAGAAATAGAAACTGAAACTATAAAATCTCAGTGTACTGCTGCCACACATTTGTAGGTAACAAGTCTGTGACAAAAACATAGATCATTTCCACAAACCATGCATAACACAAATAGTCTGTACCATTTAGAAGTTTATTCTCCATGACCTTGATAACATGGAAGAAAGGGAAAAGTCCTGAAACCTAATTAAATAGGCAAACTGTTATTGATTTATGACCTCAGCTGGAGCCAGACATCCTGCCTCATAGTAGGAATCCTCCATCTATAACACCAATAGTCTACATCCTAGCAGTGAACCAATTTGAGGCCGCACAATCAGTTCAGTACACTTTGGCAGTATCTGGTGGAATGTCACAACCACCTTTCAGTGGTGTGCTACAAAAAGTAATTTCAAACATGATGTGACACATCAACAGCTTTATATGCTGAACACAAACTGACGACTTAGCCAATATGAAGGGAGATCAGTATGCTATGGCTTGACATATACATGTGGTTAGAGCAAGTTAAGCAGCACATACTGCCCTGGTGGCAACATCCAACAAAAAAGGTCTAATATAATCTCAAGAACTTCCATTCAATCACTGTGCAAGTTGTTTCTGTACAAGATCTGTCCATCCAAAGAGGTGTCATACAAATAAATGATACCGACACAAACTACAAGAGTTTTGTTGCACTTATTATGGCATTTCATTTTTCATGTCTGTCTTCCATCATCATTTTGTCAACTATATTGAACAATTATTTGCAACAGAATATTAGAAATGACAAAGAGGTAATGTTGTACCCATTTCATTCAAACAAAACAAATCAAAATGCCAATGTATTGGTTACGTTCATATGTATGTAACACATCTTAGACAAAATCAGAATTGAGTTTCACAAATCATGCATAACCCCAATACTCTTTGCCATTTAGAGATAGACTCTCCACGATCTTGACACCATGGAAGAAAGGGAATATTACATAGGATCATATAAAAATAGGCAAACAATCATTGATACATAATCTCAGCTGGAGCCATATACCTTGCCCTCACAATAGACCACATCATGGCAGTAACACAATTTGAGGTCACATGCCCATTATAGGACAGTTTGGAATTGTGAAAAAAGGTTCTATCAACTATGAAGAGACACATCAAGAGCTACCTCAACTGAACACAAATTGAAAACTTAGCCAATGCAAAGGAAGAAAAGTATGCTATGACTTGATGTACACATGTGGTGTGAGCTAGTTAAGTGGAATGTATTATCTTGATGGAAACATCCAAGAGAAAACAGGTCTGATACAATCTCAAGAACTTCCATTCAATCACAGTGCAAATTGTTTCTGTACAAGATCTGTACATCCAAACAGTGTGTCTGTTCCAGAATCAACTCATGCTCCCTTTGTACTTTCCAGCAACAACATATCACTGCAAATGTCACAACTTTGAAACGTCCAGATGAATGTGACACAGTGAAGGATCTTAAAGCAGAATAACAAGTGAAAATTAATGATTTCACATTAATGATTTGACTCAAATGGTATGTAAGGAGAACACATATAATTAGCACAACCTAAGATACTCTACTGCAATTAAAACAGTAATCAATGTACGGAAACTTTGATCAACAAACTGCTTTGCCATGGAGTTTTCTGAACTGACGATTCCAGCTAAATTATCATCACAGACTAATATGTTCAGTATGTCACAAGCTATTCTGACATTTGACATTGCAATATGTGAAGGTAAAGTTACAATAAGGGGAAGAAGTGGTTAATAATATCTTGAGATAGGTCAATTCCTTCATCTTCATTACTGTCATCTTCATTAAACATTTTAACAGCCTCACCCGGAGGCTATTTGAGGTCTCCATCCTCTGCAATAATTTCTGTCGCAGGACAATGTTGTGCACCATGCAGAAGGCAACCATGAGTTTGTACACCATACTGAATGAGTAGAAGAGGTATCCACCTGTCTTGTCCAGACAACAAAATATGGCCTTCTGGAGCCCAAATGCCCGCTCCACTGGCCTCCCTGTTCTTCCATGGGCCTCTATGAAGCAGACTTCCCCTTGCTTTGCTGGATTTTGCAGCAGTGATAACAACCATGGTTGGTTAGGATAAGCTGAGTCTCTTACATGAAAGCAATAAATACATTGATTAAAATGATTTCAAGCCATTGTACATTCCTAAACTCGGATTAAAGCGAATGATCCTCAAGTCATATTGTACTTACCAACAAGCCAGGCCCTCTCAGGTCCAAGTTGTGACATTTGCAGGTGTATAGTGCTGTTCCATAGTACAAAGGAATCATGTGTTGACCCTGGAAAGTGGGCACAAACATTTGAGATGTACAAATCAGGTAAGCAGACAACTTGCACAGTTATGGAATGGAAGTTCTTCTGATTGTGGTAGGCATGTTCCCTGGTGTGTGGTGACACTAAAGCAATATGTGTGCCATTAATTACTCCATCCACATGTGGTAGGCCACCCAAAGCATAAAAAAATCCGTTTACATTTGCCAAATTGCGATGTCTTGGACACTGGATGAAGCTGCTGATGTGTCCCATAATTGCATCAAGGAATTCTTGTAGCACACAACTGAAAGTTGGTTGAGACATACCTCTAGATACTGCCGCAGTGTATTTGAAAGATCCTGTGGCCACAAAATGAAGTACTGTCATGAGTTTCATGATTGGTGTTATTGTTGTCTTATTCCTTTTGGGAGTTAGGAGATCAAGCTCTAGCTGGTGACATAAATCTAGTATTGTTTGTCTATTTAATCTGAATTTCTTTATGATTACTTTTTCCTCCATAGTGGCAAGTTCTTAAAACGGTCAGAAGACTTGAGACTGATGTCTTCTAACCTTCCCTGGGTTCATGTTTCTACATTTAGGAAAAACAGACTATCATTCAAAATGGTCACACAATACATTGATAACTAACACACAACTTATGTCTTAGTACAATCAGTAATCGTATTGTGTCATATATGCACACATACGTTTTGCATTATGTTGTACCTAAAATTCTCAATTTTTAACATATCTGACATTTTAAAAAATGTGCAAAAATACATTTAAAATGTACTATTTGCATATTAATTATTATTATTTATTTTTTAATTGCCGTCAACTGAGTATAGCATTCACCACGGTACTACCGATGTCCAACAAAGTAGCGGTTCACTTTTTAACCCCTTGTGTGCCCAGGACGAGGTGATCTCGTCCAACGCACCGGGGAACCTCGTCCTGCTAGGGCCCCCCTGATGGCCAGGCACACCCCTCCCCTAGGCAGGGATGGAAGGGGAATCGCTTCCCCTTCCACCCCGTCCCCCTGTGACCCCCCATGTGGCGTCCGATGACGTCAGCACGCTTTCGCACGCTGATCTCATCAGAGGCCTTCCCTGCGGCGCTGGAAGCTCAGATTCCAGCGCCCCATCGGAGGAGAAATGCAAAGCACTCCCTCGGGTGTCTAGTTTTCAGAAATGTCTGGGTTTGGTAGGTTTCCCTAGATGGCTGCTGAGCCCAGGACCAAAAATGCAGGTGCCCCCGCAAAAACAGGTAGTTTTCTATTTGATAATTTTGATGTGTCCACGTTGTGTTTTGAGGCCTACCCACACAAGTGAGGTAACATTTTTATCGGGAGACTTGGGGAAATGCTGGGGGGAAGGAAATTTGTGGCTCCTCTCAGATTCCACAACTTTCTGTCACCGAAATGTGAGGAAAAAGTATTTTTGTAGCCACATTTTGAGATTTGCAAACGATTCTGGGTAACAGAACCTGGTGAGTGCTCCACAAGTCACCCCATCTTGTATTCCCCTAAGTCTCTAGTTTCCAAAAAGGCACAGGTTTGGTAGGTTTCCCCAGGTGGCGGCTGAGCTAGAGGCCAAAATCCACAGGTAGGCACTTTGCAAAAAACACCTCTGTTTTCTTTGAGAAAATGTGGTGTCCACTTTGTGTTTTGGGGCATTTCCTGTCACGGGCACTAGGCCTACCCACACAAGTGAGGTACCATTTTTATCGGGAGACTTGGGGGAACACTGGGTGGAAGGAAATTTGTGGCTCCTCTCAGATTCCAGAACTCTCAGTCACCGAAATGTGAGGAAAAAGTGTTTTTTTTGGTCAAATTTAGAAGTTTGCAAAGATTCTGGGTAACAGAACCTGGTGAGAGCCCCACAAGTCACCCGTCCTGGATTACCCTAGGTCTCTAGTTTTCAAAAATGCACAGGTTTGTAGATTTCCCTAGGTGCCGGCTGAGCTAGCGGCCAAAATCCACAGGTAGGCACTTTGCAAAAAACGCCTATGTTTTCTGTACAAAAATGTGATGTGTCCACGTTGTGTTTTGGAGCATTTCCTGTCGCGGGCACTATGCCTACCCACACAAGTTAGGTACCATTTTTATTGGGAGACTTGGGGGAACGCTGGGTGGAAGGAAATTTGTGGCTCCTCTCAGATTCCAGAACTCTCTGTCACCGAAATGTGAGGAAAAAGTGTTTTTTTTAGCCAAATCTAGAAGTTTGCAAAAGATTCTGGGTAACAGAACCTGGTGAGAGCCCCACAAGTTACCCCGTCCTGGATTCCCCTAAGTCCCTAGTTTTCAAACATGCACAGGTTTGGTAGGTTTCCCTAGGTGCCGGCTGAGCTAGAGGCCAAAATCCACAGGTAGGCACTTTGCAAAAAACATCTCTGTTTTCTGTGGAAAAATGTGATGTGTCCACGTTGTGTTTTGGGGCATTTCCTGTCGCGGGCACTGGGCCTACCCACATAAGTGAGGTACTATTTTTATGGGGAGACTTGGGGGAACATAGAATAGCAAAACAAGTGTTATTGCCCCATGTCTTTCTCTACATTTTTTCCTTCCAAATATAAGACAGTGTGTAAAAAAGACGTCTATTTGAGAAATGCCCTGTAATTCACATGCTAGTATGGGCACCCCAGAATTCAGAGATGTGAAAATAACCACTGCCCCTCAATACCTTATCTTGTGGCCATTTTGGAAATACAAAGGTTTTCTTGATACCTATTTATGACTCTTTATATTTCAGCAAAGGAATTGCTGTATACCCGGTATAGAATGAAAACCCACTGCATGGTGCAGCTCATTTATTGGTTCTGGGTGCCTAGGGTTCTTGATGAACCTACAAGCCCTATATATCCCCGCAACCAGAAGAGTCCAGCGGACGTAACAGTATATTGCTTTAAAAAATCTGACATTGCAGGAAAAAGTTACAGAGTAAAACGTAGAGAAAAATGGCTGGTTTTTTCACCTCAATTTCAATATTTTGTTATTTCAGTTGTTATTTTCTGCAGGAAACTCTTGTAGGATCTACACAAATTACCCATTGCTGAATTCAGAATTTTGTCTACTTTTCAGAAATGTTTAGGTTTCTGGGATCCAGCATTGGTTTCACACCCATTTCTGTCACTGACTGGAAGGAGGCTGAAAGCACAAAACATCGGAAAAATGGGGTATGTCCCAGTAAAATGACAAAATTGTGTTGAAAAATTAGATTTTCTGATTCAAGTCTGCCTGCTCCTGAAAGCTGGGAAGCTGGTGATTTTAGCACCGCAAACCCTTTGTTGATGCCATTTTTAGGGAAAAAAACACAAGCCTTCTTCTGCAGCCTTTTTTCCCATTTTAAAAAAAAAAACGAAATTTCCACTGTATTTTGGCTAATTTCTTGGCCTCCTTCAGGGGAACCCACAAAGTCTGGGTACCTCTAGAATCCCTAGGATGGTGGAAAAAAAGGATGCAAATTTTGCATGGGTAGCTTATGTGGACAAAAAGTTATGAGGGCCTAAGCGAGAACTATTCTAAATAGGCAAAAAAAGGCCTGGCACAGGAGGGGGAAAAGGCCTGGCAGCAAAGTGGTTAATGTGTAATATTTTTGCAAAAACAGTGTTGCACATATCTGACACTGGTAAACAAAGTAGCCACCATTTTTGAGTGGTGGTGATGCAAAAATAATTAAAAAATACGCTGCTGCCTTCACATCCTAAAATGGCGTCTGCCTGACCTTGACATAAGGACATTGGCTATCCAAAAGCTGTCAGCAGAAATTGTATGCACAATAGGTGTAACCCTCCATGACAGTCACAGCCATAGGCAAACATGTGTGACGGCTATGCACAAAGTCTAATGGCTGTGTCCCTCTCTGTCGTGGATTGCGTAAGCCATGTACTTGTATACATTTGAATTTCTTTATAATTGTTCTTTCCCTCATGGTGGCAAGGTCTGGAAATGGTCTGAAGACTTGAGGTTGACATATTCTAACCCTCCCTGGCTTCATATTTCTGCATTTAGGAAAAACAGACTTTCATTTAAAATGTTAACACAACACCTTGATAATCAATATACATCTTATGTTCTTATGTCTTAGTATAATCAGTAATCCTATTGTGTCACATATGTACACATCATTTTTGTCATCCATGCAGGTCAACACCCATCAAAAGCATGACATCTGGAAGCCCATCACCAAGAAGGTGCGTACCCTGGGGGTCCATAAGCGGTGCAGCCTGCATTGCAGAAAGAGATGGAAGGACCTACAATACTGGACCAGAAAGTCAGCTGAAGTCCAGCTTGGCTAGTTCTCCCAACAAAGCAAGTGCGTATGCCTCAACCTGACCTCCCTAAAGGCCTGCATCCTTTCAGGGGCTTACCTGGAGCTTGATGGGCAGTTGAGGGCACAAGAGCAGCATTAAGGGGGTGAGTTATTGTTTGTAGCTATTCCTGTTATTTAACCTTTTCTATTTACAGCAATGTTGTATGACATCAGCATGATTTGGACACACATCCAATATGCACGAGGATTTCTGGAGGTGTAATTTACTCAGATGGGGTCTGATGCTGTTTTGTCTGTATTGATTTGTCCTAAAGGTTGCAACTAGATTCCTCATTACAAACCAAGTACTAGTTTGAACAGACATGTGGCTACATAGAAAAAGAGGCGTCAGCATTTTTACTATGTAATAATCAACATTTGTACCAAATATGTCCCATTTGAGGATTAGGTCAGGTGTGATGCTCCATCACAAATGTGAGGAGGTAATGTAGGCCCTTTTACTGGTGACATGGCATATTAAGCACTTATGATACAGTTAATGTTTCAGACTTTACATTGATAAGTTGATACAATGACCCAATGATAATAAGCATCTGGTTCGAAAGGACTGGAAACATGACAATTCGCATCATTCCTTATCAAAAACATGTTAAAAATATGTTTTCACAGCATAGTTCAAGTTAGTTCATGTTGACAAGTAGCAGATTGGCAAGAAGCCTTAGTTCTTCACAAATATGCATGTAGGCCAGTCTTTTTCAAACAACATGATTTTTTTAGCCAAACAGACACGAATGAAAGAAAATAACAAATAAACAAACAAAAGCACTGGGCCATCAGTCCATTACATGGGTGTTTGCCCACAACTTGCCTCCTAATCTCCATGCCAAAATAAACTTCCTCTGGAAAGGGTATCTACGGGGCAGAGAGAAGGTACCTCAATGATCTTAGTGGGGGGCACGGGGGTCCTTGGGTTTAGGAGCGGTGGTTTGGATTTTTGGATTTGGGATGGGTGACTTCGGGTTTAGGAGGGCTGTGTTTGGATTTTGCAGGAGTGAGTTGGGATTTGGAAGGGGTACACAGATGTTTGGGTGGGGTGGTGTGGGATGAGGAAGGGACAGGGCAAACATGAGGTCTTCTATAGGAAAATAGGTAGGATGCTTGGGAGAGAGCTTGGGTTGGGAGGTAGAGAGTATGGCTGTGTCTGTTGTGTGTGTATGTATTGAAGGTGTGGGTGCTTGAGGGTCTGGTGTATGTGATGTATCTTTAGATGTGTATCTCTTACTGATTGTCTGTTAGGTGGGTGAGTGTGAGCATTTGGGTCCAGTATGTGTGTGTCTGTGTGTAGAGGATGTGATGTATGTTGGTGAGATGTCTGTGGGTGTGCTGGTACATGTGTGTGTGGCGGTGGGTGCACTGACTGTAGGTGTGCTTGTGGTGTGCAAGGGTATTGGTGTAGTGGTAGATGTGTCTGCGGATGTGCTGGTGCTGGGGCTGTATGTTTGACTCATGGTGGGTGCACTGACTGGGGGTGTGCTTGTGGTGTGTGTTGGTGTAGTGGTGGGTGTTGCATCTGTGGGTGCGCTGGTGGTGGGTTTGTGTGTTTCTGTAATGGTGGGTGTGATACCTGTGGGCATGCTTGTGGTGGTGGTGTGTATGGAGTCTGCATGTATGTGTCTCTGCCTCTGTTTATTGCTGTGTCTGTGTTGGGATGTGCTGCTTGTGGTTGTTGTGAGTGCACACATTTGTTTGCGTGTGCTTTGGGTAGGACTAAGTTTAGGGATTTGGGATGGGAAAGGGATGTGAGTGAGGGCATAAGTTGAGATGGGCGGGAGGCTTTGGTCAATCAAGAGGCCAGCCCATGTAACCACTGTAGGCTGGACAGGGTACCAGGTTTGCCATCCATATAAGCCAGCTTCTTGGTGTTCTGGCCAGCCAGCCCCTAGATGGCATTCATAAGTGCAGTCTGGCTTACAGCGATCGTCTGTAAAAGATCTACAGCCTCCTGACTGAGCGCATCCTGGGACACCTCGGCAGGAGCAGAGGTGCCTGCACCAAAGGTGATGCCGCCCATTTCAGGATCTGCTAGGGCCAACTGGGGTGGAGCAAGAGGGAGGGTGGAGATATGAATGGGGGGCAGACAAAGATGCAGGTGTCACAGTTGCTCCAGGGGCCACCCCACTAGGAAATGGTTTTCATTGGAGGCCTCTGAAGATGATGTTGAATCACTTGTGGCCTCCGGGCCAGTGTCCCCCCCATGCCACTGGGTCCATCGGTGTCGGTAGTGTCCACTTTTGATCTCTAGTGGCCAGCATCATCCCGCAGATGTGGCCACTGTCACCTTTGCCTTGCCCATTGATGCTGAAAACACAGATATGACAGTTTTGGTGTATCAGTGAGAATACAATTGGACATCAAGGTACATCACGCAACATTTGCCCTAAGATCAGTAATCCTCCATCCCAGTTCCCATATCATGTATCCCTTTGTCCCTTGTACACTTGGAGTTTACAACATGACAAAGGGCTCCAACAGCATGACTAACACATAGGCCTGGAGGCACCTCTGAACCACTGCAGTACAGAACTAAAATGGATTCACTTCTCCCAAAGGGCAAGGTGTTAGCAAGGAAATTGACTTCTCAAGATGGGACACCTCAACATCTATGTGATGTAACCGTCCATATGCAAATGTCCCTTTCAGTATCACATTGCTCTCCATCATCAATTTCTCCTCTTGGCAAAACCAACAGCATACAAATGTTGTCTGTAGAATGTACAACTCTCTCACCAATGTGGACACATTCCTGTCTGCTGCAATCAATACAGTTTGGCAGAAATATTCACATTGGTAATCACAGACTTGCTTACATGCACATTTGTGAATGATGAAGGACTCAGGTCCACCTCCTACTGTCCACATTAACTTAGTGGAAGTTTGTTGCACAAACTGCTTTTTAACATGTGTCAGAAAGGGAATGATGCCACTGTGCACAGAATTCCAATGCTTTAGGTGTAGATGCACATTATCTTATTGCTGTAGCACTAACTTTCCAGTGTCAACTTTGATATATCAGCTGCATTATAATTGTGCTGTTTGCTACAGTTAGCAGTATTGGGGCCTACATTCATGCCACACACATTTGTGATCTACCATCCCACCTGACCCAATCATGACATGAGGCATGTTTTATGAAATTGTCCCTCATGTCATTGTGAAAATGCTGCAAATCCCTTTGTTGGCATGCATTCGTGTGTCTGCCCACAACAGTACTTGCCGTTTGAGGATGAATATAGTGGCATCCTTCAGCACAAAGCAATACACCATGCACAGCATCAGACATTGTCTGATCAATTTACATCCCCAGAATTCCTTTTTGGCTTTGGCTGTGTGTCAACCTCAATGTTGATGGCATACAATATAGCTGGAAATTAAAGAGGTCAAAACACAACAATAGCTACAGACAGTGACTTACCCCCTTGTTGCTGCTGTTGAGCTCTCAACTGCCCATCAAGCTCTGGGTAAGTCACTGCAAGAATGTGGGCCTTTAGAGGGAGCCAGGAATAGGTGCTTCTACCTGGATTGCTGAGAGGGCTACCCAAGTGGCTCTCAGCAGTCTTCCATGTCACACAACGCACATCCTCCCACCTCTTCCTACAGTGCAGGCTGTGAAGCTTGTGGACCCCCAGGATTCGAACCGTCTTTGTGGTAGCCTTCCAGAACTCCTGCCACTGATGATCATTGACCTGTATGGATGACAGAAAAGAACAAGAAAATAAATTTGAGTGTTTCTGTTTGGTAGTACTGCTGTGGCATGTCATTTTGTATATTCACATGTACATTCACCAAAAGTAACTAGATTTTTTAAAAAACTAAATATTACAGGTAGCTCAGAAATACTGATTTACAGTGATCTCATGAGCACCATCAATACTTTCTAGTTACTCAAGTTACCTAATCAGGCCTACAACATCATCTTGGCCAGAGCTGTGCAACCTATCCTGTTGTAAGATCCACCCCTGATTACTCACAATCATTGTGAGATACTAAAGGCCAAACTACCTGTACATTCCTTGCACATAATCCCATACACAGCTACATTGGCTTCCTGCCTAAACTCCCAAGATTCATAACTCATGGTATGCATCACATATAGTGACTAAGGGCAAGATAGAAGGTCTTCTATGTGTCAGTGAGACTTAGGATTTGTGGGATGTATGAACAAGTGTTTTGGAATGAGACAGACTGGCATAGATGATTGTGAGCCAGTGTCATCTGAACTTGCTGGACATAAACTAACTTTACCTACATGTGGCTTCATGACAGATTTAAATCATACAGAGCAACCTAATACGCATTATGCACCAGAATACCACTTGGCTGCACAGCATCAGACAACTCCAGACCCTCTACATGTTTCTATCAACATCACTATAATTTCAACATTGTCTGTATGTTGTCAGTCATACTACTAATACAAGTCTACTGGTCACTGTTAGTCTGTGGCCTGCAGTTTGTGTGATGAAATAGGTTTTTGTGTTTCATGGAAACACATTACAGCTTCTACTGCATTGACATTTCAGAAAGTGGCAAAAACAATCTGTCCCAGCTAGGTCATTCTGTCGACTCCAATCACAACACTTCCCCATTACCAAAAAGGCACAAAATAGCCTGTGTATCAGAAAGGAAGACGTTACTCAGTCAGACAATCCCTAATCAGACATGTACCTGTTCCTCTGGAGTCCATTAGAGCTGGCTGTACAGGGACAGGACCTCCCTGGCAACGAGCTCCAGCTCCTCCGTGCTGAAGGCAGGGGCCCTGTCAACTGCTTTGTCAAGCATCCTGGCTTCCCAAGGTCAGTAACAGCAGCACAAAATCAAGTAGGTCTTGTTGGCTGCAGCATTAGGAGGCAATAGAGAGTTTTTTCACAATATGGCTTAAAAGCACACAGTGGACGTGATCTGTGACGGAGATTGACACAGCCATTGGCTTTTGTGGGTAGCCGTCACACTCATTAGCCTAACTTCCGCTGATGGCCTTCGGGTAGCCAAATTCCTGATGGCAAGGTCAAGGCACCCACCATTTTAGGCTGTGAAGCTGCACATTTATCAATTGTTAGTGCATCACCAGCACTCAGAATGGAGGCTAGTGTATTTATAAATGTCAGATACAAACAACACTTTTCATGGCAAGATATGATACAATAAAATGTGAACGGTAACTGTGTTTGACACCTTTTGACAATGGATCAATCAATACAAACAACAACAAGAGACCTTTATACACGAACAATACATTTTCATACACAAACAAAGTCACATCACCCTTGTTGGATTTCCCCGTCATGAACTCTCCGTCAACCCCAGCACATACATATGTGGTGCCAAGGCCTGAAGATTAAAGCCTAACACATCACTGGTGGGGTAACACTTAGCCGACAGCCAAACACACAAGCTTAGATCAAATCCCAAAGGTAGACAGCAAAACTAAAATGGTCCCTGATGGTTGGCCCCAATAAAGTGCAAATGGCCAGAGGGACGCATGCATTTCCAAAACACCATAAAGTAAGATACCAAATGTAGTTAGGTACACTTAGCCAATTAGGATACATTATATACTGCACATGCAGTGACCACGCACCTCTCAGGCCAGACATCTGTACACATGCTCACTGACTCACATAGTCCATGCCAACTCGAGGTCCATCTGCATTCTTTATCTGGAAATTGTATCTACGATTCCTTTTTGACTGTTCACATATTTCACCAGGGAAAGAATGATTTATGTGTTTATTACTCCCAGAGAATTGTATGAAATGTGGATCATTTCAATGTGCACTGACTGGGGGTGTGCTTGTGGTGTGTGTTGGTGTAGTGGTGTGTGTTGCATCTGTGGGTGAGCTGGTGGTGGGTTTGTGTGTTTCTGTAATGGTGGGTGTGATACCTGTGGGCATGCTTGTGGTGGTGGTGTGTATGGAGTCTGCGTGTATGTGAATCCTATCTTGTTTTAATGGGACACAGGAGTTAGCTTAGCCTTCTGGCATGCAAACCTGTACCCTGTCACCTAGTGACTTTTACCCTACCTAGCTTGCTCTGTTTTAGCACAATTATTTAATTATATGTTTCCAAGATGGCTGCCTTGTTTCTAGTTAGGCCTATGTTTTAGTTTCACGTTATCGGTGCCACCACGCTAAAGCGTCAATATCAAGTGATAACAATAAACAAACTGTAGGTATTCACATTAGGTACTTTCCCTCTTCACACCTTCCAGGTAATTGTTTACATAAATTGTCGTCCCAAGCATGTCTTGTTATCTATTCTATGGGAACAGACCTACATCAGAGGTCCGAGCAGATCTGTATAAATGCGCCTCACTTAGACAGATAGTCAGAGAGATTCCAACCAGATTCCATCGCTACTATCAATGCTGCAACTCGCCTTGACGCTGAACCAGTCTTCGTGTCCCTACATTCCAAAGTAATGAGGGTTGGGGGGTTCTTCTCATGGACATGGCATTGGTAGATTAGGTTTAACACACCTAGCTCTCTTTTAGGTTAGAAATTATGTTCAAAAGGGGCACTCTGTTCCTAAAAAGAAAACAAATGCATGGGCACTTTTAAATTTAGAAGCTAAAACCCTCACACATCCATTGGATATCAAGCTTCATCATTGGGTCTGTTCCTCGTCGGGCAGGTGCTACAATGCCGGCAGACCTACTATGAAAAATTGACTCGAGTCAATTTTATCTCCAGTTCTCTCTATTTTTCATAGTAGGTCGTAATTTTCTCCTGCTTTCTTCTGTGGCACGCTTACTATAAAAGATCTCCGGAACAAAGCCCCCTCGCAGGGGCCTGTTGGGCATTGCTGCGCCGGCCTGACGAGGAGCAGACTCAATGATGAAGCTTGACATCCAATGGATGTGTGAGGGTTTTAGCTTTTAAATTTAGAAGTTCCCATGCATTTGTTTTCTTTTTAGGAACAGTGTGCCCCTATTGATTGTGATGTGTTACCCAGGGAGACTGCACACTGGACCTGTTTCAATAACTCTCCTGGTCCCTCTTTCTGTTGAGATAGAGACTGGGTTCATCATACTAGGGTATCAGGGCATATTTCACATCTCATGTCACTTCATGTCATTGCAACATGGTGGGGGTCTTTGCATTAATGACTCTTATCTTTACCATTCTCTTTCTTGCATTATTCATTATCCTAATCATTGCAGCCCAGGCAACTGATAGTAGATTGCAGTTGTGTTAAATAAAACCTACTGCATCTTCTTCATTGCCTGTGTTTGATTGAGACATGTTGTTCATGTGAGAAAGGGGTAATCTCTGCTTAACCACAACACTCCCTGAGATGTCACACTCTCGAGTCCATGCGTAAAGGCTGCTACAAATCACCGTTTACTGTTTTTTTTTTTTTGAGGTGCTGCTTGTGAGCCGGGAAGTTTGGGACAATAGTTGAGACTTGTTGTAGGACAGGCATAGTCGCCTACAAACATAAGTACTGTCATCTTTGTACCAGCAGTATTGCCCAGAGCAAGAGTCAAACTAAGACACTACAAGAGACAGTCCTCAGACCCCGGTGCTGTAACTGATTTCCTGGCCGCAATGTTTAATTAAATGAACTGTTTTCCATTTTGTCAGATGCACCTTGTCTCTTGTTTTCTACAGTAAAATCTCATTTGAGCAACACGTTGGTTCTACCTCTGTTAACAATGTTTTTTTTTTAAAATGTTTTAAAAAAAACATGGCAATAATACATTTAGAATGTATTATTTGCACATAATGTAAAAAAATAAGAACTGAAAATAATTTTTGAGGTCCAAAAATGTGATGTTAATGTGTGTACATGTATTACCAAATGACATTTCTATGCCTATCAAGAAGTCATATGTGTGTTGACATTAAAAGTATGCTGTGACCATTCCAGCTGATATTTTGTTTTCCATACATACAGATGTCTGGACCCAGCCATGGGTAGGAGGCATTACCCTCAGGTGTTCTGGCCCTTTCCAGACCTTGCCACCATGGAAGAAAGTGATGTCATCAAAAGATTTCGACTAAACTCGCAAACTATCCTGGATTTGTGTCAGCAGCTGTTGCCTGATCTCCTGCCTTACAATATATACCCTACAGCCATAGTGTACTACAGGATGTGCTTGCTTCCTTGATGAAACAGCACAACAACTACATCCAATTCCCAAGTCAACAGGATTTGGCCACCATGAAGGGAGAATTGTATGCTTTGGGTGGGCTACCACATGTGGTTGGAACAATAGATGGCACATAAATTGCCTTAGCACCACCACAGGCAAGGGAACAGGTCTACCGCAGTGTGCAAGTTGTATTCTTACCAGATTTACACATCTCAAGTGTGTGTGCATGCTTCCCTGAGTCAACACATGATTCATTCATACTATGGAACAGGAACATACCGATGCAGATGTCACAAATTGGGCTGGAGATGGCCTGGCTTGTTGGTAAGTACAATATGACTTGAGGATCTTTTGTCTGACTCCTAGTTTAGGAAGGTATAATGGCTTGATATGAGATTAATCTGTTGATGTTTTGATTCTGTGTAGGAGTTTCAGCTTATCCTAACTGACCATGGCTATTGGCACCCATGAGGAATCCAACAATGTCAGGGGAAGTCCCCTTCACTGAAACTCAGTGAAGAACACAGAGGCCAGTGGAGCGGGATTTCAGGCTCCTGAAGGCCAGGTTTAGGTGCCTGGACAAGACCAGCAGAGCCTTTCTCTACTCACCCAATAATGTGTGCCAAATCACAGTTGCCTGATGCATTCTCCATAGCATCGCCCTGCGGAGGACCATCCCTATAATTGCAGAGAAGGGAAACAGTTATGAGCCCCTGGGTAAGGATGTTCAAATGCCCAATTAAGATGATAGTGGTGAAGAAATATGAGTTGACATATCAAGATGTGATTGACCACTTCTTCACCTGTAAACTCCAGTGTCAGAACACCTTTTCTGCAATGTTTTTATCCATAAATAATTTTAGACACACAGTTCGTATGAGTCTTTTTCAAGTGCACCAGTTTCATCTATCTGACAAATCAGATTAAGGTAAATAATAGAAATCTCCATTGAATCCCAAATCTCTGCACAACCCTTACTCTTTTTCTTTTAGCTTGTTTTGTTGCCAGAGATCTGACAGTACCCCAGGTTTGCCAGGAAATGTCATGTTCAAAAAGGACATCAATTTAGAGGCATGTACCTGAGAAGTAAACTCCAAGGATAACTTCCCTGATCCATATCCTTCTTAAGCTATAAGGTACTGTGTGTTCCTTCTGTAGACTACTGGACTCGAAGATGTAAATAACCTCATATTCTGGTTCTGAATTATGGTAGTAGGTCTAGGTTACATTCAAGTACCTCCTACTACTGGTTTCAATAATTAAGTATGGATTGCAAGATCAATATCCATAGTAGACAGAATGTGGAATCTCTCTGCTACTATGTTGGGGTGATTCACAGCAGCATGAAGTCATCTAAACAAGGGTTAATCTTTTGCTTTCCAAATAGTCTTTTGTATGGAAAGCCAAATGTTCTTGAGCCTAGCGCATCTGTTTATTTCTTTTCTGTTAGTTTATTTCTTTTGTTTGCAACTTTTATTTATTAATGGAAAATGCCCTATACTTCAGAAATAGTGCATTTATATAACAAATATGAATAGCACTATATGGTCAAAGTCTTTCAAAGTATCAATAATAAAGAGGGAATGCAAGCTGCAAAGGGGGGTGTGGGGTAGACAGGAGGACAGGCAGAGGAAAATGCATTAATATGTTGTGAATTGACTTGAACCAGGGACCAACATACAACATACAAACAACACAAGCATCAGCTACATCAGAGTCATTTAATGAGATGAAGGAAAACAGGTAAAGGAAATGAAACAGAAAACAAAAGACAGAAGTGCCAGTGTGGCAGCTGAACAGAGCCCAATGGCCTACCTAAAGCAAGAGAGTAAGTCACAGATATAAAATAGGGGTCCTCAAACAGACGGGAGGGCATGACATAGAGTTAGGGAGAAGGAGGATAGGAAGTTAATGGAATAGAGGGTGCTCAGCCCTGGCCCTGGTCTCAGTGGAAGGGTCCCACATTTTTGTAACTTTTTTTTAGTTGGTGACTTACTTTGTTTACCAAGAATATGGGGAGCAACCCAGAGATCCACTTGTCAAAAGAGGGCATAGAGGGTGCACAACAATGGCACATTAAACATAACTTATCCACTTCCAAGAATGTTGCTAACCTGTGGGAGTGCACAGACAGCAGCCGTGGCTCCTCAGCTATGGCGGAAAAGCATCGTCCCCCTTCCAGCAGCAGCAGCTGCAAAACTTGAAAAATAAAACAATAGTAAAGCATGTTTATTATTGTTTTATTTTTCTCAATAACGTCAAGTCTAGGGGGAAGGGCCAACGGGGTGACAGGCACCAGGGGGAGTGGTAAGTACACTGTTGACAGTGAGCATGTGGGTTTGGCCAGCCATCTCAGTCCAGCCAAACCGACACGTGCACTAAGCTGTCTTCAACCCAAGCTGCGTTGACGGGTTGCCAACACCCAAACACATAAGCTTAGATCAGATCCCCCAGAAAAGCAGCAACACTAAAATTGTAACCAGAGGTTGGCCCCAATTAAGAACAAATGGCCAGACAGACACACATTGGAGGGTCCCAGTCTGCCTGGGAGTACAAATTGTGGGTGGCAAGGCCAATCCTAACAGCAGCATGAGGACAGCATTCGGATTGGTGGACTGTGCCTGCAGTGGAGCCAGAAGAGCAGTGATGCATCAGGCATTCAGGTACATTTCTTTTTTGATTTTTTTTGGTTTTGTCCCTCCGCCCCACCACTTTGCCCGACACCAACCGTGACTGACAGACAGCCCACAAACGTCTTGGGTGTTGACGAGGATTGCAAGAGACACTGATGGAGTAATAGTATCGACCAGATGGCCCTCCAGTATTCTCTGCAAAGCTGGCCAGTCCCACAGGATATGCCGTAGCATGGATTTTGCTTGAGCACTCCTCAGTTTTCATGGGTAAAGATCTGACCCAGAACAATTTAAACAGAGACTAGTAGATCAGTATTGTAGGACTGTGAAGTACAGAAGGGAACTTCGATTTAGGTTCTTTCAGAACCCTGCTATGGACTTGAAGTAATCTGGACCAGTCACCTCAGGCAATATCATGTCTTTGGACAGTTTGTCAGTGCAAACCGGAGGTAAGTAGGACTATTAGGGTAAGTGTAGAACAGATGTCAAGATGAGTGCACTGTACAAGCCAAAGAACCCCCCTTCAGTCCCCATGGGGGAGGATTATCGTATCACTAGAGAATCAATATGGGCCACCTCTTTTGAACTCAACCTACTATTCAGACTATAATTGAGTTGTCTGTTTTTCCATAGATCTGTGACATGTAGATCAAATTCCTGAGCAAGAGTACTAAATAAATTGGGTGTACCATCCTGGTACAATTGGTCCACAGTGAGAATCTGCCCTAATTTCCTAATCTTTCAAGGTCACTGTCTTGCCCCAAACCAAACTTCCACAGTTGTGCCAGATGACACTTACTTACCAAAGAAATAGTGGGTTTTGAGTAGTCCCTGAGCTCTGCAACAGGTAGTGAACGTGGTACAAACACAGTCACTAGGCATTATTGCTGTGTCCATTCAGTGACAACCTAGGTCAGTATTTCTTGTAGATGTGGCAAGAAATAGGAGATCTCGGAAAGGTACTTTGCTAGATTGTATGTGGTCATTTGGGGAAGACTGATCCGCCCAAATAAGTGTGTACACATACCCTCTGCATTTGTAATCTAGGTTTCTTTCTAACCTCCTCAGGTGTAGGCTTTAGATAATTAATTAACAGTGTATTTGTGTCAGACTCGTTTTGGGTACCTTGATACCAGAAAAGGCAGCATTCGGAACATGTATTTATATCTAGGTGCAACAGCTATTTTTACAGTTTGGAACATACCCCACAAGGATAAGTTACGATAGCACCATCTAGCAAAATCATTTTTGGTCTGGCAGTTACAGGCAATAAACATTTTGCTCCAGTTCTCCAGTAATCTGAGTACCAAGATAAGTGAGGCCCTGGGGCATTCTTCGCATATATATCTGAAAAAGCTACACTCCGTGGTAACAGGTGATAGCAGAAATGCCTCATTAGATTTACCACAATTAATTTTGTTGCCCAGAAACATGGAGAAGGAGTGAATCAAAGATATGACCGACAGAGTGAAGGTTTCAGGAGACTATGGCGGTCATTCTGACCCTGGCGGTCTTTGACCGCCAGGGCGGAGGACCGCGGGAGCACCGCCGACAGGCCGGCGGTGCTCCAATGGGGATTCCGACCGCGGCGGTAAAGCCGCGGTCGGACCGGCACCACTGGCGGGCTCCCGCCAGTGTACCGCCGCCCCATTGAATCCTCCACGGCGGCGCAGCTTGCTGCACCGCCGCGGGGATTCCGACCCCCCCTACCGCCATCCAGATCCCGGCGGTCCGACCGCCGGGATCCGGATGGCGGTAGAGGGGGGTCGCGGGGCCCCTGGGGGCCCCTGCAGTGCCCATGCCACTGGCATGGGCATTGCAGGGGCCCCCGTAAGAGGGCCCCTACATGTATTTCACTGTCTGCTGTGCAGACAGTGAAATACGCGACGGGTGCAACTGCACCCGTCGCACAGCTTCCACTCCGCCGGCTCGATTCCGAGCCGGCTTCATCGTGGAAGCCTCTTTCCCGCTGGGCTGGCGGGCGGTCTGAAGGCGACCGCCCGCCAGCCCAGCGGGAAAGTCAGAATTACCGCTGCGGTCTTTCGACCGCGGAACGGTAACCTGACGGCGGGACTTTGGCGGGCGGCCTCCGCCGCCCGCCAAGGTCAGAATGAGGGCCTATATATTGAGCAGGATGTCATCTGCATGGATAACCCGACCATCTGAAGTGTCCATTCCCTTAAGCACATAAAGTGCATAAAAGCATCCTCTCCAGTTAGCAAGCCAGGTGTTTCTGCTGCATACAGCTTATCATAGTAGATAGGCATAGGCCCCCACTATTCCCAGGGGATGAGAGAGGAGGGTACCAGGCTCATTGTGCATAGTCTCTGGAGATAAGCAGGATTCCCTCTATGATACCTGAGAACCTGTTTGACATGTTTTGTGAAAAGGGAACTGAAACATGTTTGGCCATTTCCAGCTTTTGCATCTGGTCATCATTGTGGTCGTTGTGGTGCTGTGTTGTCAGGGATCTGACTAGTTTTTGCAAAGTTGACTGACTCCACTTCAACCATTACCTGGCTAGTGCATTATTCCTGATCATCAACCCTCTCAAACTAGCCTTCTCTGCCACCCAGAGTTTTATTTTGTGTTCCACATTTGTAGTAACATGACTAAAAGTGTCATTTTATCAGATAATTTTCTGTATGCCATAGCTCACACTTGCCATTGTGCTGGAGGTGGAATTGAATGGCCCAAATCTGAACCCGGCATTACTAGGGAGTAATTGGACGCTGACTCCTATTGGATGTGAGTAAGTTATAATTGATAGAAATAAGGAGTACTATAAAATGAGCTACTGGCTTTTTTCTAGACCGGAGTGCTGCTGCAAGACTGAAGTGGACTACTAAAAACATCCACTCTGGATTAGCTGCAAGCAGTTGATAATACACTTATAACTAAAGGGCCCGTCATGCATCATGCATGGGTTGTTTTTATGTCCAGGCCAGGGAATTATTTAGGGAAAGTCAGTTTTGACATGAATGATGATCTTAAAGGTTAAGGGCCTTATTACGACATTAGCAGTCCAAGAGCTGCCAATTCTGTGGTGGCGGTCAGACCGCAATGGTTGCGGTGGTGCAACCTCCACATTACAAAGCTGGCAGGCCGACCCACCAACCTATCGCTGTCCCCATCAGGATCTTCGATCCCAATGGGCTGACAGCAGGTCAGGTTGTAAGCAGCCAGAGTGGCGCTGCTGATTATAACCTTGTTCTCCTACAGTCTTTTCATGGCGGTACCACCGCCATGAAAAGGCTGGCAGAGAACTGGTGCTCTGCAGACTGTGCACATTTTGAGGGTGCTGATGACCCCTGCATGCTCAATTATGAGCTGGTGACAATGTTGCAGCCACTTTCCCATTGGGCTGACAGGCAGAGACCATGGTTTCCGTTAGTCAGCCCCGTGGTGAAAGTCATAATGGGGCTATCCGGGAGGTCACCAGCAGGGCGGCAACCACCCCATCAGGAGTTTGGCAGATGGGTGTTCCCATCTGCCAAACTTGCATGGGGCCCCTAACTGTTTCTAGGGCTAGAATTCAGCAGAAGTCATATGTTTCTGTGAAGGCAACTCCTGTTAGTAAAAAAGAATAGCTTAGAACGCTGAGATTTCATTTTCCAAGTCTAAATCAGTTATATAGTTCCTTTCAATCATAAGGATCAATTAGGTTCAGTCATAGCCTCACGCTTGCGTGCAAAGCTCTACACAATCAAGGGTTACCCTACATCAACCATCAACTAAACTTCCACGTTCCCACAAGACACTTTCGTTCCGCCTCGCTCACTCTTGTAAACACACCCCTGTTTGCACCGCAGCTGAGGCTGCTCCTTCGCATATATCGCAGCCAAGTCCTAGCCCCTCCACCTCTGAACAGCACTCTCCCTAGTAGTTTTCAAAAAGAGTATCAAGACTTGGCTCTTCAATGGAGACACAGCACCCTTAGCCCCCAGGTGAAATGATTAATTGATTGAGTCGTATATTATAAAGCAAAAAAAATAAAAATTGTATCTCCCACAAATCATTGTCTCTTTCATTCCGGTATCCAAAAGTGACCTTTTAGCAAGAACTGGCCTCTAAAAAAATAAGAAAGGTAACCATGAGAAAAATAAATAAATAAATAAATAAAAACAAAAAAATACATTCTTTCTTTATTGCTTCAAAATCAAATCAAAATCAAATCATTAACATTTATAAAGCGCGCTACTCACCCGTGCGGGTCTCAAGGCGCTAGGGGAAAAAAGGGGGGGTTAACGCTGCTCGAACAGCCAGGTCTTTAGGAGTCTCCGGAAAGCGGAGTGGTCCTGGGTGGTCCTGAGGCTGGTGGGGAGGGAGTTCCAGATCTTGGCCGCCAGGAAGGAGAAAGATCTCCCACCCGCCGTGGAGTGGTGGATGCGAGGGACAGCAGCAAGTGCGAGGCCAGAGGAGCGCAGGTGGCGGGTGGGGACGTAGAAGCTGAGGCGTCTGTTGAGGTATTCCAGTCCCTTGTCGTGGAGGGCTTTGTGTGCGTGGGTGAGAAGTCGGAAGGTGATCCTTTTGCTGACTGGGAGCCAATGCAGGTGTTTCAGGTGTGCGGAGATGTGGCTGCTGCGGGGTACGTCTAGGATGAGGCGGGCCGAGGCGTTTTGAATGCATTGCAGGCGATTTTGGAGTTTGGCTGTGGTCCCTGCGTAGAGGGTGTTGCCGTAGTCCAGGCGGCTCGTGACGAGGGCGTGGGTCATGGTTTTTCTGGTGTCGGCGGGGATCCAGCGGAAGATCTTACGGAGTATGCGGAGGGTGAGGAAGCAAGCGGAGGACACGGCGTTGACTTGCTTAGTCATGGTGAGAAGAGGGTCCAAGATGAAGCCGAGGTTGCGGCCGTGGTCTGTGGGGGTCGGTGCGGTGCCGAGGGCCGTGGGCCACCAGGAGTCGTCCCAGGCGGACGGGGTGTTGCCGAGGATGAGGACTTCCGTTTTTTCAGAGTTCAGCTTTAGGCGGCTGAGCCTCATCCAATCTGCGACGTCCTTCATACCCTCTTGTAGGTTGGTCTTGGCGCTGGCGGGGTCCTTGGTGAGGGAGAGTATAAGTTGGGTGTCGTCGGCGTAGGAGGTGATGATGATGTCGTGCTTGCGTACGATGTTGGCGAGGGGGCTCATGTAGACATTGAAGAGTGTCGGGCTGAGTGATGAGCCTTGAGGTACGCCGCAGATGATCTCGGTGGGTTCTGAGCGAAACGGAGGGAGGTAAACTCTTTGTGAACGGTTTGCGAGGAAGGAGGCGATCCAGTCCAGGGCCTGGCCTTGGAACCCGGTGGAGTGGAGGCGGGTGATTAGGGTGCGGTGACAGACGGTGTCAAAGGCAGCCGAGAGGTTGAGGAGAATGAGGGCGACTGTTTCACCGTTGTCCATCAGGGTTCTGATGTCGTCTGTGACTGAGATGAGGGCGGTTTCAGTGCTTTGGTTGGTTCGGAATCCAGTTTGTGAGGGGTCGAGCAGGTTGTTGTCTTCCAGGAAGGTGGTCAGCTGTTTGTTAACGGTTTGTTGACGCTTCAACCATTGGAAAATTTATTTTCCTTCTGTTCGACTGAGAAATAATTCTCTCATCACTCCTTTCTTCCTCTTTATCTTGGGAATTAACTTTCTCTTCTCATATCACCTTTTCTCAGCATTTCCCTTTTTTATAACTATGGGCCTGACTTAGATTTCAGCGAATGGGTTACTCTATCACAACGGTGAAGGATATCCCGTTCAGCGAAATAAAAATCCCATTATTTCCTATGGAATTTATATTTTGGCATTTAGGACATCGGTCACCATGGTGACGGAGTAACCTGTCCACAGAAATCTAAATTAGGCCGTAACTGCAACACCCTTCATAGAAAGTAATGGAGGTAGGGACTTAAAATGAAAACCCAAAGGAACATATTTTAAGCTAAATTTAATTATTTAAACTATTTAAAAATTCAAATTAATTTATATGTAAATCTAAGAATGTTGTCTGTAAATAAAATATTGTTATTTTATTGTAAAATATTTAAATTACTTTTTGTAAATTTAAAAATGTACTTAACACTAATATTTAATAAAAGAAAGATTTTACTTTCGCATACCCCTTTCTTACTACAGTATATTCTTTGCTTTAAGCCTCCTTCCACTTAGTGACAGAAATGGGTGTGAAACCAATGCTGGATCCCAGAAAGCAAAACATTTCAGAAAAGTAGACAAAATTCTAAATTCACCAAGGGGTCATGTTTTTGTAAATCCTATAAGGTTTTCCTACAGAAAATAACAGCTGAAATAACAAATATTTAAATTGAGGTAAAAAAACAGCCATTTTTCTCCACATTGTACTCTGTAACTTTTTCCTGCCATGTCAAATTTTTGAAAGCAATATACCATTACATCTGCTGGACTCTTCTGGTTGCGGAGATATATAGGGCTTGTAGGTTCATCAAGAACCCTAGGTACCCAGAGACAATAAATGAGCTGCACCTTGCAATGGGTTTTCATTCAGCAATTCATTTGCTGAAATATAAAGAGTGAAAAATAGATATCAAGGAAACCTTTGTGTTTCCGGAATGGGCACAAGATAAGGTGTTGAGAAGCAGTGGTTATTTGCAAATCCCTGAATTCTGTGGTCCCCATATTAGCATATGAATTACTTTTTTTTATTTATTTTTTAATTTATTTTAATATGTCAGGGGGGGGGCTATACAAAGAATAAACAAAAAAGAGCAGACATAATATATCCGTACAGAGAAAAGAAGCAACAAACAACAAAACAAAAAAGAAAGAAAAAAAAAGAAAAGAAAGAAAAAGGGGGGAAAAAAGAGGACCTAGAAGAGGAAAACAGTTATATACATCACATATCAAAACAGTTAACATTTTTTACAATGTGTCTTGATGTTCCAACCATCTAGTCAATGGTGCCCAAATTCGTTCTCCTCTATATCTCTTCTTATGACCCTTTAACTTATAAAGACTTAATTCAGTATTATAGATGGCAAGTAATCTAGAACACCAACCCTCAAACGTGGGGGGTTCTTTTTTGAGCCAATCTGTAGCGATACAAAGACGATATATTGCCATTGACAGAAATAAAAATCGCCTTATTTTATACAATGCAGGTTCCATACTCTCAGATGAATCCACAACCCCTAATACTACCAACATAACAGTAACCTGAATATTGCAATGCGTGATCTTCTTAAGAAATGCCTCTATCTTGTTTAATATTCCCCGCAACATTGGGCATGCAAAAAACATATGCGTTATCTCAGCTTCAACCCCCCCGCATCGAGTGCAAATTCCAGAAGATTTCCCCCACTTTTTCAGCTTTGCGGTCGTATAATATAAGTCCATCAATGTTTTGTAATGTTGGGTTTTCAGATTAGCTGAGAGAAATGTTGTATCAGCCATGGCTAAGGATTGATCCACCCACTCACCAGCCACCCCAAACCGTGCATTCCATCGCTCATTCTGTTGTGCCATATCGTCTGATTGTAACTCTGTTAGTAAAGTATATAGCTTGCCAATCTTAGCACCATTTTTAACAGCCTCAACTACAGGGATCTCCGACATCTCTGACCTGCCATACTTCTGAGAATGTAAAAAATTTCGTATTTGCAAAAATTAAAAAAAATGGGTCTTAGGTAAGCCGAATTGGGACTGCAATTCTATAAATGATTTACATCCGGATTTGCAATACAAGTCTCCAACTTTGTTTATTCCCATAGAGCGCCAGAAGTCTAGTATGGGGTCCCTAAAGATGTGGTATGGGATAGCTGAAAATTTCATTGGTGTATAAGCCGTAATCTTTCCCAGTCCCATGCTCCGTTTTATCTGAGCCCAAACTTTAAAGGCGGCTAGAAAGGGCTTAAATCTTACTTTTTTAAAGTAGCTTGGTTCCTCTAATTTTGATAACCATCCGCTTGCCTCTCCACCCGCCATCATAGTATAAATAGGAGTTTGTTTTATTTCTACATTTCCCCTAAAACTTCCCTTTATAAGTACATCCATATGTTGGAGACAGCAAGCATAATAATACAGTGTGAAATTGGGAACTGACCACCCGCCTCGGTCCTTGGGAAGTGTCATATATTTCATTGCCCTTCTCGTTTTGGCATATCCCCATAAAAAGTTATTCCCCATTTTTTCCAGTCTTTTAAGCCATTTTTTGTCAACCTCAAGGGGAATGGCCCGAAATAAATATAGGATTTTCGGCAGAACCATCATTTTCAATACATTGCAGCGACCCTCTAATGACAAGTGCAAATTATGCATTCGATCTAAATCCCTCTTTATTCTATTTAATAATGGAATAAAGTTAATTTCCACCAACCGATTAACCACTGGTGTAATCTTCACCCCCAGGTACACTGCTTCAGATACCAGCCGTTTATCTACTAGTGAAACATGCTCGGAACATACTATCTGTGTTTTATCAGAGTTCAACTTATATCCGGAGTATCTTCCAAACTCTCTTGCCTCCGTTTCTACTGCCTTGATAGCTTCCTCCGTATTGCTTGTCACTATAGCTACATCATCAGCATATGCAAACACCTTATATGTTTCTCCATAATATAATAGAGGTTTAATATTTTTGCATTCTTCTAATCTCAGCAAAAAAGAATCAATATATAAAGCAAAGAGCAAGGGGGAACAGGGACACCCTTGTCTAGTCCCCCTAGAGATTGAGATAATGTCTGATTCCAACCCAGCGATGCATATTCTAGCTTTTGGGGCTACATATGAAGCTTTTATAGCTGTAATATACCCACTCCCTATACCTTTCCAACGCATGATTTCCCATAAGAACTTCCATGATACACGGTCAAATGCCTTCTCGGCATCCAAAAGTAATAACCCTAAAGTTGTATGGTGTAATTCTGCAAGATCAAACATGGATATTATTCTTCTTATATGATCTATTGTATCTCTACCAGGAATAAACCCACGTTGTTGTTTTTTAACCAACCTAACTATCACATTTGCCAATCTACTGGCCAGAACCTTTGCATAAATCTTTCCATCTACATTTAACAAGGATATAGGTCTATACGAACTGGGGAGCTCTGTTAGTTTGTCCTTTTTTTTTAACACTATAATACTTGCACATTCCCACGATAAAGGTGCATGACCTGTCTGCGCTATACAGAAAATACTATGCATGTCCTTTTTAATATCTGCCAAGAAAGTCTTGTAGAATTCAAGTGGTATAGCATCCGGCCCAGCAGCTTTCCCTGTTGCCAGGGAGCTCACTGCCCCAATTATCTCATCAATCCGAATTGGTGCATCTAGTATAGTTTGTTCCTCAGAGGAGAGCCTTGTACTTTCTAATTCCCCCAGAAATTCGCTAACCTCTTTTTGCAGCTGTTCAGAGTACATTATATCTTCTCTGTACAAATCCTGATAATAATCCTTAAAAACCTCTAAAATTCCTTCTAGCTCTACATGTTTCCGCCCATTACCGTCAATTATATTAAAAATATTCCGCTTAACCGCCTTTTGTCTGACCCGCCTAGTTAGGACTTTTCCTGTGGCTTCACCATATTCATAATATTCAGATCGATGACTTTGATAAACGGCTGCAACTGTTTTATTCAAGTAAGCATTTATTTTAGCCTTAAGAATCGTCGTCTGGGTCTGGGTGAGAGTAATATCTTCTCTACTAGTAATTTTACTGGCTAATTCCCTCTCTTTTGTTATTTATTTTTCTTGAAGCTCTGCGATTTCCTTCCCCCTAGTTTTCTGTATTCCCAAACTATAGCTAAGAGTTTCACCTCTCACCACAGCTTTAAATGAGTCCCATACCATCCCCGGATCTGCAGTATTCCTGTTAGTCTCAAAAAAGTGGTAAATCCACTCTTTCATATAGGATATATATCCTGGGTCGACCAACAATTTCCTGTCAAATGTCCACACTCGCCACGGATTGGATGGCCCATTTATTATTATAGACAATATTAACGGATTATGATCTGATAAGAATCTGGGTTTACATTCTATTTCAGCCCCTCGAATTAAGCTATGTGATATAAAAAAGTAATCCAACGTTACTAATTTGGCATGTGGGAACGAGTAATAGGTATGCCCTGGATCTAAAGTTTTAATGTTTTCCCAAACATCCCTCAACCCATGTTCCATCACTAACCTCCTTAAAGCTTTCCATACTTTGGGCTTCCGTCCCTGATATAAACTCTGAGCACCCATGCTACTACTACCTACCTCTAAGTGAATATTTAGATCACCACAAATAATTATCGGTAAGGGCCATCCGACTAGTTCCATGTTCAGCGTATCCAGAGGCTCAGCCTCGTCAAAGACTGACCCGTATATAGTGCAGAGGGTAAATTTGAATGTGTTCACCGAGAGCTCTATAAGAGCCCATCGCCCATCATTACTTGCACAAGATCTAAAAACATGCACATTATTATTTCTGGCGAGTATCGTCACTCCGCGTGTCGATACCTCCTGCCGGGTACAGACCAGAGGTATCAACCCAAGCTCTCGTATGAGCTCTAGCTTGCTCCATGCAATGTGTGTTTCTTGTAAGCAGTATAAATCTGATTTGATTAATTTAAGGCCAGCTGCCACTCTTTTCCTTTTCTGAGGGCTATTTAGACCACAAATATTCAACGTACAAATCCTTAATCTATTTGCCATATCGCTCAGTTTGATGTACCAATCTCACGTCACTACTTTCTCCCTTAAATAAACCAACATGTTGATATTGAGCCCTATACTTCCTCTTCTTCTGACATGTCTTCATTAAATTATTCTGAACATTCCTGCCTATATTAGTACCCCCCCACTCCCCCCACTCCCCACCACCCCTCTCCCACCCTCCCGCCCCTTGCACCCCAGCCCTACTCCCAACCTCCCCCCCACTCACCTGCACCCCCCCATTCCCCAACCCTTACACCCAATTTATGAAGAGTATGGGATCTCACTGTCCCTGATGATGGTAAAAGCTTCCGCTCCGACCGTCCCCACCCAGTGCATATTTTTTTCTTTTTCTTTGACCTTTTCTCCCTTTCTTTATCTCTATCTTTTTCTATCTAAATACTGTTTTATCCAAAGTTTTTATCTTAGTTTTTTCTAGAGGGGGAATTAATCCTAAGAGGGGAGCCCTAAGGGGTTATTTACCACCAACTCAACTTCTCGGCACTTTACTCCTAACCCCTTCCGCTTCCCCCCCCCCCATGCCTTAATCAAAGAACTCTATCTTACAAAACCGGACCATTAAGTCCATCCAAAAAAGCCCTTGCTTTCACATCTGACGAAAAATAGTGGGTCCTGTTGTCCGTTACTACTTTCAGTTTAGCTGGGTTTAATAAGAAAGTCTGTACTCCCTTACTTTGAAGTGGCTGAATTAACTGCCGGAGCCTCCACCTTTTTTCAACAGTACTATGGCAAAAGTCTGGTCTCACAAAAAACTCACACCCCTTAGCCTTACTTCTAGAATTGGGTCGAGCTCGATCATATATGGCCTGTCTTGCCTGATAATTAAGCAAAGCAATTAATATTACTCTAGGTCTACCACTTCCTCCTTCTGAGTTTGGCCCTACTTTGCTAAAGGGAAATCGATGGGCTCTCTGAATCTCTCTGTCCCAATCCCACTGTTGTAAGTCCGGAAAAGCCTCCTTAAAAAGTGCAACCATAAAGCTATGTGTGTCTGATCCTTCAAGTCCTTCTGGTACACCCAGTACGCGCAGATTATTCCTTCTTAATCTATCCTCTAAATCTGTCAATTTCCACTGAGTGTCCTCAAGTTGTTTCTCCATCGCTTCTCGAGACAGCTGGTAAGATCCAGCCTCATCCTCCAGATGCGAAATCCGGGTTTCCGCTTCTTCCATCCGTGTAGTAAACTCCGAACATGTCTTTGCTACCCGACGAATTTGGATTTGCACCTTACGGCAAGCCACTTGAGTTCTACGGCTCTCTAATTTGGATTCCTCTCGATGTTCCATAATGCTTTGATATATGGTTTCCAATGACACAGGATTGGGCTGTTTTTCGCCATTATCATGTAAAGTTAAATCATCCTTGGAGTACTCCCACTGAAGTCCCTGAGGACCCTTAGTATCCAGTGGGTTAATGGGGTGCTTATTAGGTCCTACTTGCTCACTTCTCTTCTTCTGTTTTTTCCTAACCGTAGCATTTTTGCTACTCTCATGTGATTCTCTCCCCAGTGCCAAGGAGGATACCTCAGAATCAAGTTCAGAAGAAGTTTTATCCACCTCCAAGTCCAGCTGCTCATTACTTGACCAACTTGAATGATCTGATAATGAAAAAAACTTGTCCCCTTGTGTTGTCTCATTATCTCGTAGTATCGCCGGCCTCTGCTTTAACAAATTTATGCCGGGAGGGCATGGCCAATCTCCATTACCACTAAGAGGTTCTTGTTGATTTCCCATATCAACCTGTGGCAATATCATAACACTTTGCATGCTCTCCCTCTGTTCCGTCTGACTCCCAGTAACTTGTTTTTCTAAAGCCGCGACTTCTACGACATCATTCCGCCTTCCCCCATCTTCCTGTGGGGGGGCCCATCTACAGCCGCCATCTCACCGGTTACTAGGGGATCGGCCTCCTCCACGGTGGTGGGGGGGTATCTACACCCGCCGCCAGTATGTCCTTCCCTCTCTCAAGAAACCTGTCCAATGAAGCATTCTTATTTTTAGAGACAACCTTCTCGCCTGAGCCTTGTTTTATATCCATAAGCCCCCCCTGCCGAGCTGACAAACTAACTCTTACCGGCTTGCCTCGCCCAGACAAAGTCACATTTTTCGCTCCCTTTGGTGGCATTTTTACTTTTTTTACTTTCTGAGGCAGAAATACATTATTATAATATATGCCCAATGTCAGACACTTATAATAAAGTAAAGAAACTCAGACAGTTTTTTGAGTCCACGTCAGAAATTGTCCCCAATTGGTGCCTGGGAGCACAGACCTATGATTGTCTTCAGGTAGAAGCAGGAGCAAACCAGACCGCATTCCCGGGGGTGCACTGTGCAATCCTTTAGCCACCGTCAGCAAAATCCACATTGATTTACTTCCCTCAAAACAGAAGCCGGGAGCCGAGTAAACTAGAGCACTTCTCACTTCTCACTTGGATAATTTGTATCCTTTAACAATAGCAACAGTATCCTCAGTATTTTTCTTGAGCCGCATTTCCTACCGGCTGTACAATATTTCAGCCAGAAAAAGAGCGATGCGAGTAGAAAACAAAGCCGCTGCATTGTATCCTGCAAACGCCGAGAGAGACTCCGACCCCGTGGGAGGCTGCCGCTGCACTGGGAGGTTTCCCGACCGGAGCTGACGCTTCGCGGCCGAATTACGCGGCCGCCATCTTTCTCTTCCTTGCTGGTCATATGAATTACATTGCATTTCTCAAATAGATGTATTTTTTACACACTGTCTTAAATTTGGAAGGAAAAAATATGGAGAAAAACAAGGGGCAATAACACTTGTTCTTCTATTCTGTGTTCCCCCAAGTCTCCCGATAAAAATGGTACCTCACTTGTGTTGGTAGGCCTAGTGCCTGCAACAGGAAACACAACATGGACACATCACATTTTTACATTGAAATTTGACATGTTTTTTGCAAAGTGCCTAGCTGTGGATTTTGGCCTCTAGCTCAGCCGGCACCTAGGGAAACCTACCAAACGTGTGCATTTTTTAAAACTGGACACCTAGGGAAATCCAAGATGGAGTGACTTGTGGGGCTCTCACAAGGTTCTGTTACCCAGAATCCTTTGCAAACCTCAACATTTGTAAAAAAAAAAAAACTTTTTCCTCACATTTTGGTGACAGAAAGTTCTGCAATCTGAGAGGAGCCACAAATTTCAGTCATAAATAGGTATCAAGAAAACCTTTGTATTTCCAAAATGGCCACAAGATAAGGTATTGAGGGGCAGTGGTTATTTTCACATCTCTGAATTCTGGGGTGCCCATACTAGCATGTGAATTACAGGGCATTTCTCAAATAGACGTCTTTTTTACACACTGTCTTATATTTGGAAGGAAAAAATGTAGAGAAAGACATGGGGCAATAACACTTGTTTTGCTATTCTATGTTCCCCCAAGTCTCCCCATAAAAATAGTACCTCACTTATGTGGGTAGGCCCAGTGCCCGCGACAGGAAATGCCCCAAAACACAACGTGGACACATCACATTTTTCCACAGAAAACAGAGATGTTTTTTGCAAAGTGCCTACCTGTGGATTTTGGCCTCTAGCTCAGCCGGCACCTAGGGAAACCTACCAAACCTGTGCATGTTTGAAAACTAGGGACTTAGGGGAATCCAGGACGGGGTAACTTGTGGGGCTCTCACCAGGTTCTGTTACCCAGAATCTTTTGCAAACTTCTAGATTTGGCTAAAAAAAACACTTTTTCCTCACATTTCGGTGACGGAGAGTTCTGGAATCTGAGAGGAGCCACAAATTTCCTTCCACCCAGCGTTCCCCCAAGTCTCCCAATAAAAATGGTACCTCACTTGTGTGGGTAGGCCTAGTGTTCGCGGCAGGAAATGCCCCATCACATTTTCCCAACAAAAACAGACCTGATTTTTTGCAAAGTGCCTAGCTGTGGATTCTGACCTCTAGCTCAGCCAGCATCTAGGTAAACCTACCAAGCGTGTGCATTTTTTAAATCTAGACACCTGAGGGAATCCAAGATGGGGGGACTTGTTGGGCTTTCACCAGGTTCTGTAACCCAGAACCCTTTGCAAACTGCAAAATGTAGCAAGAAAACACTTTTTCCTCACATTTCGGTGACAGAAAGTTCTGGAATCTGAGAGGAGCCACAAATATCCTTCCACCCAGAATTCCACCAATTCTCCAGATAAAAATGATACCTCACTTATGTGGGTAGGCATAGTGCCCCCGAAAGGAAATTCCCCAAAACACCATGTGGACACATCAAAATTATCACATACAAAACTACCTGTTTTTGCGGGAGGGCCACATGCGTTTTTTGTCCTGGGCTCAGCAGCCATATAGGGAAACCTACCAAACCCAAACATTTCTTAAAACTAGACACCTGAGGGAGTCCAGGGAAGTATGACTTGGGTGGATCCCCTGTGTTTTCTTACTCAGAATCCTGAGCAAACCTCAAATTTATCTGAAAAATCAAATTTTTCCCACATTTTTGTGTGGGATCACTGCACCAAGACAAATGTCCTACCACCCAATGTTCACCTCAGTCTCCCGGTAAAAATTATACCTTACTTGTGCAGGCGGGCCAAGTGCCTGTGACAGGGAAGAGCCAAAAAGATTGAAGAAATTGAGAGGGAACCAAAGCGTGTCCAAAAGAGCAGTTTGAAAAAAACCATTTTTAGGCTGACAAGTGGGGCAGAATGTTTATCTGTATAGGTGTGACAATGCTGGGTGGTAGGAATTATGTGGATTCCTGCAGATTCTGGAAGGTTCCATCACAAAAATCTGGGAAAAATGTGGGATTTCCAGGAAAGGTGGAGGTTTGCTGGGCATTGCGGGTAAGAAAATGGTGCAGGTGAATGTGAAGCACACCACCCTTGACTCATGCAGATGTTTAGTTTTCAGATGTGTCTAGGTCTTGTAGATTTTTCTACATGGTAGCGTCCCAAAGTCCAAAAAGTGCTGCCATCACCATTCTAAGTGAGACGAGTTAGCCAAGCTCTCATGGCCCAAATGTAAAACCAAAACCCCAAATAATCAAATTTCCTCTTGCTTGCCATGGGATAACATTTTTTAGTTTGAGGGGGAGAGCTGAAAGACTGTTACCCCCTTCAGTTGGGGTGGGGGCATAACCATGCCCATACTGGTTGGTATCCACCCCCCCACTATTTTTTTTTTTATTCCCTGGCATCTAGTAGGCTTTCTGCCCCTGGGGAGTGGATCGGGGATAATTGCCCCATCTGTCCACCGGTGGGCAGAACAACTTTGGCCCCATTTATTTGGGGTGGGGGTATGGCCATAACTCCACCCTCTTATTTGAGGAAAAAAAATCTTACCTGCTCTCTGGTGGGGCAGATGGGCCTTCCAAAAATATGCCAATCTGCCCCCAAGGGGGGCAGATATGGCCAACAGTAATGTGCCTCCATGGGGAGCGTCACTTGCCCAAGGAGCTGCCACCCAAACAAAACACACACATACACACACCAATCCCTGGTACCTAAGTGGTTTCTGCCCCCTCCCCCCGGGGGCAGATCAGCCTAATAGAAATAGGCTGATCTGACCACAAGGGGGGCAGAAATGGCCTACAATAAATTTGTCCCGACCCAGGGGAGCGACCCTTGCCTAAGGGCTCGCTCCCGTTGCGTGAAATTAGCACAAATAAAATCCCTGGTGCATAGTGGTTTCTGCCTCTCTTGGGGGAAGATCGGCCTAATAAAAATATGAGGATCTGCCCCCAAGAGGGGCAGAAATGGCCTAAAATATATTTGCCCCCCAGGGGAATGACTCTTGCCTAAGGGGTCGCTCCTCTTGCATGAAATTTACACAAAAAAATAAGATTCCCTGGTGTCTAGTGTTTTCTGCCAACAATAGTCCAATCTGCCCCCAAGGGGGGCAGAAATGGCCTAAAAAGATTTTTCCCCCCACGGGAGTGACCCTTGCCTAAAGGTTCGCTCCCCACGTGTAAGAAAACAGTAAACAAAAAAAAAAGATCCCTGGCATCTAGAGATTTCTGCTCCCCCGGGGGCAGATCGGCCTAAAAACAATGCGCCGATCTCCACCTGGGGGGGGGGGGGGGGCAGAAAAGGACTTAAGAAACAATGCCCCCCAGGGGAGCGACCCTTTATTGTAAATATTTAAAAAACAAACTCTCTTGTGTCTTGTGGGCATTTCTGCTGCCCGATCGCTTCAGAAAGACATCAGAAATGCTGAGAGAGACATCAAAGGAAAAGCAAGACGATTCCTTTCCTTTGATGCCTCTCTCGCCCCCTCCTCGTGATCAGAAGAGAAATGCTTTTGCATTTCTCTTCCGATCCGTCCTCGAAGCTGAGCTTCCAGCATGGTGGGGACAGCCTCATATGAGGTCAGTGTGCGATTGTGAGCTGACGTCATCAAATGCCATGGAGGGGTCCGGGGGGGCGAGGGTGGAAGGGGAAGCGATTCCCCTTCCATCCCTGCCCAGGTGAGGGGGTGCTTGGCCATCGGGGGAGCGCTAGCACTCCCCCTAGTGCCCATAGCAGGACGTAACCATTACATCCTGGGCACCTGAAGGGTTAATATTCAGAATAATAAAAATTTTAATTTAAAATTCAGTTCTTAATGTTATAACATTTTTATATTGTTCTACATTTAAAATAAATATATATAATTAATTAACATTAATATACAACACAAAGCAATTTTTTCATTTTTTTTTATATACCTTACAATAGGGAGCGCTCTGCCGTGGTTTTGGAGTACTCAGCCAAGTGTGCCAAATTTGGTTATAAAGGCCCTCATTATGACATTGGCGATAAATCCTGCTTACCGCTGCGGTGACGGCTGCCAACATACTATCACGGAGAGGAACATCTGTCTGCCATATTATGACAGACACACACCAAACCGACAGAATACTGCCACAAACACAAATCCTCCAGACCAAAGGTAAGTGTCAAACTGTCGGTACGAACACCCGTACCGTTACGCCAACAAATCAACGCCCTCCACATTATGACCAACAAATCACCACAGCAGACATTCAGTGGTGGTAAACCATTGGTGGTACACACTGGCGCGGTCATAATGGCCACCCAAATTCAAAACAACACAACATTGGCCAATACCAAAAACACACACCTGACACTAATACACACATCACACCCACCCACCAACAGCACTATAAAACAGACACCCACATTACCCACAACCCTTTGCTAACACGATAAGGATGCAATAGCTAGCCACGCAGATCACAGAGACAACTACACACACACCACAACACCCATTCATCCTTCACGCACCCCACACCCCACCACATTACTCAACACCCTCTGCACAACACACCACACAACACCCATGTCCCCACAAAGGCACCCCCGTTTCACTGATGAGGAGTTGCAGGTCATGGTTGAGGAAATAGTCAGGGTGGAGCCACAGCTGTTTGGAGCACAGTTCCAGCAGATCTCCATTGCCAGGAAGATGGAGCTATGGTGGAAAATCCTGGACCGGATGAACACCCTGGGACAGCACCCACGAACAAGGGACAACATCAGGAAGAGGTGGAACGACCTACCGGGGAAGATAAGTTTGATTGCAGCAAGGCACCATCTCGTTATCCAGAGGACTGGCGGTGGACCCTCACCTCTTCCCCCACACCTGACAGCATGGGAGGAGCAAGTCTTGGCAATCCTGCATCCTGAGGGACTCACTCGATTTGCAAGAAGACTGGACACTGGTTATGTAATTTTACTACCTATCCACCCCATACCTGCATGTCACCACCAACCCTCACCCTGAAACACATCACTCCGCTCCATCCCACACAGTGCACCACCACAATTAACTAACCCAAATGCCAAGCCCTGCATGCCATACCCACTGCATGCACATTCCTTCAAGCCATGCATGTACACCCACCACCAAAGCATGCACAGCATGGAGAATTAACAATCCCACAATACATCACCATGCACAAACAAAGGTGGCAGGGCTACAGCAATAACATAGGTAAAGCTAGGGATCCAGAATATCACAGACATGTAGCATAATACATCCCCACAGGTGCCCCAGCCACCCTCAGGGGCGAGGAGGTGCCACGGCTACCCAGTCCCCCACCAGAAGATGACCCCAGTGATGACAGCAACTTTGGAGTTCAGGATCTGGATGAACTACCTGGCCCATCAGGGACCACTGGTCAATCAGACACCCCAACCCACACCCACTCCACCACAGAGCCTTCCCCTCAGTATCCAACACGACAGCAGCCACCAAACATCCCCAGACCTCTGTCCCCAGCACACATCAATCAACAGTGTGCCCACCTGTACAGTGACCCCAGTCCACACTTCACAGCCAAGACAATGAGGGTCCTGGCGTCAGTGGGCACACCGTTCAGGGGACACAGGCACAGGGGGCCAGGGACATGCAGAGGAAATCTGTGCACCAGGAAGAGGCGGGCCCAGAGAACTGACTGTCCAGGAGGCACACTCCAATGTCGTGGGGGCTTACCAACAATCCCAGGACAAGATGGGTCAGGTGATAGACATCATGCAGGAGAACCAGTGGCTCCAGGAGGAACACCACCAGGATAGCAGGAAGGAATTACAGGCCCTCAACACCACCCTGGTGTCCATTGCAGGGGTACTAGGTGATATGGCCAACAACATGAGGGAGTACATATCACACCAGCAGGCCCCTTCCACTAGCCAGTCAACTGATCAAACCTCCGTATCTACTGAAGCTAGTGCACAGGAGTCCCTACCACAGGACCCACAGGCCACCAGTACCCCGCCCCCTGCAGAAGGTGAACCATCCCGCAAACGTTCCCTGCAATCCAGCCAGACACCAGAGACACTTGCCAAGACCAAGACCACCACCAGAAAATGAGCCCCTCTTCAATGTCCCCCTGTGTCACCTTGTTCACTTTGAACTGCCATTGCTTCCCTTCCTATGGCTCATTGGGCACTGGACCTGTAATACAAACAGATTGGCCCACTATACTGGACTTTCTTCTACCATCACCCCATTCCATTGCACTATTCCTTCATAATTTTCACTTCAATAAACACCCTTGAACACAACTGAAGTAATAGTGCTTCATCTGACAGAAATGGGTAATGTATTGAACTGTATCATCCTGTGCAATTGTCCAGAACTTTGTGATTCCACATCCAACAAATGGCCTGTAGCAGTTTGTAGTAATCAGATAAGTACACAGTTGTAACCACACCAATAGCTGCAAAATGGGAAGGTATTGGTGACAGTCAGTTGGGATGCTAAGGAAGTGACTGCCATCATGCTACAGACAAACAGAAAAATAATTTATTAGAGGAATGGTCAGTTCTACTGTCTTACCTGTGTATCGTTGGAAGTTCTGCCGTATAGCTGATATCCTGTTGTCCACATCCTCATCTTCTTCCTCCTCCTCACTGTCCTCAGGGTCCACTGCTGCCCAATGAGCATTTTTACCCTCTTCCTCCTGAAGATAGGGCACATGTTGTCTGACGGCCAGGTTGTGCAACATGCAGCACACAACAACTATCTGGCAGACCTTCTATGGGGAGTAGAAGAGGGATCCACCTGTCGGATGGAGGCACCTGAACCTGGCCTTCAGGAGACCAAAGGTCCTTTCAATAATCCTCCTGGTACACCCATGAGCATCATTGTACCTAATCTCAGCCCCTGTCCTCAGATTCCTTACAGGGGTCAAGAGCCAGGACAGGTTTGGGTAGCCAGAGTCACCTGCAAGAAGTGAGGTCAAAGATTGGCCTTGCACAATGGCATGGGGGAAGACTCCTGAAGGCATACACTGATATACATTGGGTGGGGACTCAGGCGCACCTATACACCACACTTTGCCTTTGTAGTTGTGCCATCAGTTGTGGGATGCTGCAATTCCTCAGGACGAAGGCATCATGCACTGTCCCAGAATACTTGGCAGTGAAGTAGGAAATGTACTGGTCAGCAAGGCATACCATCTGGACATTGAGTGAATGGAAACTCTTCCTATTCCTGAACAGTTGTTCATTGGCCCAGGGGGGGACAAATCCTATATGTGTTCCGTCAATGGCCCCAATAACATGTGGAAAACATCCCATTGCATAGAATCCAGCCTTCACAGAGGCCAAATCTTCTACTTGGGGGAAAGTGATGTAGCTGCCCATTTGTTTGAGGAAGACAGTCAAAACCCTTGCCAGCACTATTGAGAACATTGGCTGTGACAGTCCTGCAGCCAACCCCACTGTCACTTGGAAAGAGCCTGTTGCCAGAAAATGGAGCACTGATGGGACCTGCACAAGAAGGGGGATCCCAGTAGGATGAAGGATATCAGATATCAATTCAGGCTCCAATTGAGCACACAGCACTGTGATTGTGGCCCTGTCCAGTCTATAGTATTATGTGCCTGTCCTCCAGTGTAGCCAAGTCCACAAGAGGTCTGTACACGGGAGCTTGCCTCCTCCTCCTATTCTTCCATAGTGGTAGGTACCTAAGGGACAGAAGAGTGAGAAGGGAGTGACAACATAAAAAATGGATCCACCACTTCAATGTACATAGAGCATGTATCTGCCCTGCTGCCATCAGTGAGGAGGCTATTGACCTCCTGAGAGCCATCTCTGTAGGGCAGTCAGCCATAGTGAATGCCATCCAGGGGCTGGCATCCCAGATGCAGCAATGCAATGCCTTCCTGGAGGGCATTCACGGTGGCTTGGCAGCCCTTCAAAGATCGTTTCAGGCTCTGGACTCCTATCTGATGGCAGGCAGTGCTCCTGGTTCTACTGCCCCCCCTCCAACTACCACTTTCCACTCCCAGTCTCCTCAACCCCAACCCATCCCATTGACACATACAGACAAGCAAGCATACAAAACATCACACAAGAGTGGCACAGACAAACACAGGCACCACAGTTCAAGCCACAAGGACTCACACAAACAACAGACAGATGCACTCACAACACCATCCACTGCCTCTACTGTCTCCCCTCCTCCTCCTCCATCACACCTGCATGCACTGCATCAGCAGCCCCAGACCCTGCCACCTGTACATCCTTGACCACAGACACCACAAGAGCAGACATGCACCCCACACACAGCATGCACAGTCACCACCACCATCACCACCTCATGCAACACACCCACCTCACTTGCAGACACCACCACAAAATCCATCCACACGTCCTGTTTGTCCTCTCCCACCCTGTCTGCCACCCCTCTAAAGAAACACAAACGGTTGCACTCAGACCCCCAACAGCCATCCACTTCACACATGCACACTGTAAATGCACCTGTACCCAAGTCCAGTACACCTACTCCTCTTCTACCACTCCATCTACAGCCAATCCTATCCCTCCTCCCACATCCCGCTCCAAAGTCCTAAGAAGGTTTTCCTTTCCCATCTTGACCTCTTTGCTACCACTCACCCCGTCCTACCCATAAGTGCAAAGCCCCAACCACCCAGCCTAGCACCTCAGCCAACCAGTCTGCCACTGCTCTACCTAAAAATCTGCTGCTTACACTAAGGGGCCCCTGAGTGGAATGGCAGCCACTCCCAGCAAGGACACACCTCCGCCTCGAAAACAGAAGCCTAGGGTGGCCAAACCTAAGAGATAGAGGATGGTCTCGGTGGCCGAACCTAAGAGACAGAGGATGGGGTCAGTGGAGGCACCTCCTAAACTTGGAGGCAAGGACACAAGTCACATGACAAAGGCCAAGGGGGCCCCTCACAGGAATGAACCCAAGGATCCCCATTCACCACCTGAGGGCAAGGATCCCAATCCACCACCTGAGGGCAAGGATCCCCATGAGGGCAAGGATCCCCATCTACCACCTGAGGCCGAGGATTTCCCTCCACCACCAGAGGCCATGTAGCCCCCCTCCAGAGACTGTGGCCTATGACTCCCCTCCAGGAACAGTGGGCAAGGAGCCCACACCAGACCCACTGGGCAAGGAGCCCCCTCCAGGGACAGTGGGCAAGGAGCCCCCTTCAGAACCAGTGGACATGATACCCACTCCAGCTGAGGTGCCCCTCCATCCCTCCTTCCCCCTGAGGTGCCTGCCCATTTCCAACATGATGCCCCTGAACAGTGGAGTCTGGATGATGTCAGGAGTCAAGTTGGGGCTTGGATGATGTCCTATGTCCATGTGGCCCTTTAATACTTTTGACTGGCCATTGGTACAATCTGCATATTGACGTGTATATAGTTATTTATTTGTTCATTATGGTGGTTGTTGGCAGCAAATTACAGTGGTTGTACTACAGGTATGTGTCCTTGCATTCTTTGCTCCTGGGTCCTGTAACTGGCGATGTACTGTACAGCTGGTTGTGTGTGTGTACGGTATGCGTTGTGTGTGAGTGTGTCACTCTCCTTTTCCTCCTTCCCTCCCTTGAGTGCTAGTCGGCTGTACTCACCGTCGTCATCTTCTTTGGCGTTGGGGCTCCAGGACGGCCATGGCGTGGCAGACCATCGGGAAGACTTGGAGTTCAGGTTCTATGGCGGCCGCGGAGTCCTCTGTGTCCCTAAAGGTGAACCTTTCCTTTTCTGTAATATGTTTCTGCCAGGCCTTGGATGCTCCGGAAATCCTGGCTGTTTGCTATGTCATAATATGGTGGGCAGTATCTTGACTTCTGTCTGGCTGTAGGTGGCTACCGTCGTGGTCGGTGGTGTTAACACCCTGGCGGTTGGTGTGGTACATTGGGTGTCTATAGAAGGTCTCACCGCCATGGTCATATTTTGGCAGTAATTACCACTAGCCTGTTGGCAGTATTGCCGCCACTTTAATGGTAGCATTCAGTACACTGCCAAAGTCATAATGAAGGCCAAAATCTCTACTGATAGTAACCTTACAGTTGTCTTTGAAGTTTTTAGTGAGTCAACCATCTATTTCAGGATGTGGATAGATTTAAGTCTACCCTTTTGAGTAACTTTACACTTGGTAAGGGTGACAAGCCAAAAGTAGCAGTTTTTCAAAAGTGTAAGAGTAAATGTACTTGTACTGAATATACATATGTATTTTTTTGTGAGTACGCTCCTTTGAGTCTACACTCAATGGAGGGAGTCTTTTCAACACTGGGCTTTGAAGTTTCCTTATACCTTCTGTAGTGGCCTCTGGGCAATCCTTTAGAAAAAATCTTTAGAAGATCCACACTACAGACAGATTCTTTTTTCCCTATTTTCTCTCTCTAGTTGTGGTGCTTGCACTGCTCAAGTTTGCATTGTTTCATGAGTATATCCTTTACTTGTACATTCTCTTTTTTCAACTGAATGATAGAAGGTACAGGATTCTAATCTTTTCTTTTCACCTTTCTTGTCCTTCTACCAATAATTTAGTTGTAGAGATAAAACTAATACATCTTCAAATCCTGAAATATTATTGGAAACCTGAAATAGAAGGTCATTGAAGTCTTCCTCTTAGTAGAAAAATGTTTTCTTCTTATCTTCTAGCACACTATTATTTGATTGAAAATCTTTCTTTCCTTGATTTCAATTTAGTGATTCACAATGTACTAATTGTGTCAATGTGTCCTGTTCAGACAGTCTTCTAATTGCATTTTTAAGTAAATCATAATTCTTTATCTCTAAGAAAGGATTATTTTGAACCACCCATGGCATACATGAGGAGACATCATCCAGAGCAAGATAGGATTGTATAAATGCTGCCTCCGATTCTGGTGATGAAAATATGGCAGATTCAGGGACCACTGGTAAGAAAAATGTTTACATTTTGTGGATCTCCAATATGATGCTCTGGAAAGGCTAGATGTGAAGGAGCAGATGCAATCACAGAATTTGAACCTCCCAATATGGGTGACCTAGTTTTCACTGAAAGATTGTCTCAGTGGCAGAAGGCATACTAGGTCCTGCAGTCATATAAAAACAAACATAAATGTGGCATATATGATTTTGTAAAAATGTTGTCTGCTGTTGTATGACCTGAATTTCTTGCCTGGTTTCTGCTATTTTTATTGCATAGCATGGGATATGCTGCCTATAACGGTTAAAGAACAAACATCAGCATCCATGACATCCAGGTAGAATGAGGTCTTAGGCTTCTCAGTCTACCAGGTCACTGAGCTGAAATCCAATGATGTGTTTGGAAAAAACATAAAAATACACACTTGTTCCCTGATGTAACTCATATAATTGGTTTCAGCTACTAGGATCTGGATAATAAGGGGAAAGGTAAAGGGGAACAGAATGGCAGCTGGTTCCAACTGCATTGAAAATCTTTCACCTATGGCCTGCACAGAAAATGAAGCAACATAACCTAAGTACTGGTGTCTTTGTGGTCTAGAAACTACTCTGACAACTGATTTATTTACCCACTTCTCATTAGAAGCACTAGTGCCGCAACCTCGATTAACTGTGTGCATTGTTTGTGAATGTTTTATTTTACTTTGTGCTTGCATAGAGAAATATTTCACTGGACAATCATTTATTGTTGCTACTGAATGTATTTTGAGTTGTGAGCCTGCCTTTACTACCCTGTGTCTACCCCCCTGCCCTGAGAAGCCTTAGGCTGGTTAACCTGTGCTATTACTGAAGTGGTATTTGGCCTATTTGCTCTGGGTCCATAGTAAGTCGGGCCCCGGGATATCTGAAGTAAAATGCCTCAACCTCCACAGTTGTCTAAAGTAGTTGATTGACTAGAAATATCACAGTGTAGAAATCCTAGCTTTCACCACATACCCAGTTACATGGATAATGGCAAGCTTCATAATCCTAGGAATCTGAAGAGAAATATGTCTTCACAAGATTCACGGATATACCAAATCATGAGTTCAGAAACTCCTGAAATGTTGACATGTTATAATCAGGTGCAGAATCAGGACCTGATTTAGAGTTTGGCAGAAGGGTTACTCCATCACGGGTTATTCCATTGCAAACATGACCAATATCCCTTCTACATATTACAATTTCCATACGAATCTTAATAGGGCGGACAGGATATCCGTTATGTTTGTAATGGAGTAACCCCATCCTCCAACTTTAAATCAAGCCCTTAGTAATAAAAAAGAAGCTAGGAAACCCTGAAGTCAACATAGAAATCCTTCCAGCATAGTTAAGTGCACTTAACAGATCACACATACAAGCTTTTACAGAAAAAGAAATGAGCTTGCAGATCAGTGTTAGCATCTATCAGGAACTTTGCAGGGAAAGCAGCCTTGGATATTCACAAGAATTTCAACATTCCCAAAGAACACTCTGACAATTTGAAGTTTAATGTTTTCACTGTGACCTGAGCTCCTTGATGTTGCAGCCAGTGCAGAGTTGCACCATTCAACCCTTGAGTATCCTAGGACTCCTTCGTGATTTTGGAAATAGATAATCTTCTAATGAGGGAATACAAAATTTGGAAGCCTTTTAATTGAGAAGCAAACATATTTTTTTCTTGTTCCCTTTGGATTCTAATTTGACAAACAACCTGAGAACAAACTTGATTACCTAACAACATAACAGAACAATGTTGTCCCACGGCTATCACTACAATTAAAAGGCTTCTGTTCTTCTATCTCATCAACACATACCTAACTTACCTGTAGTGTACAGAGACATCTGCTTGACACAGTGGCTCACACACTTAGGAATACAAGATCAATCACCAACACATACCATGTGCCAGATGTGTTAGAAGTGGAACCACAGTCACTGTAGTGCAACCTCACATGCAATACTCACTGACTCATAACTCCATCATGTCTGTACCAGATACAATAAATGGCCTAACAGGGGGTAGAGACACAGTCAGACAGTGCAGATCATGGATGTCATAGTGGGACCCAGTAGGAGACAACAGGATATCACTGACCTCACATGCACTGTGCCAAGGGACACATTTGCTAAGTAACTGAGCTACATCCCATTGCCTGCACTGTGTATTTACAGACAGTAGAAATGCCCATTATTGTTTTGGAAGATAGGAAGAGACACTGCTAGTTATGTTGATCATCCAGAGACAATGGGATACACACCCTTGAACACCTCATGGCTGACACAAACTTGAGCTGCCATTCTGGAACATCAAGGGAATAATGTAATAATCCACAGTTTCATAGTCATGGCCTGCACTGTATGTACATCTTGTCAGATGACCATCTCTACATTACTTTAAGCCACATTCTAAACTGGCCACCCTCCTATGCTGCATGTAGCGTGGAAGGGGTGTGCAATGTTTCTCGCTGCAGGTCTGTCACTACAAGATACATAGCATGAAGGTGCAGACTCACATGTTGCTGTCCCCTAAGACCAGAGAAAGTGCCAACAAAATATTACCACCCCAGAGGTGATGTATGCAGTTTACAAATAAGAGGTAGACTGTGCTATGGACTCAGATGAATGTTGCACCAATCCATGCTTCACACAGCTGCACACACAGAAAGAGCGAATTGGCCACCAAAAAAGCATAGGTCCTGGGCGGTGTATCGTACAGCATAGATAATCCACCTTCACATGGCAGATAGCCAAGTACCCTGGTGTAGGGTAGGTAGCGTTGGTGCATGGCTACACATGTACAACTGGTGCACGGGACAACAAAGGGTTGACAAGTATCATGTCACACATGGGGAATCCTTGCATTTAAGAGAAATGTTGTTCATTCACACTAAACAATTTCAGACACCCTAAGTGTCACACCCCATCTGCAATGACACATGTCAAAAGGGATGCGATGTCCAGGCACTGTAGGGCCACCGTGTTGCCATCACGACTGATCCCATTGTGTTCTCAGGATGTGTCATATCCCGTCTATTGATAGCACACTGATATAAAAGTGCACTACAAAACGCATGGTACATACAGAATGACTATCAGTGTGGAATCCAAAACAAGTGTTCTAGGTTCTTGACCAATACTCAAGATTGTCACGTCCAACAACCTAGTGCTGAGGAAAGATCAAACAACTCACACCCAAAAACAATTACATATGAACCACAATCAGATCCTAATATCAACTGCCATGCTACATGACTTACCTCTTGCAAGTCTTCACAATGATTTCCTCCTGTAATCTTTTGCAGCAGGTATGGGTTTTGGCATACAACCATGGATAATGACCCAATTTCACAACCCAAGCATAGCAGCAGAGCGTGCATATAATGAGGGACATCGGAGGACATTGTGGAGAGGACATTTGGCATCCTGAAGTCCAGATTCAGGTGCCTGGACATCACAGGAGGCAGCCTCCTATATGCCCCAGAAATGGTCTGCAAGATCGGATTGACCTTTGCAATCCTGCACAACATATATGTACAGATAAACATACCATTACATGAGCAGGTTAATAACCGCCTGAGGAGGAGGAGGACGATGGTGGAGAAGTAAATGAGGGGAAAGACCTCAACACAGCTGCTGGTATACACCGCACACTGCAACTTGTACAGATTTTCTTCACATAATCATCACATAACTCACCTTGTAAATTTTGTTAATAAACATCTCACTCATCCACACAATCTGGCTTTGGTGTCTTCAATCTCTCCAAAATATACTTTAGGATTATTAGGCCCTCATTACAACTTCAGCGTTTTTTGTCAAAGAGCACCAAAGCTGCTGGCGGTATATCTGGCTCCCTATTTTGACACAGAAAAGTCACATCAACATTGCAGCCGGCTCGTAATAGAGCCGGCGGCAATGCTGATGTGCAGCAGGTGCAGTAGCACATGTTGCGCATTTCACTGCCCAAAATTCAGGCAGTGAAATGCACAATGGGGCTGTGCCTGGGGACCCCTGCGCTGCCCATGCCAAGTGCAGGGGCCCCAGGGGCACCTGAGTCTCCCGTACCACCAGCCGTGGCCCGGTTGGCAGTCAGGGACTCATAATCCCTGCTTGCACCACTGACCTGGGGATTATGACTGCCAGGCGGAAGCCTGGCGATATGTTGGAGGGGCCAGCGGTATGGCCGTGACTATTGCGCCACGGTCATAATTGCTGGTGTGGCCGCCAGGGTCGTAATGAGGCCCTGAGTCTAACCTCAGGGAGCATGTCACAAATACAAATCTGAAGAGTACTGTAGCAACCTCACATGTGAAGTTTAAGAGTGAACTGCTACCATCACACACATCACAATTAGCCCTATCACTTGAATGTGACAACTGAAGGACACAGTTTATGGACCACAATATATAATTAACATCCATATTGCCATCTTGTATGACAAAAGCACATCACACACAACAACAATATGTCTAAAAATGACCTAAATAAGGGGTCCACACATGAGGTAGTGGATCTCAAAATAGACCACTAACACAACTCAGTATGATATTTACAGTGGCTACATGGGGCATGTGTGACAAGGTGGGGACATCATTGGTGACAATGCCCAACATTATTAGCCCAGGTATGACGAGCAATGGGAGAAATGGAGCATCCGCTGTACATCCATGGAAATCACACCTGCCACTGCCATGGGGCCCAATCCAATCCTGTGAGTACACATGACCTCACACTTTGCACGGACATTTCTATGGAATGCGCATCAGAATGGATGAGAACATATGCAGCTATGGCTGCAGGCCCACCACTAAGTAATTGTAATACAAAGCAAAATGTTGTGATTTTCAACTAGCTATTGTGTTCAATACATGAAATGGTAGGAATGTAGGCAGTGTGTGTCAATCACAGTATGTAGCAAAGATATATTCATGTCAGAAATATGTGTCGTCCACACACAAGTCATCCATGTACTCAAGATCAACATATGGAGAAATTTGTCAAAGAACAGTTGCCAATTTGAGTTCAGCACCCAATGCTGGAGCAATGAGCTGTAAAATGATCAGAAAGCAGATTAGAATGAATGGTGACAATGTATCACATTTAAGTGGTTCCCTATGCACGAGCAGAGAGTCATATCTTGTGAAGCTTCTGGCGCTCAATGGCCCGCATTGTGTAAACAAGGTGATGACAAGCCAATTTAGCTCCTTATGTGACTTAGATGTGCACCATTGTGTATGTAATGGCACGAGAACACACTGTCAATCACACAACACAATGATGCACCATTTTCTTGACAAATTGGGGCATCCCTGTATTGTGATGTACATGTAGGAATGTGTGGGCATTTGTATACCAGCATGTTGCCAATAATCTTGTAGTCCACCTACGTGACAACTAAATGGAATGTGATAGGAGTGCATGCAGGTCAAGTACAATTGTGTGCTGGCATGGTTATGGGTGTGTGAGGAATGGTATTGGCTGATCAGGTATTGGTGGTTGTCTACACCTGGATACATGAATGTAGAAGTGAGAAACCTATGGATACCAGCTTCATATTTTGTCATCACCTCAATTATGGTCCACCCCCTGACTCCATGTCTGAGTGGGCATGCATTGGTGGATGACCTGGACAGTTAAGATGTTGATCTGCATCGCCATACCCCCGGGGCACAAGGGGTGGAATCAACAAACGTGTAGGTAGAGGTGATGCTCACTGTGTAGGTGACAGTTTTTTTGATCAGGCTTGCATGTGTACCTATCAACACTGAACCCTTATGGTAAACAACATCATCCTGTACTCACAATAACAGCATCAAGTTTCAGGTGATATATGTTTGAAAATTTGACACTTAAGAAGAGGAATAGTGGCCCTGATCAATGTGAATTTGACTCTACCTTAGCATTGTCACACATGGTGTAAAGTCTAAGCACATCTGAATATGTTTGTTACCTAATCTTGTTGTGGATGGCTATGGTGTAACGGAAATGGTGCTAAGGAAGTGTTGTTGGTTCATTAATCAGGGCCATTGTATCATCTGGATTTTGAGTAGGAGTGCATGTGCTATTCGATGTTGATAGTAAGCTGATTTACTGTACATCCTCCACACAATGCTGACAGTGATGGTTGCCTGTCTCATTTTTGTTGCTGCCAACATGAATGAGAACCAACTCTGTGCATTTCAGAAGAGGACAGTGCGCTATAGGCACATTTTGGCAGTGGAATCTGGGTTCAGTAGGATGGCATGCCGCTATCGCTCAGAGTGATCCACTGGTGAGTGGCAGGCATTCAGCCAAGGGGGACCCTCACTTCCCACACAGGCTGGATCAAGCACAACTGTTGTGCAGGGGCCCACAGCTGGCAATGTCACCATTGCTCCAGCTGCTGCACCCACAGGTAGCATGACACAGCCAACCACATCAGTTGTCATCAACATGAGTGCCATAAAAGATCTTCAGAGGGATGTACAACTGGTTCTCCAAAAATTGGACTCTATTGAGCAGGAGGTGGCCAAGAATAGCAAGGCCCTCAAAAATATTTAAAAAAGACTCAAAAGGGCCAACCTCTGAATGACATTATGTCACTCCTCCAAAACTGACTCACCTCCCTCCTCTTTTTCTACTCTTTTTTGTGGGTGTTTGGGGGTTAGTTGTAGATTAGAATAGGTTAGTGGGTTAGTTAGGATAAGTAGGTTTAGGGGTGGGTTTACTACTTTTCATATTTTACTATGTGGGTGGATGGGTGGGTGGGGGATGATATTGGGGGTTTTATATGTTTGTAAAAATGTTTTAATGAAAAATACAAAACAATATATCTTTGCTTAGTCATAGTTAGTAAATGTGTAGTTTAGAGCATGTTGTCCTGCATGTGTCCTGTGATATAAGGGGGGCGAATGTTTAGAGTGTGTATTTAAATGTGTAAGGTAAGTGTAGCATAGAGTAGTTAGGGTCTGTAGTGGGTTATGTATAGTTAGGATAGGTTAGATTAGGATAGGTGTTAATTATTATTGTCGAATTGATTTATTTATCAAACTAACTGTTATTGGTTACTCCATTACTACATGTGTCATATGCTTGGGTCTCAGGGTCTTCCCATGGGTGTACAGTGCAAATTGTGTGTTGGCCTGGGGACTCCGACCTGCATCCAAGTCCCTCTCTTGACATTTTCAACACCTCCTTATGACTGAGCTGTCACATTGGCAGTTAAAACACATCTACTTACCTGTGCACCTGCCATCTAGTGTTCCCACCACTCAAGCTGACTATGTTGACTATGTATAGTACAGGATAGGTGTAGGAATTCAGCTAACATTGCATGTGTTTTGTTTTGGGATGATGGTCACTGTGGGACATGTTACTACTGCCTATATATCATTCCTATCCTGCTAAAATGACCAATGGCAATAATGGATGAGTTAGAGTTCCTCTGTTTCACACCAATGTGTTCTTGTGCTACTCCCAGCTGACGAAATTGCCCGATGACTGTTTCACACCCATTCTTGCAGTAGTAGTGGGTGTAGCATACATGTTTTCAAAATATGTCACATAGTCAGTGATTTGATTGTAGGAGATGAGGCCAAAATCAACGTACAACATGTAGTTACCATGTGCATTGATATGTGCCCACACATACATGCACTCTTGTACTGACACTCTGTGACTTGAGACATGTTACACACATCACAAACACTAAGCATAGTAGAAGTGTCACAACCCACATAAACATGCTGGGTGTGTAGGTGGTGTTTATTTCCAAGTGTAACATTGCAAGGTATATACAAAGTCCAGGTCTGTGACCCCATTTGTGAAATCCATCCAATTGGGACACAACACAAGTCCAGGGTTGAGGGACATGTCACGGGACATGTTTGGGTAAAGTGTCTTTCAGTACAGGAGCACATAAATTGGCAAATGGAAAGCTAGGGACAATATCAGTCCATTGCAGAGAGGTCAACAGTGTCTTGAGCTAGAGTGCATATCTGTCAGGGTGCCAACACTGGCATGATGTCAAGCACAGGACTAAGGAAAACACTGCCCATGTGGCATGTGCTGGTGCTACTGGGAACTCCTAAGGGTGAAGATGATCTGTTCCACATCTTCATCCTCCGATGTGTGTGGTGCCTCCTCTACCCTTGAGGGTGGTAGTGGGGAGGTAGAGGGGACCACAAGCACCTCAGTGGTTGTCGATGTGGACTCCCAATTCACAGAAGCTGCTATCTGTGGCACTACATGAGGCATCACTGCAGCAAGGAGGAGCTTCTGGGTTTTAAGTATAGCTGCAACATCCTTGTGGTAGACAGCCATGTCTGCCCTGAGGGAGACCAATTCCTGGTGCATGGAGTCCTTATTATCCTCAGGCTTACTGCTGCCAGTTTGGGAGGGCAGTTGTTGTGGCCTCTCCCTCATGGCAGCAGCTATGTCCCTCAGACACTCCTGGACCCTACGCATTGGGGAGTGTGTGCGTTGGTTGGCTGCCATCTGTTCTGTTGCCATAACCATTCACGTCCGCATCCCCTCAAGGCTGGCTGCCATTGTTTGCATCCCCACCTGCACCTCCTTGGCCAGCTCCCGCTGAACTCCCACCACTGTCCTCTCGAAGCTGGTACCTGTGTCCACGGAGTCTTCTGCTGTGTCGGTGCTGGCAGGTCGTACTCTTGTGGTGCTAAGTGGGACCTGTGGGATGTCTGCTGATTCAATACTCCTTGCGACTGAAGGTGGTGTCTGCATGTTTACAAGGACTTCTTGGAGGGTCTCTTGGCTGATAGTTGCCAGCTGGTCATGCAAGTTATCATGGTACTCCAGGACAGGCAGATCCACAGGAGAGCCATCACCCTCTGCAATGAGATGGTGTAAAATCAGTCTATCTGTGCTATGGCAGTTGACAAGTCACTTCACTGACTTGATAATTGAGGCTCATTGTCATAATAGGCCCATATTGATGTAGAAGTGGTGCAGCACGGTGCTGTGCAATAATAAACTGCGCCGCACGGCTTCACTTTGGTGACACAAGATTGCGCTGTATGCAAGTGATTATTGGGCACCCCTGTGTTGTCCCCTTAATGGTGGAAGATTCATCTGCTAGCGTAATTGTAGGCATCCTTGCACCATTGGGCAAGGATGTATGCGTTGAGGAGTGTGACTGCTAATGTGTGAAAGTTTCCCTTCATGCACATTAACAATCACCAATGGCACTTTGGCACTTCTGTGTGAGCTGTAGAATGCAGTACACTCGGAAGAGCCAAATCGTCATTTACATATGATTGTTTATGTGCATGGAGTTACAACTTCACGGTCTTAAACGATCATTTCTGGCATTTTGCTCTTCCTATGCATGCTGCAGATTGCAACAGACATAGGAATTCAGAAATTAAGGAGGTACAAATGTAATCCTCCTCGTTGCACCCTGCTAATGCCACCCCTGGGGCTTGCGTAATAGGTTTGGCCCTACCTCAAGTGTACAATATTCCATTTATCTGAGGCAGCATTAAAATATATTGTGTGCTGCTGTGGCACGCCCACAGCAACACCCATTTGCACCACCTTCCATGCACTGTCATGATCAGGTGCCTACATATTTACAAGGTGACATGAAGCCATAAAAAGTGCACTAATGCTACCTTGTCAATACAGCGCAGTGCTTAGCGCCACTGGAGCATCACTAAAAGTGATAGGGTCTATGATGCGCCCATTAGTTCTAATTGATTGTTCCAGTACATCATAGCTGTAGTCTACAGCCCTATGCCCAACCTGCATGTCACACGAATGGAAGCCCAGTTGCCACAATTTTCTAAGTCATATCTTCTAAGTGTGTTCTCTACCCTTATTGTGTCTTGACAGCCTCATATCTTGTTCTACCCTCCCTTTGCATCCATTTGCATTGTGTTGCCTTGCAATGTGTGTTACTGAGCTCATGGCACAGCACCACACATGGCAATTTTCACCTGTCCGAGTCTTACATGTTTCTCATACACCCATGCTGTGATGAGACCTTGCTCCACCCCAGGGATGGCATAGTCGCCACACTGTGTTCTTGTTGCCATTGATGTCTCCTCATGTTGTGATTTGTGTGTGTGTGCTACTTTGCATAGCACTCATGGAACTGGCAGAGTAATGTTTCTACACTTGTTGGAGTAGCTTGTTTACCTTACTGAACACCTTTGTCCTCCCCCTCAATGCAGCCCTCCTTGCACTATGAAACATGAGTGCAGCATGGTGACAGTACAGCTCATGTGACAAAAGCACAGGGATGACCAATATTAGTATGAAAGTTCTGCTGTGTACATCATTCGTTTTGTGACAGTGCCTGATGGTAAATGTGTCAATGGACATTGTCAATTCTGAGGAGTTGTACTCAGGTCAGGCCCTGAGGTAGGTTCTTATTTCATGTGCAACAGTCCAAAGGGCACCTGACTGCCACTGTGTAATTGTTCACCCACTAAAGCACAGGTGGTGATGGTGGCAGCTGTTGTCAATGTGTAATGCCCCATGGGCCAATGGCCTGGACATGGCAGGTTATGAGCAGCTGAGGGACTGGCTATGGCATTAGTCCTGTGACACCAGACCAGTGATACATTCAACACTACCCTCCAAGTATATTTCCAAATTTCCTCCAGCCTTTTCATGGTGGTATAACCCCCATGAAATGGTTGTTGGTGAAGTGGTGCGGTGTGCCCCTGGGTGAGCCTCCTGCACAGCCCATGTACTTGGCAAGGGCAGTACAGGGTGTCCCATACGTTAGTCCTTTGCCCTTTCCACTGCCTGATTTGCAAGGTTGGGTGCAGTATGTCCAGTTACACCCAATGCAGGCCACAACTGGCACTGACTCTATTTGATTCATCTATATTGTCTAGTGTGTGCCCCACAGAGCTACCATGTGCAGACATGTTACAAACCGCTATCCCAACGTGTGACTCATACTCCCAAGTGCAGTGGGTACACTGTACTGGCAGTCTTACCAACACCGGCTTGCCCATACGCCATCCCCAACCCATTTCTGTGGAATTAACCACCATTATGTGAAAGCCATACCCCATGTGTTGTATGACTGTTTATTTCCCAATTCCCATGTGTCTGACATGGCTGTGTCCAGATAGTTGTGGGATTAGCCTGTGACTGTTGTGACCTACTGTTTGCAATCTGTGGTACATATTTTGTGTATTGGCACATTTCAGTTCAGCATCAATATGTGTGGTTGAACACAACTTCAGTTAAGTTGGTCTGGTTAGTGGCATGTTACCAATGATTCCAGTCCAGCCTGCTATTCTGCCAGTTGAGTTAATTGTTCCATGCACCCAGGGGACACCCTGACTGCGTGATGTAGGGATGGCTGCTTCATGTGGATGGGTTGTCTAAGGCCCTCATTACAACATTGGCGGTAAAATCCCGCGTACCGACATGCAGAAGACCGCCAACACACCGCTGCAGCGGCGGAATTCCGCTACAGCTATTACCACCCACAGCTCGGAATCCGCCAAAATCTAGACACCCACACAAGTCCGCCACACCAAAGGTATTGATAAACTGGTGATAACAAAACCTCCACCATCACGCCAGCAGGAATACGCCCACATTATCACAACACATGAATCCACGTGGCGGTCTTTCAACCACGGTAAACCATTGGCGGTACACACCGCTGTGCACATAATACACACACATTTACAAAACAACCACATTGGACAATTCGAAATACACACACCTGATACACATACACACACCACACCCACACACCCAGTCCAATATAAAACACACACCCACATCACCCACAAACCCCTGCGACAAAGATTTAGAACGAAGCACAGAGAGAGACACCACCATCAACAAACTTGAATCCACAGGCACACAACACCATCACTCACACAACATCAAAGCACCTCCGACAGCACACACAAACACATCCCTTCACACATCACAACACACACCACCTCACACATCACCGAACCACACCATGGCACCGCAAAGACACCCCAGGTTCTCTGAGGAAGAGCTCAGGGTCATGGTGGAGGAAATCATCTGGGAAGAGCCACAACTATTCAGATCACAGGTGCAGCACACCTCCATAGCTAGGAAGATGGAGCTATGGCGCAGAATCGTAGACAGGGTCAACGCAGAGGGACAACATCCAAGAACACGGGATGACATCAGGAAGAGGTGGAATGACCTACAGGGGAAGGTGCGTTCCGTGGTCTCAAGACACCAGATTGCAGTTCAGAGGACTGGCGGCAGACCCCCACCTCCTCCCCCACAACTAACAACATGGGAGGAGCAGGTATTGGCTATAATGCATCCACAGGGCCTCGCAGGAGTAGCTGGAGGAATGGACTCTGGTACGTCAAATCTTAACAATTACATCCCCCACCCTATCTGCATGCTATCACATACCCCCACCCTCACCCCCATCACTCCAACACCTCACATATGTCCCACTATCATAAACCACCCATCCCAACACCAAGCCCTGCATGCAACACCAAAACATGGACACCCATCACCAAAGCATGTCCACTACACATACCCACACAGATCCCTAGACAAGAATGTAAGCACTGGGGTACAGGGTCACCCATCCATTGCACACAATGGCACACACAGATGCAATAATCATGCCTTTACACCCCTGCAGGACCCCTACCCAACGTCAGCGGACAGGAGGTTCCAGACATGTCCACCCCCCCACAGAAGAGGCCCACAGTGATGACAGCAGCTCTGTCCAACTGGATCTAGATGACTAGCCCAGCCCATCTGGGACCTCTGGACAGTCGGGTCCCCCACACACTGGCACATGCCACCACAGAGCCTCCCCCCTCAGGAAACACCAGCACAGCACCCACCCAGTGGGCCCATACCTCTGTCCCCAGAACATGTCAAGCAGCAGTGTGTCCACCACTACAGGGAACCCAGGCAAACCCACAAACCCAAGAACATCAGGGACCTGGGGAACGTGGCAGTGGGCACACGGTTCAGGGGACAGAGGAACAGGAAAACAGGGGAACTGGGAGGACTGCTGTGCGACAGGGGGAGGACAGGCCCAGGGAACCCACTCTCCACGAGGGCCTCTCCAACATCATGGGAGCGTACCATCATTCCCAGGAGACGATGGCAACGGTACTGGCCAAGTTTCCGGAGACCCAGCGGCTGCAGGAGGAACAGTATTTTGGGGGATCAGTGAGGACTTGAAGTCTATCAACACCACCCTGGTCACCATTGTAGGACCTTGTGAACACCAGGAGGGACACTGTGGCACAACAAGGGGCCCTGACACTAGCCTTGATGATGAACTGCCCACCACCTCCGCCGGTGCTAGTGGACAGAAGGCACCACCACAGGGCCACAACACCAGTGCCCCACCCCCTGCAGATGGAGAACCACCCCGTAAAACGTTCCCTGAGATCCAGGACAAAAACAGAGAACAATGCCAAGACCCCCGCCAAGAAATGAGACCACCCTGAATGTCATCCATCTGTCCCACTTCATCACCCTGTCCATCCATCAACTGCCCTAGCTCCACTTCCTATGCCCCTTTGGACAATGCACCTGTGAGACAAATAACTGGACTCTGCCATGGACATTCCTCCACCATCACCCCTGACCATTTTACAACCCCCTCCACTATTTTTCACTTAAATAAACACCCTTGAATAAAAAAATAATCTGGAGTCAGTCTGTGCTTTCACAAATGTGTATTTGCAATAACTGAGTAAAATGGCAATGTCCATTGTATTGTCAACATACCTATATCACACAGCTCTAGTCCATGAGGTAACATGGCAGAGGTCACACAGTGGGACTCACATCTGTGAAATTGAAAGGCAAAGTGACAGGTCAGGGTCCATACACTGGGGGAAAGTGGCAGACATTTGATAGGTCTAACAATTGTATGAGATGTAGAGGCAGTGATGTATTCTTACATGTGTCTCACTGGAAGTATTGCTGGATCACATTGTTTCTGTTGTCTATATCCTCTTCTTCTGCCTCCTTTTCTTCACTGTCCACAGGCTCCACAGCTACCACAAGACCTCCTTCTGGACCATCCTCCTGCAGAAAAGGCACCTGTCATCGCAAAGCCAAGTTGTGCAGCATACAGCAGGCCACGAAGATCTGGCACATCTGTCACATGGAGGCACCGGAACCTGGCCTTCAGTTGGCCGAAGGTTCTTTCTATAATCTTCCTAGTTCGCCCATATGCCTCATTGTAGCATTCTTCTGCCCTTCTCCTGGGATTTATCACTGGGGTCAGTAGCCATGACAGGTTGGGATACCCAGAGTAACCTGCAAATGTCGAGGGACAACTGTTAGATACACACTAACCCATAGGGACAAGCCCAGACCCAGACAACTATTCACACTGTATAGGGTCCTTGTCCTCACCTATTAACCACACACGGTGCCTCTGGAGTTGCCCCATCACATAAGGGATGCTGCTATTAATCAGAATGTAAGTGTCATGCGCTGAGCCAGGAAACTTGGCGTTCACATGGGAGATGTACTGGTCGGCCAAACACACCATCTGCACAATCATTGAATGGTAGCTCTTCCGGTTTCTGTACACCTGTTCACTCCTGCGGGGAGGTACCAAGGCCACATGTGTCCCATCAATGGCACCTATGATGTTGGGGATATGTCCCAGGGCATAGAAGTCAACTTTCACTGTGGGCAAATCCTCCACCTGAGGGTAAACGATGTAGCTGTGTATGTGTTTCTGCAGGGCAGAAAACACTCTGGACAACATGCTTGAAAACATAGGCTGGAACATCCCTGATGCAATGGCCACTGTTGTTTGAAAAGACCCACTTGCCAGGAAATGGAGTACTGACAGGACCTGCACTAGAGGGGGGATTCCTTTGGAATGGCAGATAGCTGACATCAGGTCTGGCTCCAACTGGGCACACAGTTCCTGGATTGCGGCACAATCAAGTCTGTAGGTGACTATTACTTGTCTCTCTTCCATTGTCAACAGGTCCACCAGTGGTCTGTACACCGGAGGATGCCACCATCTCCTCACCTGCCCAAGCGGACGTGCCCTATGGACGAGAACAGCGAGCTCAGAGGTAGTAAAAAAATAATTTATTGCACAGATTTGTCAATCCGCTATATGCCTGTCTCTGTGTGTATGCAAGGCATAGATATGTGTGACGCATTTAAAAATAATGCCATGTGGCCCCCTGAAATGGCAGCTGCCTGACCTGTAATGTGGGACAAGGGGATATGAGGTAACTGCGCTGGCATTGTACACCGTCGCGGTAGGCGATCGAAGACCGCGGCAAAATCATGCATTGGTTAACATTGGGCCCTATGGGTCCCAGGAGTAAATGACGATGTACGCCGGCGGTGACGGTACGCACCGCCGCGGACATGACCGACATTTTCTGCCTGTTCACTCACTTGATACTTGAGCTTCGACAGGAGAGGACCTACAGTGCAAGTGCTGCTGTGACCTGTGTCTGGTAGCGACAATGGCTCATGTGTCTGGGGAAAGGGCCCCTGCCTTCACTTCGAAGGAGTTGGAGAAGTTAGTGGATGGGGTCCTCCCCCAGTAGATGCTAGGCTACGGTCCTCCAGACAAACAGGTGAGTACACTGTGAGCATGCTGTATGGGCAATGCCTGTTTGGAGTGGTGTGGATGGAAGATACGGGGGGACTGAGGACTGCATGAGCGAACGGTGAGTGTATGTGCATCAGGGCAAGGGTGGGATCATGGGACAATGACTGTGACGTCTGGACGGTTAAAGTTTTTCCTTTTCCCCTGTACTGTTCCTCTAATTCAGCGCCCACCAGAAGAAGGATATTTGGCATGCCATCGCCAAGGAAATTTGGACCCTGGTGGTCTACCACAGACGGAGCACCCACTGCCGTAAAAGATGGAAGGACATTCGCCGCTGGAGCAAGAAGACAGCGGAGGCCCGGCTGGGGATGGCCTCCCAATGAGGGAGGGGTGCCCGTCACACCATGATCCCCCTGATGTTCCGGATCCTGGCGGTGTGGCGTATCCGGAGTTGGATGGGCGCTTGAGGGCATCAGAGCAGCCACAAGGGGGTGAGTACCATCATATCCATCTGACTCTGCGTGCATTACGAGGTGTTTGGTTGGGGGAGGAGGGCAGTGGGTTACCCTAGGCCAGGGCGAGCTTTGTAGGCAAGGACCCTTTGTGAGGCAGGATATGTGGCACCCCAACCCCACCAGTGGTAAGAGCCAGCTACACCTACTCAGACTCCTGTAACTTCCATGTGTGCAGCAATCGGCCTTATACCCCGTGTCCCTGTGATTAATTAGGGAACTCTAAGTGCATGGCGTAGTGCAGAGGGCTGTTGTGTCTGTAGTGTCCGCCAATGGTAGTGGTATTGCATGCACTGAACATGTCTTTCTTCTTTCTTCCCCCCCTTTTTGTGGTCTCCCTGTTCTTGTGTGCATTGGCATCATCAGGTGGAGGAGCAGTGCCGCCGGAGCAGGAGGGAGCTGCATCCCACATGGCCCTGGAGGGCAAGACAACGGAGTCTGAAGTCACCAGTGGGACAGAGGGCGAGAGGAGCTCCACGGCGGGGACAGGAGAGGAGACCAGCGTCACCAACTCTGTGACCACTGCATCTACAGGTATAGCCGGCACCCCCTACCAGCACCGCCCTCCCAGCAGCCCCTCAGCGTGTGTCCCGTGGCCGCTCACCCAGGAGGGTGGGCATCTCCTTTGCCCTAGGCACCTCAGGCCCTGTCCCAGTCAGCCCTGATGCCCTCAGTGAGGAGGCCATTGACCCCCTGAGATCCCTCAATGTTGGGCAGTCCACCATTCTGAATGCCATCCAGGGTGCAGAGAGGCAGTTGCAACAAACAAATGCATACCTGGAGGGTATTCATTCTGGCCAGGCAGCCCAACAGAGAGTATTTCAGGCTCTGGTCTCAGCACTGGTGGCAGCCACTGTCCCTGTGTCCAGCCTCCCCCCTCCAACTTCCTCCACCCAGACCCAATCCCCTGTACCTCAGCCTATCCCAAGCACACCATCAGTCCAGCATGCACACACATCAACACACAAGGGTGGCTCAGGCAAACATAAGCACCACCGATCCCACAGGCACTCACACAAGCATCATACCCATGCACACATATGATCATCCACTGCCTCCCCTGTGTCGCTCTCCTCCACGTCTCCCTCATCCCTCCCTGTCACGTCTCCACTCACACCTTCAAGCACTACATCCTCAGCCACTACCTCCATCACCAGCACGCCCATCACCACACACTGCTCACGTGCGCTCACCACCCCCACTACCATTCACACATCCCCTGTGTCCTCTCCCAGTGTGTCTGTGAACCCTCCTCCAAAAGTACACAAACGCAGTCACACACCCACCCAACAGCCATCCACCTCACAACAGCCTCCAGCCCATGCACCTTCACCCAAAGTCAGCAAACGTACACCTCCTACATCCACTACCTCTTCTTCCACTCCCAAACCCCCCCCCATCTACCCGTCCCAGTTTGTCTAAAAAGCTTTTCCTATCAAATGTTTACCTCTTCCCTACACCTCCCCCCCGTCCGTCCCCTAGGGCCCGCCTTTCCAGGTCCCAACCCAGCACCTCAGCCACCACATCACCGGGCACAGTGGTGCCAGCAATAGTGGGATTCTGGAGTGCGCCAAGCAACAGGGCTGCCAGTGTACCAAGGAGCGAGGACAAGGACATTCCCCCACCTCCAAAAAAGAAAAAGTTGCCCACATCCCAGAGGGAGAAGGCGAAAACACCTGCCACCAGTGGCTCAGGCAAGACAAAAGTTGAAAGTGGCAAGACAGCTGCTCCAACATCCAAGGTGGGGAAGGGCCTGAAAATCAAAGGCAGGTCCACGTCGACGCCAACCTGCATGGCGGACAGGACCGCCACCAGCACCGCCACCTGCACTGCCGCCACAGACACTGTACAAGGCTGGCGGTCAGTTCCAGGAGCCTGGACAGCTTGCATGTTGCACCACCGTCAGTGGAGTGTCACATCCACTACCTCAGTCCTTGGCAGGATGAAGCACTCTGGGCACAAAGCTCCCTCCAGAACCGGTGGAATATCACATCCACTACCTCAGTCCTTGGCAGGATGAAGCACTCTGGGCACAAAGCCTCCTCCAGAACCAGTGGAGATATACATCCACTACCTCAGTCTGTAGTGAATCCTAGTTTGTTTTAACGGGATAACAAGAGTTAGCTTAGCCGTAGGCTTGTAAACTCGTGCACCCGGTCACCCAGTGACTTTTAACCTACTTAGCTTGCTCTGTCTTAGTCCATTTAATTATTTATTTCCTTTAAGATGGCGGCCTTGTTTATAGTTAGGCCACTTGTTATGGGTTCTATTATCAGTGTCACTGCGCCAAGGCGTCAAGATCAAGCACGAAAGACAAACATACAGTAGGTATTCACACTTAGGGATTTTCCCTCTCTATACTTTCGAGGGACTGTTGATATTAATTGCCGTCCCAAGCATGCCTGTTATCTACTGTTATGAATAACACTTATGTCAGGGGACCTTGTAGATCTGTATAAATACAACACACTTTAGACAGATAATCAGAGGGATTCCGACCAGAGGGCATCGCCACCATCGCTGATACCGATGTTGCAGTCGTCAAGACGCTGACCCAGTCTTCGTGTCCCTACGGAGTCTGAGATAGAGACCTCCTTCCAAGGTAACGAGGCTTGGGGGCTCCTCTCATGGGCACTGCTTTGGCAGATTAGGTTTAACGAACCCAGCTCTCCTTTTAGGTAGGTTAGACCTATTCTCCTTAGGGTATTAGGGCATATTCCATCTTATACATATACATATATTTCTTTTATATATTGCACAATGGTGGGGGTCTTTATAACAATGACTCTCTTCTTCACAATACTGTTGCTTGGTATATTCATTATCCTAATCATTGCAGTTCATGCAACTTATCACAAATTGCAGTTATGTTGAATAAAAACTATTATAATTTCACTGCATCTGTGTTATTGCCTTTGTTTGTATGAGACATAATAAATCTGTGAGAAAAGGGTAATTTCCGTTTAACCACGACAACCCTGAGATATCTTACTTTGAGTCCATGCGTAAGCGACTGCTGCAAATCACCTTTTACTATTGTGTTTTTGGTGAGGTACAGCTAGGTTTGGACAACAGTTACAACTAGTTGTAGGAAGAGACTTAGGGGGTCATTCTGAGTTTGGCGCCGCCCGCCAAACTTACCCCGCCGAATGACCGCTCCGCGGTCATAAGACCGCGGGGGCCATTCAAACTTTCCCGCTGGGCTGGCGGGCGCCCGCCAAGGGAGCGCCCGCCGGCCCAGCGGGGAAGGCCCTGCAACATTGAAGCCGGCTCCGAATGGAGCCGGCGGTGTTGCAGGGGTGCGACGGGTGCAGTTGCACCCGTCGCGATTTTCACTGTCTGCAATGCAGACAGTAAAAATCTTGCTGGGGCCCTGTTATGGGGCCCCTGCACTGCCCATGCCAGTGGCATGGGCAGTGCAGGGCCCCCCAGGGGCCCCACGACACCCGTTCCCGCCATCCTGTTTCTGGCAGTAAAAACCGCCAGAAACAGGCTGGCGGGAAGGGGGTCGGAATCCCCATGGCAGCGCTGCTTGCAGCGCCGCCATGGAGGATTCTCCCAGCCGGGGGTAATCCGGCGGGAAACCGCCGGACCCGGCTGGGCGACCGCGGCTTTACAGCCGCGGTCGGAATGCCATATGAAGCACCGCCAGCCTGTTGGCGGTGCTTCCGGCGACCTCCACCCTGGTGGTCATAGACCGCCAGGGTTGGAATGAGCCCCTTAGTCACCTACAAACGAAAGTACTGTCATTCTGAGACCAGCAGTCTTGCTCAGAGCAAGAGTCCAAACTACGACATGGCGCCACCAACGATGGTGTTAAGGCACTAATTTACGGATACCCTGACTATCACTGTCTCACAGACAACAGGTACCCTAAGTACCATTATACGGAGACGTCCGTGGTCTTTGGGAGAATCCTCCTCAGCTGAACAGGTAACACCTAATTAAGCTGTAGGTTGTTCGAGCTCAAACTCACAAAAGGAAAAACTTCCCCTATTTTGGTGTTCCGTTTCTCTAAACAGCTATGGCTAATACCATTGACATTCCTGCAAATGCTAGACATGCACTTACACAACATTTAATAGCGCATGGCCTTACAGAAGAGGGCGGGGATGTTACTTTGATTATAGAAGAGACTGAAGCCTACCAAAAAGAAAAGTTTTACTGTTGGGTTTCCTTTCCTGAGGCTGACCAACGAACGCACACATTTCACACTTATGACATTGCGAACGTACCAGTAAGATACGAAGCATACCAGTATCATGAAATATCGCTCACATATCAAGAGCATCAGAACTGGTTTGAAGGCGCCCTACCGCATGTACTACGACGAGTGAGGCTAGGACCTTTAAGTAATGAAGGACCTACATTGCCCATGTTTGCCACATATACACCTCACCCGGGCATACAGACTATGCCGATCGTAGATTTACGAATATTATATAATGAATTAGTGGCATTATATAGACGATTGGTTCAGTTCGTAATGCGAACATTGAACACTGCACCAGCACGTCCAGCACCACCAGTAGCTGGTGGATATCAATTGGCTACTGTGGTTAATCCACAAACAGTGCAAACTATTATGGGTAAAGTGCCCACGGAACGGGAAAAAATACCGTTCTGGATTGCTCAGAAAAAAAAATTAGCTGGAAGCTGTGTTCCCCCATACGGGGCCACAGGAGAAACATAGATTGCTCACTATGTGCTTGCCGTTCGGGATGGTTCCCTCAGTGGATGAATGTGCCACTTGGGGTACAGTCTTCGCTGCCGTTTATACTACCACACATGGTACCCCTACACTTGCCAATTTACCGGAAGTGTTAAAAAAAATACAAAATGAGCATGGGGCTGCACCGGCCCTGGATCTGGGGATGAAATTAATGCGTAACTTTGACGCCGTCTCCTCGATAATACTAAGTAATATTAAAGGGGAAGCGGTGGCACTGGCAATACGCCAGTGTCTCCGGGAAAGTCCAAATATGGAACAAGAGAGACAGCTACCGAAAATAATCTCCGATACCTATACTAGTATAGGACGGGATGGATTGGGAGCCAAACCTAAAAAATTGGACATACCGAGTACCACCCATAAGGAAGGTACAAAACAAGCACAAGAGGGCTCTAAAAAGCGCTGGGACAAACAAAAAGATTTAAAAGACAGGAGAAATAAAAGAGCTGATTCTCCACATCCGGAGTACTCCGAAAGGAGGTATAATCTCAGAAATAGGGATAACGTTAGAACTCCAGACAGATATACTGATTCACGTCCTTCTCGTTCCTTTCAGGACGCACCGGATAAACGTAGCGAGAGAGGGGGCCGTCAAGATCGACGTCCGGAATACGTGAAAGAAAAGAAAGACTTGCCGCAGTCTACCATTAAAAAAGAAGAAAAGACTACTCAGCATAAGCCACAATTTAAAAAGAAGAAAGTGGCAGCACTGACCGTTAAAAATGCCAGTAGTATTGAGAACACTGTTGAGGAATAAGAGGTGGGCAGTGACTCTGTTGGACAGCGCAGCAGAGGTCACAATATGTCGCCAGAGTCTGAAAGATCATCTGGATGCGACAGCAACTAGCGATTATATCGCGGTTGAGACGGCGGATGGCCGCGTTCTCCCACCCGATCGGGTTTATGATTTAACAATTCAGATAGAGGGAGACATGGAACGCATTGTTAGTGTAATATTTTGGGATGAACTTACTATCCTGTTGGCCGAGAGAGACTGGCCACCTGATCATGTCCGCAAGCTCCCACATGGGGAAGATGTCATTTTGCCTTCTTTCTCCGATCTTGTTCCGGAGGCAGACAAAAGAGCCTATGCTGCTGAATGGGCTTTAGCGCAGGCACCTGCATTATACCGTAATCATGTAGGTTGGGACAAGGACTCTCCTTGTCATGTTATTCCCGTTAGGTCTACTCCCCACCCGCAGCCACAATACCCTGTTAAGCATGAAGCAAAAGCTCCGGTGACGGAGATCCTGTCACAACTTGAATATCAGGGAGTGATTGAGCCTAGTACATCGGCCATGAATAATCAAATATTTCCCATTGCGAAACAAGATCATTCATATAGAATAGTGGTTGATTACGGTATTTAAATAGTCATACTCGCACATATGCTATACAAAATTCACACAGCACAGCACTGATAAATAATGTAGTGCGTAAAAAATATAAAACTACATTGGATATATCGAATGGGTTTTTCTGCCAGAATTTAGCACATGAAAGTCGGGACCTAAGTGCATTTTCGTTTCGTTCTCAGGAACGCTTTTGTCGTTTACCCCAAGGCTATAAAAATAGCCCAGGACTGTTTTCAGCCCGTGTGACATTGTTTTTGCACGAGCTTGATTCCGATGCATTGTCCTATATGGATGATATCTATCTCACTGATGACGCCCTCGACATTCATCTTGCGAGGGTCGATCGGGTCATTTTGGGATTTGCAGAATTCGGTTATAAATTTAATTTTAAGAAAAGCAAGATAGCCTTTCTAAGTGTATTGTTCCTGGGATATGAGCTATCGAATGAGGGGAACAGCCTGGCCCCGCACTTCCTAGAAATATGTGCTCAGTTACAGCCTCCGAACACACTTAAGAAATTACAGTCATTACTGGGTTTCTTTAATTTCGGCAGAACATACATTCCAGATTATGCGGAACGCATTAAACCACTTTATGACTTAATTCAGCCCAACTTCTCCAGCAGAAGATGGACGATTGAACACACACACATCCTTAGGAACTTACAACGGGACATGCTAGAAGCTAGACACTTATACACACGGGACAATAACTCAAACTTGGTCATCACAATAATTGCTGGAGCCCTTGGGTTTACCTATGTCACCTTTAATGAGGGTGACACGGTGCAGATAGCATACAAATCACACTTATACTCCAATGCTGAGAAACGTTTTGCACCTACAGAAAAGATTCTGACAGCAGTTCAGATGGCCGTCATAAAGGTGAGGCCACTTGCCCAGGGGAAACGAATTATTGTTGTCTCCCCGGTGCCGGCCCTAGAGGCTGTCACTAAAGCGAGCGTTCCAAACGCTAAGGCATTACATCCACGTTGGATTCAATGGGCAACGTCTCTGACCGCCACTGATGTTGATTATGTGTTTGACCCAAGACATCAGACACAAGAATTTCTCCAGTATGAACAAGAGTACCCCGCTCCTCTACATATCTTGCCAATAGACAGTTATAATACCATCATTTATACTGATGGGTCGGCACAACCGGCTTGCGCAGCCGTGTGCGGGACGATGGAAGGCGGAGTTTTCCATCCTCATAATACCTACACGCAGACCTTAGGGGACTGCACAGCCCAGTTGGCCGAACTTAAGGCTCTTCTTCTAGCGCTCGAACATACTGAGCCAGGAACACAGACTTTGATAGTCTGTGATTCATATTACTGCGTCCAGTCATACAATGATTATCTCAATCATTGGAAACTGAACGGGTTTAGAGATTCTAAAGGGAACACCATTAAACACAAAATGTTGTGGGGAAGGGTAGCTGATCTTAACCCCTTCGCTGCCAGGCCTTTTCCCCCTCCTGTGCCAGGCCTTTTTTTGCCTATTTGGGGCAGTTCGCGCTTAGGCCCTCATAACTTTTTGTCCACATAAGCTAACCAAGCCAAATTTGCGTCCTTTTTTTCCAACATCCTAGGGATTCTAGAGGTACCCAGACTTTGTGGGTTCCCCTGAAGGAGGCCAAGAAATTGGCCAAAATACAGTGAAAATTTCGTTTTTTTCAAAAAAAATTGAAAAAGTTGCTGCAGAAGAAGGCTTGTGGTTTTTCCCCTGAAAATGGCATCAACAAAGGGTTTGCGGTGCTAAACTCAGCAGCTTCCCAGCTTTCAGGAACAGGCAGATTTGAATCAGACAACCCAATTTTTCAACACAATTTTGGCATTTTACTGGGGCATACCCCATTTGTGCAATTTTTTGTGCTTTCAGCCTCCTTCCAGTCAGTGACAGGAATGGTCATGAAACCAATGCTGGATCCCAGAAACCTAAACATTTCTGAAAAGTAGACAAAATTCTGAATTCAGCAAGGGGTCATTTGTGAAGATCCTACAAGGGTTTCCTACAGAAAATAACAGCTGAAAAAGAAAAATATTGAAATTGAGGTGAAAAAAACATCAATTTTCTCTACGTTTTACTCTGTAACTTTTCCCTGCAATGTCAGATTATCGAAAGCAATATACCGTTACGTCTGCTGGACTCCTCTGGTTGCGGGGATATATAGGGTTTGTAGGTTCATCAAGAACCCGAGGAACCCAGAGCCAATAAATGAGCTGCACCCTGCAGTGCATTTTCATTCTATACCGGGTATACAGCAATTCATTTGCTGAAATATAAGGAGTAAAAAATTGCTATCAAGAAAACCTTTGCATTTCCAAAAAGGGCACAAGATAAGGTGTTGAGGAGCAGTGGTTATTTGCACATCTCTGAATTCCGGGGTGACCATAGTAGCACGTGAATTACAGGGAATTTCTCAAATAGATGTCTTTTTTACACACACTCCTATATTTGGAAGGAAAAAATGTAGAGAAAGACAAGGGGAAATAGTACTTGTTTTGCTAATCTATGTTCCCCCAAGTCTCCCGATAAAAATGGTACCTCACTTGTGTGGGTAGGCCTAGCACCCGCGACAGGATATGCCCCAAAACACAACGTGGACACATCACAGAAAACAGAGCTGTTTTTAGCAAAGTGACTACCTGTAGATTTTGGCCTCTAGCTCAGCCGCCACCTAGGGAAACCTACCAAACCTGTGCATTTCTGAAAACTAGAGACCTAGGGGAATCCAAGGAGGGGTGACTTGTGTGGCTCGGACAAGGTTCTGTTACCCAGAATCCTTTGCAAACCTCAAAATTTGGCTAAAAAAACACATGTTCCTCACATTTCTGTGGCAGAAAGTTCTGGAATCTGAGAGGAGCCACAAATTTCCTTCCACCCAGCGTTCCCCCACGTCTCCCGATAAAAATGATACCTCACTTGTGTGGGTAGGCCTAGCACCCGCGACAGGATATGCCCCAAAACACAACGTGGACACATCACAGAAAACAGAGCTGTTTTTAGCAAAGTGACTACCTGTAGATTTTGGCCTCTAGCTCAGCCGCCACCTAGGGAAACCTACCAAACCTGTGCATTTCTGAAAACTAGAGACCTAGGGGAATCCAAGGAGGGGTGACTTGTGTGGCTCGGACCAGGTTCTGTTACCCAGAATCCTTTGCAAACCTCAAAATTTGGCTAAAAAAACACATGTTCCTCACATTTCTGTGGCAGAAAGTTCTGGAATCTGAGAGGAGCCACAAATTTCCGTCCACCCAGCGTTCCCCCACGTCTCCCGATAAAAATGATACCTCACTTGTGTGGGTAGGCCTAGCACCCGCGACAGCATATGCCCCAAAACACAACGTGGACACATCACAGAAAACAGAGCTGTTTTTAGCAAAGTGACTACCTGTAGATTTTGGCCTCTAGCTCAGCCGCCACCTAGGGAAACCTACCACACCTGTGCATTTCTGAAAACTAGAGACCTAGGGGAATCCAAGGAGGGGTGACTTGTATGGCTCGGACCAGGTTCTGTTACCCAGAATCCTTTGCAAACCTCAAAATTTGGCTGAAAAAACACATGTTCCTCACATTTCTGTGGCAGAAAGTTCTGGAATCTGAGAGGAGCCACAAATTTCCTTCCACCCAGCGTTCCCCCACGTCTCCTGATAAAAATGATACCTCACTTGTGTGGGTAGGCCTAGCGCCCGCGACAGGATATGCCCCAAAACACAACGTGGACATATCACAGAAAACAGAGCTGTTTTTAGCAAAGTGACTACCTGTAGATTTTGGCCTCTAGCTCAGCCGCCACCTAGGGAAACCTACCAAACCTGTGCATTTCTGAAAACTAGAGACCTAGGGGAATCCAAGGAGGGGTGACTTGCGGGGCTCGGACCAGGTTCGGTTACCCAGAATCCTTTGCAAATCTCAAAATTTGGCTAAAAAAACACATGTTCCTCACATTTCTGTGGCAGAAAGTTCTGGAATCTGAGAGGAGCCACAAATTTCCTTCCACCCAGCGTTCCCCCACGTCTCCCGATAAAAATGATACCTCACTTGTGTGGGTAGGCCTAGCGCCCGCGACAGGATATGCCCCAAAACACAACGTGGACATATAACAGAAAACAGAGCTGTTTTTAGCAAAGTGACTACCTGTAGATTTTGCCCTCTAGCTCAGCCGCCACCTAGGGAAACCTACCAAACCTGTGCATTTCTGAAAACTAGAGACCTAGGGGAATCCAAGGAGGGGTGACTTGCGGGGCTCGGACCAGGTTCTGTTACCCAGAATCCTTTGCAAACCTCAAAATTTGGCTAAAAAAACACATGTTCCTCACATTTCTGTGGCAGAAAGTTCTGGAATCTGAGAGGAGCCACAAATTTCCTTCCACCCAGCGTTCCCCCAAGTCTCCCGATAAAAATGATACCTCACTTGTGTGGGTAGGCCTAGCGCCCGCGACAGGATATGCCCCAAAACACAACGTGGACATATCACAGAAAACAGAGCTGTTTTTAGCAAAGTGACTACCTGTAGATTTTGGCCTCTAGCTCAGCCGCCACCTAGGGAAACCTACCAAACCTGTGCATTTCTGAAAACTAGAGACCTAGGGGAATCCAAGGAGGGGTGACTTGCGGGGCTCGGACCAGGTTCTGTTACCCAGAATCCTTTGCAAATCTCAAAATTTGGCTAAAAAAACACATGCTCCTCACATTTCTGTGGCAGAAAGTTCTGGAATCTGAGAGGAGCCACAAATTTCCTTCCACCCAGCGTTCCCCCACGTCTCCCGATAAAAATGATACCTCACTTGTGTGGGTAGGCCTAGCGCCCACGACAGGATATGCCCCAAAACACAACGTGGACACATCACAGAAAACAGAGCTGTTTTTAGCAAAGTGACTACCTGTAGATTTTGGCCTCTAGCTCAGCCGCCACCTAGGGAAACCTACCAAACCTGTACATTTCTGAAAACTAGAGACCTAGGGGAATCCAAGGAGGGGTGACTTGTGTGGCTCGGACCAGGTTCTGTTACCCAGAATCCTTTGCAAACCTCAAAATTTGGCTAAAAAAACACATGTCCCTCACATTTCTGTGGAAGAAAGTTCTGGAATCTGAGAGGAGCTACAAATTTCCTTCCACCCAGCGTTCCCCCAAGTCTCCCGATAAAAATGATACCTCACTTGCGTGGGTAGGCCTAGCGCCGGCGACAGGAAACACCCCAAAGCGCAACGTGGACACATCCTAAATTTTGGAAAAAAACGGAGGTGTTTTTTGCGAAGTGCCTACCTGTAGATTTTGGCCTCTAGCTCAGCCGGCACCTAGGGAAACCTACCAAACCTGTGCATTTCTGAAAACAAGAGACCTAGGGGAATCCAAGGAGGGGTGACTTGCGGGGCTCGGACCAGGTTCTGTTACCCAGAATCCTTTGCAAACCTCAAAATTTGGCTAAAAAAACACATGTTCCTCACATTTCTGTGGCAGAAAGTTCTGGAATCTGAGAGGAGCCACAAATTTCCTTCCACCCAGCGTTCCCCCATGTCTCCCGATAAAAATGATACCTCACTTGTGTGGGTAGGCCTAGCACCCGCGACAGGATATGCCCCAAAACACAACGTGGACACATCACAGAAAACAGAGCTGTTTTTAGCAAAGTGACTACCTGTAGATTTTGGCCTCTATCTCAGCCGCCACCTAGGGAAACCTACCACACCTGTGCATTTCTGAAAACTAGAGACCTAGGGGAATCCAAGGAGGGGTGACTTGTATGGCTCGGACCAGGTTCTGTTACCCAGAATCCTTTGCAAACCTCAAAATTTGGCTGAAAAAACACATGTTCCTCACATTTCTGTGGCAGAAAGTTCTGGAATCTGAGAGGAGCCACAAATTTCCTTCCACCCAGCGTTCCCCCACGTCTCCTGATAAAAATGATACCTCACTTGTGTGGGTAGGCCTAGCGCCCGCGACAGGATATGCCCCAAAACACAACGTGGACATATCACAGAAAACAGAGCTGTTTTTAGCAAACTGACTACCTGTAGATTTTGGCCTCTAGCTCAGCCGCCACCTAGGGAAACCTACCAAACCTGTGCATTTCTGAAAACTAGAGACCTAGGGAAATCCAAGGAGGGGTGACTTGCGGGGCTCGGACCAGGTTCGGTTACCCAGAATCCTTTGCAAATCTCAAAATTTGGCTAAAAAAACACATGTTCCTCACATTTCTGTGGCAGAAAGTTCTGGAATCTGAGAGGAGCCACAAATTTCCTTCCACCCAGCGTTCCCCCACGTCTCCTGATAAAAATGATACCTCACTTGTGTGGGTAGGCCTAGCGCCCGCAACAGGATATGCCCCAAAACACAACGTGGACATATCACAGAAAACAGAGCTGTTTTTAGCAAAGTGACTACCTGTAGATTTTGGCCTCTAGCTCAGCCGCCACCTAGGGAAACCTACCAAACCTGTGCATTTCTGAAAACTAGAGACCTAGGGGAATCCAAGGAGGGGTGACTTGCGGGGCTCGGACCAGGTTCGGTTACCCAGAATCCTTTGCAAATCTCAAAATTTGGCTAAAAAAACACATGTTCCTCACATTTCTGTGGCAGAAAGTTCTGGAATCTGAGAGGAGCCACAAATTTCCTTCCACCCAGCGTTCCCCCACGTCTCCCGATAAAAATGATACCTCACTTGTGTGGGTAGGCCTAGCGCCCGCGACAGGATATGCCCCAAAACACAACGTGGACATATAACAGAAAACAGAGCTGTTTTTAGCAAAGTGACTACCTGTAGATTTTGGCCTCTAGCTCAGCCGCCACCTAGGGAAACCTACCAAACCTGTGCATTTCTGAAAACTAGAGACCTAGGGGAATCCAAGGAGGGGTGACTTGCGGGGCTCGGACCAGGTTCTGTTACCCAGAATCCTTTGCAAACCTCAAAATTTGGCTAAAAAAACACATGTTCCTCACATTTCTGTGGCAGAAAGTTCTGGAATCTGAGAGGAGCCACAAATTTCCTTCCACCCAGCGTTCCCCCAAGTCTCCCGATAAAAATGATACCTCACTTGTGTGGGTAGGCCTAGCGCCCGCGACAGGATATGCCCCAAAACACAACGTGTACATATCACAGAAAACAGAGCTGTTTTTAGCAAAGTGACTACCTGTAGATTTTGGCCTCTAGCTCAGCCGCCACCTAGGGAAACCTACCAAACCTGTGCATTTCTGAAAACTAGAGACCTAGGGGAATCCAAGGAGGGGTGACTTGCGGGGCTCGGACCAGGTTCTGTTACCCAGAATCCTTTGCAAATCTCAAAATTTGGCTAAAAAAACACATGCTCCTCACATTTCTGTGGCAGAAAGTTCTGGAATCTGAGAGGAGCCACAAATTTCCTTCCACCCAGCGTTCCCCCACGTCTCCCGATAAAAATGATACCTCACTTGTGTGGGTAGGCCTAGCGCCCGCGACAGGATATGCCCCAAAACACAACGTGGACACATCACAGAAAACAGAGCTGTTTTTAGCAAAGTGACTACCTGGAGATTTTGGCCTCTAGCTCAGCCGCCACCTAGGGAAACCTACCAAACCTGTACATTTCTAAAACTAGAGACCTAGGGGAATCCAAGGAGGGGTGACTTGTGTGGCTCGGACCAGGTTCTGTTACCCAGAATCCTTTGCAAACCTCAAAATTTGGCTAAAAAAACACATGTCCCTCACATTTCTGTGGAAGAAAGTTCTGGAATCTGAGAGGAGCTACAAATTTCCTTCCACCCAGCGTTCCCCCAAGTCTCCCGATAAAAATGATACCTCACTTGCGTGGGTAGGCCTAGCGCCGGCGACAGGAAACACCCCAAAGCGCAACGTGGACACATCCTAAATTTTGGAAAAAAACGGAGGTGTTTTTTGCGAAGTGCCTACCTGTAGATTTTGGCCTCTAGCTCAGCCGGCACCTAGGGAAACCTACCAAACCTGTGCATTTCTGAAAACTAGAGACCTAGGGGAATCCAAGGAGGGGTGACTTGCGGGGCTCGGACCAGGTTCTGTTACCCAGAATCCTTTGCAAACCTCAAAATTTAGCTAAAAATACACATGTTACTCACATTTCTGTGGCAGAAAGTTCTGGAATCTGAGAGGAGCCACAAATTTCCTTCTACCCAGCGTTCCCCCAAGTCTCCCGATAAAAATGATACCTCACTTGCGTGGGTAGGCCTAGCGCCGGCGACAGGAAAAACCCCAAAGCGCAACGTGGACACATCCTAAATTTTGGAAAAAAACAGAGATGTTTTTTGCGAAGTGCCTACCTGTAGATTTTGGCCTCTAGCTCAGCCGGCACCTAGGGAAACCTAACAAACCTGTGCATTTCTGAAAACTAGAGACCTAAGGGAATCCAAGGAGGGGTGACTTGCGGGGCTCGGACCAGGTTCTGTTACCCAGAATCCTTTGCAAACCTCAAAATTTGGCTAAAAAAACACATGTCCCTCACATTTCTGTGGCAGAAAGTTCTGGAATCTGAGAGGAGATACAAATTTCCTTCCACCCAGCGTTCCCCCAAGTCTCCCGATAAAAATGATACCTCACTTGCGTGGGTAGGCCTAGCGCCGACGACAGGAAACACCCCAAAGCGCAACGTGGACACATCCTAAATTTTGGAAAAAAACAGAGGTGTTTTTTGCGAAGTGCCTACCTGTAGATTTTGGCCTCTAGCTCAGCCGGCACCTAGGGAAACCTACCAAACCTGTGCATTTCTGAAAACTAGAGACCTAGGGGAATCCAAGGAGGGGTGACTTGCGGGGCTCGGACCAGGTTCTGTTACCCAGAATCCTTTGCAAACCTCAAAATTTGGCTAAAAAAACACATGTCCCTCACATTTCTGTGGCAGAAAGTTCTGGAATCTGAGAGGAGATACAAATTTCCTTCCACCCAGCGTTCCCCCAAGTCTCCCGATAAAAATGATACCTCACTTGCGTGGGTAGGCCTAGCGCCGACGACAGGAAACACCCCAAAGCGCAAGGTGGACACATCCTAAATTTTGGAAAAAAACAGAGGTGTTTTTTGCGAAGTGCCTACCTGTAGATTTTGGCCTCTAGCTCAGCCGGCACCTAGGGAAACCTACCAAACCTGTGCATTTCTGAAAACTAGAGACCTAGGGGAATCCAAGGAGGGGTGACTTGCGGGGCTCGGACCAGGTTCTGTTACCAAGAATCCTTTGCAAACCTCAAAATTTGGCTAAAAATACACATGTTACTCACATTTCTGTGGCAGAAAGTTCTGGAATCTGAGAGGAGCCACAAATTTCCTTCTACCCAGCGTTCCCCCAAGTCTCCCGATAAAAATGATACCTCACTTGTGTGGGTAGGACTAGCGCCCACGAAAGGAAAGGGCCCAAAACACAACGTGGACACATCACATTTTTTTATAAAAAGCAGTGCCTACCTGTGGATTTTGGCCTGTAGCTCAGCCGACACCTGAGGAAACCTAGCAAACCAGTGCATTTTTGAAAACTAGAAACCCAGGGGAATCCAAGATGGGGTGACTTGCGGGGCTCTGACCAGGTTATGTTACCCAGAATCCTTTGCAAACATCAAAATTTGGCCCAAAAAACACTTTTTCCTCTCATTTCGGTGACAGAAAGTTCTGGAATCTGAGAGGAGCCACAAATTTCCTTCCACCCAGCGTTCCCCTAAGTCTCTCGATAAAAATGGTACATCACTTCTGTGGGTAGGCCTAGCGCCCACAAAAGGAAATGGCCCAAAACACAACGTGGACACAACATATTTTTTCACAGAAAACAGAGGTGTTTTTTGCAAGGTGCCTACCTGTGGTGTTTGGCCTGTAGCTCAGCCGGCCCCAGGGGGGGGGGCAGAAATGCCCTAAAATAAATTTGCCCCCCCAACCCCCACCCTCCCCCGCCGGGAGCGACCCTTGCCTACGGGGTCGCTCCCCCTGCGTGATATTGGCACCAAAAAACAAATCCCCGGTGCCTAGTGGTTTCTGCCCCCTTGGGGGCAGGTTGACCTAAACTCAGCCAATCTGCCCCCAAGGGGGGCAGAAATGGCCTAAATACAATTTGTCCCCCAGGGGAGCGACTTTTGCCTGATGGGTCGCTCCCCATCTCTAAAAAAAAAAAACAAAGAAAAAAAAGAAAAATCCCCCTGGCGCCTAGAGGTTTCTGCCCCCCCCCCGGGGGCAGATCGGCCTAATAATAGGCCGATCTGCCCCCCGGGGGGGCAGAAATGGCCTAAAATAAATTTGCCCCCCCAACACCCACCCCCCCCGGGAGCGACCCTTGCCTACGGGGTCGCTCCCCCTGCGTGACATTGGCGCCAAAAAACAAATCCCCGGTGCCTAGTGGTTTCTGCCCCCTTGGGGGCAGATTGACCTAAAATTGGCCAATTTGCCCCCAGGGGGACAGAAATGGTCTAAATACAATTTGCCCCCCCAGGGGAGCGACCCTTGCCTGATGGGTCGCTCCCCATCTCTAAAAAAAGAAACAAAAAAAAAAAAAAAACACAAAAAAAAATTGCCCTGGTGCCTAGAGTGTTCTGCCCCCCCCCCGGGGGCAGTTCGGCCTATTAATAGGCCGATCTGTCCCCCGGGGGGGCAGAAATGGCCTAAAATAAATTTGCCCCCCCAACCCCCATCCCCCCCCGGGAGCGACCCTTGCCTACGGGGTCGCTCCCCCTGCGTGACATTGGCGCCAAAAAACAAATCCCCGGTGCCTAGTGATTTCTGCCCCCTTGGGGGCAGATTGACCTAAAATTGGCCAATCTGCCCCCAGGGGGGCAGAAATGGTCTAAATACAATTTGCCCCCCCAGGGGAGCGACCCTTGCCTGATGGGTCGCTCCCCATCTCTAAAAAAAGAAACAACAAAAAATAAAAACACAAAAAAAAAATTGCCCTGGCGCCTAGAGTGTTCTGCCCCCCCCCCCCCGGGGGCAGTTCGGCCTAATAATAGGCCGATCTGTCCCCCGGGGGGGCAGAAATGGCCTAAAATAAATTTGCCCCCCCAACACCCACCCCCCCCTGGGAGCGACCCTTGCCTACGGGGTCGCTCCCCCTGCGTGACATTGGCGCCAAAAAACAAATCCCCGGTGCCTAGTGGTTTCTGCCCCCTTGGGGGCAGATTGACCTAAAATTGGCCAATCTGCCCCCAGGGGGGCAGAAATGGTCTAAATACAATGTGCCCCCCCAGGGGAGCGACCCTTGCCTGATGGGTCGCTCCCCATCTCTAAAAAAAGAAAAAAAAAAAAAAAAAAAACACAAAAAAAAAATTGCCCTGGTGCCTACGGGGTCGCTCCCCCTGCGTGACATTGGCGCCAAAAAACAAATCCCCGGTGCCTAGTGGTTTCTGCCCCCTTGGGGGCAGATTGACCTAAAATTGGCCAATCTGCCCCCAGGGGGGCAGAAATGGTCTAAATACAATTTGCCCCCCCAGGGGAGCGACCCTTGCCTGATGGGTCGCTCCCCATCTCTAAAAAAAGAAACAACAAAAAAAAAACACACAAAAAAAAAATTGCCCTGGCGCCTAGAGTGTTCTGCCCCCCCCCGGGGGGCAGTTCGGCCTAATAATAGGCCGATCTGTCCCCGGGGGGGCAGAAATGGCCTAAAATAAATTTGCCCCCCCAACCCCCACCCCCCCCCCCGGGAGCGACCCTTGCCTACGGGGTCGCTCCCCCTGCGTGACATTGGCGCCAAAAAACAAATCCCCGGTGCCTAGTGGTTTCTGCCCCCTTGGGGGCAGATTGACCTAAAATCGGCCAATCTGCCCCCAGGGGGGCAGAAATGGTCTAAATACAATTTGCCCCCCAGGGGAGCGACCCTTGCCTGATGGGTCGCTCCCCATCTCTAAAAAAAAAAAAAGAACAAAAAAAAAGCTCTGCTTCCAGCGCGATGGGGGAGACCCTGTGACTAATCAGCGCGCGCTCGCGCGCTGACGTCACAGGGGGGGTTGGGGGGGTCGGGGGTGGGAGGGGAAGGGCTTCCCCTTCCATCCCTGACTTGGGGGGGTGGGGGGGAACCCCACAGAGGGAGCGAGAGCGCTCCCTCTGGGCTCTGTGCACAGGACGTAATGGTTACGTCCTGGGCACAGCAGCACTGTGCCTCAGGACGTAACCATTACGTCCTGGGCACAGAAGGGGTTAAGGAAAAGCTACCATGTGTCCATGTAGTACATACATTAGGACACCAACGTGTAGGAATACACGTTTCCGGCAATACATTGGCTGATGAAGCGGCCAAAGCATCAAGAGCTACGGCTTCTGTGGCTGCAGTGACTCGTTCTCGGACGAGGTTGGATAATGAAATACTGATTGCCGTTAAAGCTTCGGCTGCAGGCAAGACCCTTCCAAAAGGATACCCTACGAACTATACTTATGATATCAGTGCACAGAATGTTGCTTTTGCAACAATTCCTGAGGTAGGTGATCGAGTGATCCCCAATGAGGACCAAAGATTAGAGCTGATAACAGCTGCACATGAGGGTGTTGCTTCTGCACATGCTGGTATACAGGCCACTATCACCATTCTACAACAACGGTACTGGTGGCCTGGTCTATGCAGACGGACTAAACAGTATGTCCTTTGCTGTGACATTTGTCAGCAGATTAAGGGCTCGAATATCAAACGCCCTCAGCAGACATCTCTCTTAGTGTCAGACAAGCCACTCCATTGTGTGTACCTGGACCATTGTGGTCCCTTGCAGCCTGATGGTGCATATAAATACATTTTAGTGGCTGTAGATTCCTGTTCTAGATTCCTGTGGGTATGGCCACAGCGGTCAGCTGACGCCCGGACTGTTATAAAAGATTTGCTGATCTTTATCGGTACATATGCGGTTGCAGCATTCCATTCGGACCAGGGCCCTGCATTTGCCTCTAAGGCTTTCAGGGACACCATGAGAACGATGGGTGTTGAACTCCATTACTCCTCACCATACCATCCCGAGGGAAATTTGGTCGTGGAGAGGCGGAATCGTGATCTAAAGCAGTCCTTAACAGCTCGAGTATTAGGTTCAGGCCGCAGTTGGTTACATCACCTATATGGGGTCCAGAGAGCACTGAATAATCTGCCAAGACGGTCCTTGGGGGGAAGGTCTCCATATGAGGTACTCTTTGGGACACCTATGTATGTCCCCGATCTTGATGCCCCTGGTATGGTGGCAGCAGAAACACCATTTGACATAAAAGAACATCTCGCTGTTTTACAGGAGTTTCAACAATTCCGTGATGATAAATCATCTACAAGTGCTGCCACCTTGGGAATAAGGGAATTGGCGAAAACTTCGACTGGCTGGATTCCTAACGTTGGGGATCTGGTTCGTGAGAAGATCGCTGTGAAAAAAGAATTTGGTCCATCATACAGAGCACCTGTACCGGTCTTGGGGATAAAAGGCACAAGGACTGTCATCCTTCCACCATTGTCTGGTTCCAAATCAAACAGATTCATCTCCATTGATGACATCAAATTACATCATGTGGCCAATTCTTCACAGTAGACCAGGAGGTCCCTTGGGTAGTTCCCGATCCCCTCTCACTACCCAACAGGACATCCATCTACATAGTAGGATGAATATCACTACTACTGACTATGCAACTATGTCACCTGCTGTTCCGAGCACTTCCTCGACAATGGGGAGGGCGGAAGATGAACTTTTGTTGGTTCCAGTAACAACTTCGGAGACCTCCCCGCTTCAGGATTTGGCTGTGTTTTACACAAACACTTCCACGGCGAATGACGTTGTCTATCAAGAACTTCCACGAGCAATGGATGAGAATTCGACGGGTCCTGTGTTTGCAGAGACTTCCTCTGGCTATTTTGTAGACATTGATGATTTTTTTTCGGATTCATCCTCAACTGAGTCTGACAAACTTTCGAGATGTAGCAAATTCTATCAATGGCTTAAGGAGAACTATTTGATATATCCATGGAACTATCTCTGGTTCTGTTTGACATTTATTGCATTATTTTTATGGATTGGTTTTGTGACTGTTTTCTTTTTACTAATTAATGGTCACTATATCGCTGATCGCTCCTCTGTAGAGCCTTTTGATGAAATTTTAACACCACATCATTCTTCACATAAGGTCCGACGTGATTTGTCCCCTGTCAATACTACAGCTATACCAATTACTGATGGGATTGTTTGGGACAAAGTTCCGTTCGATATATATGGGCCTACAGAGATAATTCAAATACCATACGTGTTCAAAATTTCAATGTCTGATGTTATTACTCCTAATGTTGTCTCTGATGATTGGAATGTCCAAACAGTTGATTCAATGCTAACTGAAATGAAGGACTATTCCGCTTTTGGAAGAGATGATGTATATGATTATACAATGAATTATGGGGAAATGTTCTGCTATAACAATTGGGGACATCACTACCTACACCGTGCAACTAGATATAGGCCTCTCTTGAATTATACACAATGTGAATATTGTTCGACACCACAGGTGGGGTGTCCGAAGTATTACAGCGAAAAATTTACATACTTTTCTGGGCATGATACAAGAAAAGCAGAGTCGTATTATTTTAAATTACCTCCGGCACAAATTAGAAAACTGCTGCTAACAGATCCAAAACTGATTTATTCAGATCCCTTTGTTTCCCGGCTCTCGATTGAGGGTTACGAATATTGGAAAGATACTGTTGATTTGAAAAGTGTATGGGGGACACAAGATTGGCAGATACAGGGTAGGGAGGCTTTTTTTCGAGCTTGCCTGATTCCTGTGCAAATGATTTTCTTAAATGACACCATTGAGCAGACGTCATGTCTGGGGCTAGCGAAAATCAAAGACCTGAACACGCCCAGTATCCCTACTCCGACAAAGTTTAAAGATTGGCAACAATTTCTCAATGTCTCAATAGACAGGCTAGATGCAATGGTTAAGGCTGGTACCTATAATTCTTCACTTTCCCGTTCCGGCGGGTGGTTGGTTTGGCCCTCCGACACTGATAAGTGTAGTAAGCGTTTTTTGAACTCTTCAGGGCTTTTTTCCATTCACAGGCCTGACCCTCGCTTAATATCAGGTCAACATACAGGTATAATTACAACATACAGTGTGGGTAAGCTGTGCCAGCAATGGGTGCAGACAAACACGCTAACAGCAGCTAAGCAACACCTGAACACTCTTTCTGACAGTATAGACTTACAGGATTTTCTGTTAGATCCTAGGAAACATCGCTCGAAACGGTTTTTAGATGCTATGTATAATGAAATTTGGAAACTTTCCCAGATTGAGGCTGCTGCACGTTTAAGGCAACTAGATAAGGAGAATTTGGAAAAAACATTAGCAGTTGTCGATAATGGCATGAACACGCTGTCCAACAGGATTTATTCACTATCAAATATAGTGTCGTCTGCTATTGATATCACTCAGACTGACTTGTCCCGGTTATATCATGGGCAAACGCAGCTACGTTCCATCATGCAGCTGGGTTGGACATTACAGACACTGAAAAGTGGCCACATTCCATGGAAGTACATTAATGGGAGTGAACTATTGGCTGCTTTTAATTTTTCCAGGGAACAAGAGACAATGGCTAAAAGGGAGGCTCGTTTCACCCTGCTTCAAGTAGAGAAATTAGATACGTTGCCCTTCACGGTAGCAGAGAGTCCTTCAACTATCTGGCTCTTGCACGGCATTATTAATTTACCGATTTCATCTTTTCGTTTTTCGAGCTGCCTGAAACATCTTGCGGTGGGACGATATGAGCAGCTAGGGGAAAGCTTTATTAAGGAAGAGTGGGAGTTGCCCTTTGACCACAGATGTATGAATGGTGAACAGGAGGTCTTTCTTACGGGAAGTGAATGTGAGACTGCTGTTCGTCATTCTATGATATGCAAACAGGTGTCCCTTCATGGTCTTTGCAATGCGGGGGTCGCAAATTTGGCCTGTTTTCTGAAGGGTACTCCCGTCCCCTTGATTCGTCCAGTATTTCATGTACTTTCCAATGGAAGTTATGTTCTACTGAATGATCAAAGCTGTTGCGGCTTGCGACCTGGAATTGCCTACGCAATTTCAGTCACGAAGGTCGTTACGTGTTGTGGACATGTTTTGTTTCCCCCCACACAAGAGATACAAGTATCTGAATTGTGGCCCCACATAGATACTATTAATATGAACTATGACAAGTTGAGTAGACTAAAGGCGCTATTGTTTCAGAAACAGGTCGCCTTGATTTACGCAAAAGAGACGTATGCTCTCCAGATTGGGCTCTCATCTCTCATCAGCCGAGATACAATCCCTTTTAAATACCGATTTCCCCAAACACTTTTGAGAGCTGGTATCGAGAATATTCAATGCTTAAAGCACCACTGGAATTGTGCATTTCTTTAAGGCTGTCGGGTCTGGTTTCGTGTCCATCTTCCAGACTGTCTTCGGAGTCATCCCATCAGCCATCCATTCTCTCTTTTCTAGTGTGTTTGGTGGCTTTCCGATTATTTTGGCTTTAATTGGTGGACTACTACTGCTATTTCTTCTGATTCGCGGTGGTTGTTTCTTTCCAGCAACACAGAGCAATGGAGCCGCTCCCGTCAACACCACTGTGCCGTGAACGCATGGTTCGGATCTTCGGTACACCTTTGCTGGTGGAACTGGAATTTGACTGGTCGTTGTCATTCCGGCCGCTACTCTGGTGTGTACGACCGGTCTTCCGCTGCATATGGTGCCTCTTTGAACATCTGCCTATGGTCTGTCTTGCTGTTGCTCCGACATCTCCTGTGGACCACGAACTGCTGATGTCCCCGATGAGGGTTCATTCACGTTCATGCCCCTTGAGACTGAGGTTGCTCCGCGAGGCCACCTATGAACTTTCTGTTATAAGATCTGATATGGATGAGGGCGCTGCCGCGAATGTCGATACACTGATGAATGTGGCTCACTTCTGCTCTGTGGATCCGTTTGTCCGTCCAGCTCTCGATTTCACTTCAGAAGATGTTGACTAGTTTTTAAGATCCTTAAATGGTGACTTCGATGACATTCTTCAAGATCCTGCACATAGCACATGATTTGAGGAATTTGCTTACCAGTTCCCGGTTCTAAAATAAGCGATTATACTAAAAGTTTGCTATACTTGTCATGGTTAATATTAACATCTCTGTATGTTTTTTTTAAACAAATTTTAACACACAGCAATTATTTTGTCATTTAGTACGTTTTTTAGCTTGAGTTTTCGGTTTTTTTTTTTGGCTTTTTGTTCAGTAGCAGCTTTTTTAGCATTTGGATTGCTTTACCTTCATCATACCTGTTACGGCAATGGGGAGGGTGTAGTGAATCCTAGTTTGTTTTAACGGGATAGCAAGAGTTAGCTTAGCCGTAGGCTTGTAAACTCGTGCCCCCATCACCCAGTGACTTTTAACCTACTTAGCTTGCTCTGTCTAAGTCCATTTAATTATTTATTTCCTTTAAGATGGCGGCCTTGTTTATAGTTAGGCCACTTGTTATGGGTTCTATTATCAGTGTCACTGCGCCAAGGCGTCAAGATCAAGCACGAAAGACAAACATACAGTAGGTATTCACACTTAGGGATTTTCCCTCTCTATACTTTCGAGGGACTGTTGATATTAATTGCCGTCCCAAGCATGCCTGTTATCTATTGTTATGAATAACACTTATGTCAGGGGACCTTGTAGATCTGTATAAATACAACACACTTTAGACAGATAATCAGAGGGATTCCGACCAGAGGGCATCGCCACCATCGCTGATTCCGATGTTGCAGTCGTCAAGACGCTGACCCAGTCTTTGTGTTACTACGGAGCCTGAGATAGAGACCTCATTCCAAGGTAACGAGGGATGGGGGTTCCGCTCATGGGCACGGCTTTGGCAGATTAGGTTTAATGAACCCAGCTCTCCTTTTAGGTAGGAGGTTAGACCTATTCTCCTTAGGGTATTAGGGCATATTCCATCTTATACATATACATATATTTCTTTTATATATTGCACAATGGTGGGGGTCTTTATAACAATGACTCTCTTCTTCACAATACTGTTGCTTGGTATATTCATTATCCTAATCATTGCAGTTCATGCAACTTATCACAAATTGCAGTTATGTTGAATCAAAACTATTATAATTTCACTGCATCTGTGTTATTGCCTTTGTTTGTATGAGACATAATAAATCTGTGAGAAAAGGGTAATTTCCGTTTAACCACGACAACCCTGAGATATCTTACTTTGAGTCCATGCGTAAGCAACTGCTACAAATCACCTTTTACTATTGTGTTTCTGGTGAGGTACTGATAGTGAGCCGGTAAGGTTTGGACAACAGTTACAACTAGTTGTAGGAAGAGACTTAGGGGGTCATTCTGACCTCAGCGGTAAAAGGCGCTTACCGCCGGTCAGAAGACCGCCATAACACCGCCGCGGTCGCGGTAAACCGCCACAGTCATTCTGACCCGCAACTGGCAAACCGCCAAAAACCCGACAACAACAAAAGTCCGCCACACCAAAGGTCAGCGGGAAACTGGCGATGACCAAACCTCCACCGTCACGCCAACAGAAATACATCCATACCATTCCGACCCACAAATCCCTGCAGCGGTCTTTCAACCGCGGTATTCCATTGGCGGTACACACCGCCGCGCTCAAAATACACACACCTTTACAAAACACTACCACATTGGACAATTCCAAATACACACACCTGAGACACATACACACACCACTCCCACACACCCAATTAAATATAAAACACACACCCACATCACCCACAAACCCTTACAACCACAATTGCGACTGAAGGACAGAGAGAGAGAGCACAGCATAGAGTAGACCATCACACAGAGGCAAATCACAACATCACCCACACAATTTCCACGCACAAAACACCATACACCACCACACTCACCACACTCTACAACACATACACCACCCCTCACCTCATCCACACCACCCCATGGCACCCCAAAGACACCCCAGGTTCACTGGTGCAGAACTCAGGGTCATGGTGGAGGAAATAGTTTGTGTAGAGCTCCAGCTCTTCGGGGCACAGGTGCAGCACACCACCATTGCCAGGAAGATGGAGCTATGGCAAAGAATAGTGGACAGGGTCAACGCTGTGGGACAGCATCCACGCAATCGGGACGACATCAGGAAGCGGTGGAACCACCTACGGGGGAAGGTGCCTTCCATGGTATCAAGGCACAACATCGCGGTGCAGAAGACTGGCGGCGGACCCCCACCTACTCCCCCAGAATTCACAGCATGGGAGGAGGAAGTCTTGCACATCCTGCATCCTGAGGGCCTCGCAGGAGTAGGCGGAGGAATGGACTCTGGTAAGTCAAATCTTCACTACTTCATTACCCCCACCCCACCTGCATGCCAAATCATACCCCCACCCTCACCCCCACCCCCATCACACCAACTCCTTGCTAATGGCTCACCATCACATCCCACCCATCCCAAAACCCAGCCCTGCATGCGTCCCCAAAGCATGGACACCCATCCCCAAAGCATGCCCACTGCACACACCCATCACCCCCACAAGCCACCGTCACAAAAGCCCCCACAAGGGAATGCCAGCACTGGGGTACAAGGCCACCCACCCATTACACGAAATGCCACACACAGAAGCAATAACCATACTCTTATACCCCTGCAGGACCCGAACGCCACCACACCGCCACGGAGGGTCCAGAGATGTCCATCCCACCCCCAGAAGAGGCCCCCAGTGATGACAGCAGCTCTGTCTCCCTGGACCCTGATGACGAGCCCGGCCCATCGGGGACCTCGGGACAGTCGGTTCCCCACAGACAGCCACAGGCTACACCAGACCCAACCCCCTCTGGGAACACCAGCACAGCTCCCACCCAGCGGGCCCATGCCTCTGTCTCCAGGACACATCAATCAGCGGTGTGTCCACCACTACAGGGCACTCAGGTTGACCCACCACCCCAACAACAACAGGGACCTGGGGGCAGTGGTAGTGGGCACACCGTCCAGGGGACAGAGGCCCAGGGAAACAGGGGAACTGCTGTGCGACAGGGGGGGGACAGGCCCAGGGAACCAACTCTCCAAGAGGCCCTCTCCTCCATCATGGGAGCATACCACCGCTCCCAGGAGACGATGGCTACGGTACTGGCCAGGTTCCAGGAGATCCAGGTACTGCAGGAGGAACAGTACATGGGGTTCAGAGAGGAACTGAGGAACATTAGTTACGCAATGGGGACCATCGTCGTGGCCCTTAACCAGATAGTCACCACATTGCGGGACCATGTGGCACCACAAAGGGCCCCTGTCACTAGCCTGGACCAGGAACAGCCTACCACCTTCGCCGGCGCTAGTGGCCAGGAGGCCCCCACACAACGACAGGCCACCAGAACCCCACCTCCTGCAGAAGAAGAACCACCCCGCAAGCGGAACCTGAGATCTCACAAGAAGACAGAGTAGGATGCCAAGACCCCCGCCAGCAAACGATACCCCCTGATGTCATCCCTCTGTTCCACATTGTCACCCTGTCCAACCTTGAACTGCCCCTGCTCCATCCCCCTTCCACAGGCATATGGACAATGCACCTGTGCGACTGAGAACTGGACTCTGCCATGGACATTACTCCACCATCACCCATCACCGTTTTACAATCATGTTCCTAAATGTAGCACTTCAATTAAATCACTTATTGCACTTAAAAAATCTGGAGTCTGCTTGTATTTTGAACAAATGTATTAGGCATAACGGTGCAGAAATGTTCAGTTACATTGTGATGACAACATACCACTGTCACACAGCTGTAGTCCATGGGCATACAAAGCAGAGGTCACGCAGTGGGGCCCACAGCTCTGAAAACGGAAGGGAAAGTCACAACTCAGTTAACAGGAGCTGGGGGGGAACTCAGACAGTAGAGAGGCAGGAGACTTTAAGTAAATGTAAAATGGCGTGGTTGATTCGTACCTGTGTGCTACTGAAAATACTGTTGTTTCACTGTGTCCCTGTTGTCTGTGTCGTCCCCGTCGTCTTCCTCCTCTTCACTCTCCACAGGCTCCCCAGCTGCTACAACACCACCATCTGGACCATCCTCCTGCAGGAAAGGCACCTGGCGTCGCAAAGCCAGGTTGTGAAGCATACAGCAGGCCACGATGATATGGCACACCTTCTTTGGTGAGTACATTAGGGATCCACCTGTCATATGCAGGCACCTAAACCTGGCCTTCAGGAGGCCGAAGGTTCTTTCTATAATCCTCCTAGTTTGCCCATGGGCCTCATTGTACCGTTCCTCTGCCCTTGTCCTGGGATTCCTCACTGGGGTAAGTAGCCACGACAGGTTGGGGTAACCAGAGTCACCTATTAGCCACACACGGTGTCTCTGTAGCTGTTCCATCACATAAGGGATGCTGCTATTTCGCATGATGTACGCGTCATGCACTGACCCAGGGAACTTGGCATTTACATGGGAGATGTACGGGTCAGCCAAACAGACCACCTGGACATTCATCGAATGATAACTTTTTCTGTTCCTGTACACCTGCTCACTTCCACTGGAGGGAACCAAAGCCACATGGGTCCCATCAATGGCACCAATGATGTTGGGGATATGTCCAAGGGCATAGAAATCACCCTTCACTGTAGCCAAATCGCCCACCTCAGGGAAAACAATGTAGCTCCGCATGTATTTCATCAGGGCAGAAAACACTCTGGACAAAACCTTAGAAAACATAGGCTGAGACATCCCTGATGATATGGCCACTGTTGTTTGGAATGATCCACTTGCCAAAAAATGGAGTACTGACAGAACCTGCACCAGAGGTGGAATCCCTGTGGGTTGGCGAATGGGGGACATCAGGTCTGGCTCCAGCTGGGCACACAGTTCCTGTATAGTGGCTCGGTCAAGTCTGTATGTCAGTATGACATGTCTTTCTTCCATTGTCGACAGGTCCACCAACGGTCTGTACACGGGAGGATTCCTCCATCTCCTCGCAAGTCCCAGCGGACGGTGACTAGGAAGGACAACATGGAGCACAGAGTCAAGCAACCCACAGGTACGTAACCACAGCTTGCACAGTACACGATTCGCTATGCATTGAATGGCTTGTATGAGTGGCAATGCAAGGACTAGGCCTGTGTGACACAGTAGAAATTAAGCCATGTGGGCCCTTGAAATGGCGGCTGCCTGACCTGTGAAGTGTGACAATGGGATGTGAGGTCAATGCGCTGGCGTGGCACACCGTGGCGGTAGGCGGTCGAAGACCGCGGCGCAAAGCAGCATTGGTTAACATTGAACTCTATGGGTCTTAGGAGCCAATGACGATGTGCGCCGGCGGGCGCGGTACGCACCGCCGTGGTACGCACCGCCGCGGGCGTGACCGCCATTTTCTAACTGCTTAATCACTCGAGACCTGATCATCCACAGGAGAGGACCTATACTGCAAGTGCTGCTGTGACCTCGGTCTGGAAGATACAATGGCTGCTGCGACTGGGGAAAGGGCCCCTGCCTACACATCTGAGGAATTGGAGAAACTTGTGGATGGGGTCCTCCCCCAGTATGCGCTACTCTACGGTCCTCCAGACCAACAGGTAAGTACACAGGGAGCACGTAGTATGGGTTATGCCTGTGTTGAGTGGGGTAGATGTAAGATGGTGGGGAGGGGAGCGAATGAGGAGTGCAACGCATGACAGATGAGAGCATGTACCACATGGCAAGGTTGGGGAGGGGGGGGCCACTCACATCGACCATGCAGAAAAGTGATGATATTTCTATTTCCACCCTGTACATGTCACATAGGTCAGCGCCCATCAGAAGATCGACATTTGGCGTGCCATCGCCAAGGACGTCCGGGCCCTTGGGGTCCACAACCGACGGGGCACCCACTGCCGCAAGAGGTGGGAGGACATCTGCCGCGGGAGCAGAAAGACCGCCGAGGCTCTGCTGGGGATGGCCTCCCAACGTAGGAGGGGTGCCAGTTGTCAATTGACCCCCCTGATGTCCCGGATCCTGGCGGTGGCCTACCCCGATTTGGATGGGCGCGTGAGGACATCACAGCAGACACAAGGGGGTGAGTATCAGCACATTCTGCTATATTAGCGCACAGTGGAGGTGTCTGGGTGGGGGAGGAGGGCTGTGGCTATCTCTAGGCCAGGGCGGTTTCTGTAGGCTAGGCCCCTCCGTTAGGCATGGCCCTGTGCCCCCGCCCCCCACCTCTGTAGGGTGCTAAGTACAGATATCCATGGGCCTGTGTCACCTATGTGTGCATTTGTCGTCCATAGACTTGTAGGCCAAGTCACAATAATTGAGTAGTGTACCCCGAGTGCGCAGCGTAGTGCAGGGGGCTTCTGTGTCTGTCCTCTCCGCCAATGGTGCCGCCAATGCATGCACTCAACATGTCTTTCTTTCTTCTCCCCCCCCTTTTTGTTGGTTTTCCTGTTCATGTGTGCATTAGCATCATCAGGCGGAGGAGAAGTGGCATCGGTGCACGAGGGAGCTGCATCTCACATGGCCTCGGAGGGCCCTGCAACCGACTCGGACTTAACCAGTGAGACGGAGGGCGAGGGGAGCTCCACAACGGGGACCCGTGGAGACGTCAGCGACACCGACACGTCCTCGGAAGGGAGCTCCCTTGTGGTGGCGGCAACATCCGTGCCCACCGCAATAACAGGTACAGCCGCCACCCAGCGCACCAGCTCCGCCCTCCCAGCAGCCCCTCAGCTTTCGGCCCGGAGCGACCTCTGACCCTGTTTACCAGGCAGGTCGCTCCCCTCACCGCCACGCAGCCCGTGTGAGACCGCTGACCGCTGCTTTATTCCTGTTTCCTTTTGCTGCCTTGTACTGCTCCCCTAACCTTTTTCTGCCCAGTTTGTGGTCCTAAATCTCTGTTTCCCTGCGCACCGCGCCTCCCCCTCGCCACCCGTTTCCCACCGCTGCGTCCCGTAGCTCCGCCCCCCTCGCACCCCATTGGCCGCCCCGCTCCCACCTCCCAGCTGCTCCTCCCTCCCTCTCCCACTCATATGGAGGCCGCGCAGCAGTAGAGGGAGCGACCTCTGACCCTGTTTACCAGGCAGGTCGCTCCCCTCACCGCCACGCAGCCCCTGTGAGACCGCTGACCGCTGCTTTATTCCTGTTTCCTTTTGCTGCCTTGTACTGCTCCCCTCACCTTTTTCTACTCAGTTTGTGGTCCTAAATCTCTGTTTCCCTGCGCACCGCGTCTCCCCCTTGCCGCCCGTTTCCCGCCGCCGCGTCCCGTAGCTCCGCCCCCCTCGCACCCCATTGGCCGCCCGCTCCCACCTCCCAGCTGCTCCTCCCTCCCTCTCCCACTCATATGGAGGCCGCAAGCCCGTCTGCGCCCGTCCGCGCCTGGCCCGCGCCCAGCGCCAGACCCCCTGGCCCCGCAGAGGCCAGCCCACCCGCAAGACCTACAACGCCGCCACTCTCATCGCAATCAACACCGGCCGGACCCCCGGCTGCTGCAGAGCCACCCCTAGACGCACCCACGGGCCCTTCACCTGCCAATCCTGCAAGTTCTCCTGCATTCAGACACGGACCGCACCCGCCAAGCCAAGCACCAGCAGCAACCACCTGAAGTGCATCCTGCTCAACACCCGCTCTATCCACAGGCACGCCGTGGAACTCTGGAACCTGCTGGACACCACATCTCCAGACGTCGCCTTCCTCACAGAAACCTGGATGAACGCTTCCTCAGCGCCCGACATCGCCATCGCCATCCCGGACGGATACAAAATCACCCGGAGGAACCGCGTCAACCAGACAGGAGGAGGCATCGCCATCGTCCACAAGAACACCATCCGCATCACGACCAACTCCGACGACACCCTCACAGCCGCCGAACATCTCCACTTCCAGATACACACCGACCCCAAGACCACACTCAGAGGCACCCTCATCTACAGACCCCCAGGACCCCACACACAATTCAGCGAAGACATCGCAGACTTCATCAGCCCACACGCCCTCCCCTCCGCTGACTACATCCTCCTAGGGGACCTCAACTTCCACCTGGAGAACAACAACGACAACAACACCACCAGCCTGCTGGACAACCTCGCCATCCCCGGACTCAAGCAACTGGTGAACACCCCCACCCACTACGCCGGACACACGCTTGACCCAGTCTTCTCCTCCAGCAAGTACATCTCCTTCAGCCACTCCACCGGACTCCACTGGACAGACCACAGTTGTGTCCACTTCAGCTTCAGAAGAACCACGACTCACCACCACCCACAACAGGCTCCCCGCAGGAGCTGGAACAAGATCACCACCGACCAGCTCTCCACATCACTGAGCCAGAACCTTCCCGCCAGCTCAGCGGACCCCAACCAAGCAGCCAACAACCTCACACAGTGGATCATCAACTGCGCTGACAACCTTGCACCTCTGAAAACCCATCCCACCAGGCCCAACAGCAAGAAAGCCTCCTGGTTCAACAACGACCTCAAGAACTCCAAGAAGAACTGCCGCACCCTCGAGAAAGCCTGGCGAAAAAACCCGACCACAGACAACATGACCGCCCTCAAGCACGCCTCACGCAAACACCACCAGCTGATCCACACCACCAAGAAGACAGCATTCAAAGAACGACTAGACAACAACGCACACAACAGCAAGGAACTCTTCAGCATCGTCAAAGAGCTCTCCAACCCCAGCGCCGGAAACAACGACATCACTCCCTCACAAGACCTCTGCGACTCACTCGCCTCGTTCTTTCACCGCAAGATCGCCGACATACACAACAGCTTCGGCGCACAGACCACGCACCCAACCACCAAACCGACGCCCCCCAACACCACCCTCCGCGCCTGGACCCCGGTCAGCACCGAAGACACCATCCAGATGATGAACACCATCCATTCCGGTTCTCCAACCGACCCATGCCCCCACCACGTCTTCAACAAAGCCGACTCAGTCATCGCACCCCATCTCCGGGACATCATCAACTGCTCCTTCAACACCGCCACCTTCCCGGAGAGCTGGAAACATGCCGAACTCAGTGCCCTCCTGAAGAAACCATCAGCAGACCCCACCGACCTCAAGAACTACCGCCCCATCTCGCTCCTCCCGTTTCCTGCCAAAGTCATCGAGAAGACCGTCAACAGACAGCTAGCTGCCTTCCTCGAGACTAATGGATCCCTCGACCACTCGCAGTCGGGCTTCCGAGCAAACCACAGCACTGAGACCGCCCTCATCGCAGCCACCGATGACATCCGAGCCCTGCTCGACAACGGGGAGACAACGGCCCTCATCCTCCTGGACCTCTCTGCAGCGTTCGACACTGTCTGCCACCGCACCCTAGTGCAGAGCCTCAGCAACATCGGAATCCAAGAGAAGGCACTAGAGTGGATCATCTCGTTCCTCGCCGGAAGAACCCAGAGAGTCCGCCTCCCCCGTTCAGATCCGAGGCCACCGAAGTCAGCTGCGGCGTACCACAAGGATCATCACTCAGCCCCACCCTCTTCAACGTCTACATGAGCCCCCTCGCAGCCATCGCACGCCAACACAACCTCAACATCATCTCCTATGCCGACGACACCCAGCTGATCCTCTCCCTCACCAACGACCCAGCCACCGCCAGGACCAACCTGCACAAAGGGATGAAAGACGTAGCCGAGTGGATGATGAACAGCCGCCTGAAACTGAACTCAGACAAGATGGAAGTCCTCATTCTTGGATCATCACCCTCTGCCTGGGACGACTCCTGGTGGCCCCCTGCCCTGGGCAGCGCACCCAAACCAACGGACCACGCACGCAACCTGGGCTTCATCCTGGACTCCTCCCTCTCGATGACCAGACAAGTCAACGCCGTCTCATCATCATGCTTCAACATCCTACGCATGCTCCGAAAGATCTTCCGATGGTCCCCACCGAAACCAGGAAGACGGTCACCCTGGCACTCGTCACCAGCCGACTGGACTACGGTAACACCCTCTACAACGGAACCACGACCAAACTACAGAAAAGACTCCAACGCATCCAGAACGCCTCCGCACGCCTCATCCTTGACATCCCCCGTCACAGCCACATCTCCGGACACCTGAGAGACTTGCACTGGCTCCCCGTCAGCAAGAGAATCACGTTCCGTCTCCTCAGCCACGCACACAAGGCCCTCCACGACCTGGGCCCAAGGTACCTCAACAACCGCCTGACCTTCTACACTCCCACCCGCCAGCTACGATCGACCAGCCACGCCCTCGCCGCCGTGCCACGCATTAGAAAAGCCACCGTGGGAGGAAGATCCTTTTCCTACCTGGCAGCCAAGACTTGGAACTCCCTCCCCATCCACCTCCGCCTGACCCAAGACCACCTCTCCTTCAGGAAGCAACTCAAGACCTGGCTGTTCGAGCAGTAGCGGTCCCCCCTCCCCGAGCGCCTTGAGACCCTCCGGGTGAGTAGCGCGCTATACAAATTTCTTGATTGATTGATTGATTGATTGCCTGCTCGGCCAGGAAGCCGGCCATCTCCTTCGCCCCTGGCACCTTAGGTCCTGCCCCAGTTACCCCTGCTGCCCTCAGTGCGGAGATCATTGACCTCCTCCAGACGCTCATTGTTGGGCAGTCTACCCTTTTGAATGCCATCCAGGGGTTAGAAAGGGAGGTGCATCGGAGCAATGCATACCTGGAGGGCATTCATTCGGGTCAGGCTGCCCATCAGCGATCGTTCAACGCTCTGGCCTCAGCACTGACGGCAGCAATTGTCCCTGAGTCTAGCCTCCCCCCTCCAACTTCCTCAACCCAGTCCCACTCCCCTGTTCCTCTGCCTATCCCAGACACACCTACAGACCAGCCTGCACACACATCAACACCCAAGGGCAGCTCATCCAGACATAAGCACCACAGATCACACAAGCATTCACCCAAGCAACATCCACATGCAGACATGCCAACAGCCACTGCCTCTTCAGTGTCCCCCTCCTCCTCATCTCCCTCCTCCCTCCCTGTGACGTCTCCACTCACACCTGCATGCACACCACCATCAGCCAGTACGTCCATCACCACCACACCCACCAGAACAGTCCGCACACGTGCAGTCACCACCCCCACTACCATTTACACGTCCCCTGTGTCCTCTCCCAGTGTGTCTGTCACCCCCTCTTCCAAACCACACAAACGCAGGCAGCCACCCACCCAACAGCCATCCACCTCAAGACAGCCTCTGTCACAAGCACCTGCACCCAAAGACAGCACACTTGACTCTCCTACAACCACATCCTCTTCCTCCACTCCCATACCCACTACAACTACCCGTCCCTGTCTTTCTAAATTGATTTTCCTTTCCAACCTTGACCTCTTTCCAACAACTGACCCACCCCCTCCATCTCGTAAGACTCCAACCAGCACCTCAGCCACCACAAGCCCTGCACCTACTAGGACCATCGTTCAGGGCTATTGGAGTCCACCAGCTCCTAGGGCAGGAACATCGGCCAGCAGCAAGGGGACAACCAGCCCACGCCCTGGGAAAAGAACCAAAAAAGGGAAGGGCCGGCGCGACAGTCCTGAGACGGCTGCCCCCAAGGACACCAGCCTTGCACAGTCACCTGGCCCATCCACCAAGGGAGGCAAGGGCCCCAGAGATTCTGCCAAGGAGGGCAAGGGCAGCAGGGCGAAGAAGTCCGGCAGCAGGCGAGCTGCCCAGGAGGGCCCCACCAGCCCCATTTGGGGTGTGACGCAGGACACCCACGGGCCCAGGACTCCAGCACAGGAGGGCCCCGCAAGCGGAAGGTCGGATGTCGACTGAGCGGCAATTATTGGCCAGATCTGGTTCCCTAGGAACACAAGACAAGCACCGCTGAACAGGGCCCCGCCGTGAGAAGCACCGCTGAACAGGGCCCCGCCAAGACAAGCACCGCTGAACAGGGCCCCGCCATGAGAAGCACCGCTGAACAGGGCCCCGCCGTGAGAAGCACCGCTGAACAGGGCCCCGCCGTGAGAAGCACCGCTGAACAGGGCCCCGCTGTGACAAGCACCGCTGAACAGGGCCCCGCCGTGAGAAGCACCGCTGAACAGGGCCCCGCTGTGACAAGCACCTCTGAACAGGGCCCCTCCAAGACAAGCACCGCTGAACAGGGCCCCGCCAAGACAAGCACCGCTGAACAGGGCCCCGCCGTGAGGAGCACCGCTGAACAGGGCCCCGCCAAAACAAGCACCGATGAACAGGGCCCCGCCGTGAGAAGCACCGCTGAACAGGGCCCCGCCAAGACAAGCACCGCTGAACAGGGCCCTTCATCTCAAGCACCGCTCCACTGGGCACCGCCGTCTCAGAACCGCTCCGCTGGGCCCTTCATCTCAAGCACCGCTCCGCTGGGCCCTTCCTGTCAAGCACCGCTCCGCTGGGCCCTTCAACTCAAGCACCGCTCCGCTGGGCCCTTCAACTCAAGCACCGCTCCGCTGGGCCCTTCATCTCAAGCACCGCTCCGCTGGGCCCTTCATCTCAAGCACCGCTCCGCTGGGCCCTTCATCTCAAGCACCACCCCGCTGAGCCCTTCCTGTCAAGCACCGCTCCGCTGGGCCCTACATCTCAAGCACCGCTCCGCTGGGCACCGCAGTCTCAGAACCGCTCCACTGGGCCCTTCATCTCAAGCACCGCTCCGCTGGGCCCTTCCTGTCACGCACCGCTCCGCTGGGCCCTTCAACTCAAGCACCGGTCCACTGGGCCCTTCATCTCAAGCACCGCTCCGCTGGGCCCTTCCTGTCATGCACCGCTCCGCTGGGCCCTTCATCTCAAGCACCGCTCCGCTGGGCCCTTCATCTCAAGCACCGCTCCGCTGGGCCCTTCATCTCAAGCACCGCTCAGCTGGGCCCTTCCTGTCACGCACCGCTCCGCTGGGCCCTTCATCTCAATCACCGCTCCGCTGGGCCCTTCATCTCAAGCACCGCTCCGCTGGGCACCACCGTCTCAGAACCGCTCCGCTGGGCCCTTCCTGTCAAGCACTGCTCCACTGGGCCCTTCATCTCAAGCACCGCTGGCAGGGCCGGATCTGTGTCGGGCAGGGCTTCACAAAGCACTCTGGCCAACATGCCTCCTCCATAACCAGTGGAGTCTGTAATCCACCTGATGGACTGTGGCTTTGCACGCCCCAGGATGGTACAGTGGGCCATCCACCCACTGTAGAGACTTGAGAGACTGTGGCTTTGCACTGCCCAGGATGGTACAGTGGGCATGGAGGCCCCTCGTGGATCTGGTGTCGTGGACTCATGTGGCTGAGGTGCCCCCCCTTCCTTTCCCCCTGAGGTGCCTGTCGTTTTATTATCTGATGCCCCAGCAGTGTTCTCTCCAATGGAATCGGGTCTCGTGTATGGGCTTTGCCCATGTGTTTATGCACATTGGCCCACGAACAATGGAATGTTGCCAATATGCGCCGGACTTTTGGACTATGTATATATTGTTAATGTTGTAATATATTTATTTTATAGATTTCATATTTCACTTAAGTTCAAATATACTATAATATACTTCAATTTTAATGATCTTTTTATTTTGTCTTTGCATTATTCCGGCGGGTTTGGGGGGTGTCACTCTGACTTGTTGCTCTGCATTGGTGTGTAGGAATTTGGGGGTGGGGGGGTGTCGCGTATGTGTGTGCCCGTAACCTTTTCTCCTCCCCCCTCCCCTGTGTCGTAGGTGCAGTACTCACCGTTGTCTCCTGCGGCGGCGTCCGTGCTCCTGGTAGAGGAGCAGGTAGACAATAGCTGGTAGGATGTTTAATTCGGGTTCCATGCTGTCCAGATTCCTCGTGGAGTGTATAGAGGTGAGCGTTTTCCCGTTCGTGCTCTGTTTCCGCCATGTTTTTATCGGCGGGGCTCCCGCCCCAGAAAAGGTGGCGGATTGGTGGGTCGTGATAGGGTGGGCGGTACATTGTCTGCCGCCTGTCTGTTGGCGGTGACCGCCGCGCTGTTTGTTTGTCCCGCTGTGGCGGTCGGAGTGTTAAAGTGGCGGGCTGTGTTGGCGGTTCCCGCCAGGGTCAGAATTCTGCTTTTTTTACCGCCTGCCTGTTGGCGGGTTGGCCGCCGCTTTAACACCGACCGCCAGGGTTGGAATGACCCCCTTAGTCACCTACAAACGAAAGTACTGTCATCCTGAGACCAGCAGTTTTGCTCAGAGCAAGAGTCCAAACTACGACAAGTCCTTGGCAGGATGAAGCACTCTGGGCACATAGCCCCTCCAGAACTAGTGGAGAGATACATCCACTACCTCAGTCCTGGGCAGGATGAAGCACTCTGGGCACAAAGCCCCCTCCAGAACCAGTGGAGTATCACATCCACTACCTCAGTCCTTGGCAGAATGAAGCACTCTGGGCACAGAACCAGTGGAATATCACATCCACTACCTTAGTCCTTGGCAGGATGAAGCACACTGGGCACAAAGCCCCCTCCAGAACCAGTGGAGAGATACATCCAGTACCTCAGAACCTGGCAGAATGAAGCACTCTGGGCAAAAAGCCCCCTCCAGAACCAGTGGAGTATCACATCCACTACCTCAGTCCTTGGCAGGATGAAGCACTCTGTGCACAAAGCCCCCTCCAGAACCAGTGGAGACTGTTATCCACTTGAGAGATTGTGGCTTTGCACTCCCCAGGATAAAGCTGTGGGCAAACCACCCACTGGAGAGACTTGAGAGACTGTGGCTTTGCACTCCCCAGGATGCAGCAGTGGGCAACCCACCCACTGGAGAGACTTGAGAGACTGTGGTTTTGCACTCCCCAGGATAAAGCAGTGGGCAACCCACCCACTGGAGAGACTTGAGAGACTGTGGATTTGCACTCCCCAGGATAAATCAGTGGGCAAACCACCCACTGGAGAGACTTGAGAGACTGTGGCTTTGCACTCCCCAGGATGCAGCAGTAGGCAAACCATCCACTGGAGAGACTTGAGAGACTGTGGATTTGCACTCCCCAGGATAAACCAGTGAGTAAACCACCCACTGGAGAGACTTGAGAGACTTTGGCTTTGCACTCCCCAGGATAAAGCAGTGGGCAACCCACCCACTGGAGAGACTTGAGAGACTGTGGCTTTGCACTCCCCAGGATACATCAATGGGCATGGAGCCCCCTCGTGGAGCTGGCGTTGTGCACTCATCCGGCTGAGGTGCCCCCCCTTCCCTTCCCCCTGAGGGGCCTGTTTCATTTCGATCTGATCGCCCAGCAATGTTCTCTCCTTTTGGAGTCTGGTATCGAGTGTGGGCCTCGCCCATGCATTTTGGGCCCAGTGGTCCACGGACTATGAATGGTGCACTACCCGGACTTGAATAGTTGGTGTACATAATTGTTTATGCTGTATTTAAAGTTTTGACTAATGGATTTTTATTGATTACAATTGTTACAATCATTTCCTTTTGTCATTGCTTTCTTCCAGGGGGAATTGGGGTGGTGTAAATGTAATGTTGCTGCATGTTTTTGTGTGTATGTTGTTGTAGGTGAGGGTGGGGGTGTTGCGTGTTGCATGTGTGTGTCACTCTCTTTTCCCTCCCCCCTCCCCTGTGTTTTAGGTGCAGTACTCACCGTGGTCGTCGCCGCCGTCTTTCGTGCTCCTGGTAGAGGAGCAGGAATACTATTGCAGTGAGTATTTGGAGTTCTGGCTCCATGGCGTCCTGGTTCCTCGTGGGTTGTGTAGAGGTGAGTGTTTCCCCTTCCAAGTCCTGTTTCCGCCGTGTTTTTGTTCATGATGAATCCGCCCCGGAAAAGGTGGCGGATTGGCCTCTCATAATAGTGTGGGCGGTACATTGTCTTCCGCCTGTCTGTTGGCGGTGACCTCCGCTATGATTGTTTCTACCGCTGTGGCGGTCGTAGTGTTAAATTGGCTGTCTATGTTGGCGGTTTCCGCCATGGTCGTGATTCCATTTTTTTTACCGCAGGCCTGTTGGCGGTATTAACGCCGCTTTAACACCGACCGCCAGGGTTGTAATGAGGGCCTAAGTTTGGTAGTGCTACTGGCACATGCCTGGGGACTGTTGGGACAGTTGCAATGACTAGTGTGCTGTGAGATGCAGCACACATGCATTTGGGCAATGAGGCAAGGCTGTTACAAAATGTTATAGCAAGAGACACCCCTATGTAGTTGTCCCAGGAACAGTGTTGACTGACTACCTGGTCTCTGAGTTCTTGGTCGTGTTATTGGTGTTGATGTGACTGCAAGCAGGGGGTTTTGTGATACAACAACCAGTGGCACAGTGATTATACATGCCATCCATCCCATGTGCTGCATTTGTACATGTGGGTATTTAGACCTGGTGTTTGTAATATGTCCAGGTCGTGTATGTTTCAATGGTGCATGGCACCCCCAAGGTGCAGATACATGGGTAAGCTTACGTTGGCATGGTGCAAGTTGCTTATTGTGCATTGTATCCCTATGTACTCCTATAACATACATTGTGTGTGTCCTATGTGCCTCCCCCTTCTAGCATTGACACTTAAGGATATATTTCCCCCATGCAATTTACCCTGCTTTTGTGGTGTTTACTGGTATTCTGCACTGTCATGTCCTTGTATCCCTGTGACAATTTGTTCTGGGATGACCACTGCAACCATCTCCTCCATCTCATTCATGTACTCTTGTGGTGCTGTACTCTCACCTCCAGTTTGCAGTGCTGTCTTCCTGTTCCAAGCCATTTTTTCATTGGGCCTTCTCTTGCAGTCATGCCAGTGTTTCTTGCACTCAGTCACTGATCTCCTAACCTCTGCCACACTGTTGACCTTATCCACGATCTGCTACCATATTGCCTCTCTCCTTCCAATTGGCAATTTTGAGGTGATGAAGAGTTGTTTCTGATGCTTCACCACCTCTCTCACCAGTATTTCATGCTCCTCTGCACTGAAATGACACTTCCTCTTTTTCTTCTCCCTCCCCTGGGTCTTGTGTGATTCCTTCTGGCTGGTTCATGTTGACTGGGGTCTCCCTGGGGTCTCTCCCGGCTTCTGAGATCCATTTTGGGGCTCCTTTGCACTGTTTGCTCCGTTTGCATCTCCTTTTGATGCTTTTGCAGGCAAAAAAGTCCGCTCTGCAACGTGTTCCCATGTCGTAAACCAGATTAGAGTAAATTTTCCTCCATTAACGTCATTTTGCCTTACGACAAGGCGCAATGGTTAAAGTGGGAAAAAATTACTCTACCTTTTTTTTCGCACCAGCCAGCTTCAAAGTATAAATTTGACACCCGAGTGGCGTTAAAAAATGGCGCTAGTCAGCGCTTTGATGCAAAACTGCGTTCACAAAACTGCGTTAGCGCAGTTTTGCATTAAAAAGTATACATCAGGCCCTGAGTTCTTTAAAGCAGACAGTAAACCTTCCTTTCAGGCTATTTTTTTTTTACTCATATAGACTGGGTAATTTTATGAGCACAAAACTAGTTCTGAATGCATGCAGCAGGTCTTTTAACTGCACCTAAAAGTAAACTTGAACATTTTGAAGGTGAAATTTTACTGGAGCGGACCATTCAAGTAATGTTTTTAACACAAAACACTTTTTAATGTTTTTTCTTTACAGGCAGAAGTGCCACAGAGACTGGGAGGTTACTGTACCTATAATAGCTGCTACTGGTCCAGAAGACTCATCCTTTGGCTATGTTCTTCCCTTGGTGATTTTGGATTTGGATTTTGGCAAGAAAGCATCACTCTCTTTCTGTCTGCAATCTCTGCCATACCCACACCCTTGGAAGCTTTACGTTTTGTGAAAAATCAAGTAAATTCAGTGTATTCCTTTGCAAAACAGTTTATTATTTGAGGGAGCACATGCCCCTTTTTATTGTTTGCCGTTTCATAAAAAAGACCACCATGTTGGTGGTGTTTCAGACCTCCCTATTGAGAGCTATAGAGACAAGACTGCCAACCACCAACCGAAAAAGGTTGACCCTCTTGCTCGCCGAGGGCTGAAAATAGGCGGTCTGACCTCCAGCACCAACAGCACACCAACCAACCACTGACCTTATTACAAGCACACAGTGGCCATGGCAGACACCCATGGTGGTCCTCCGTCACCAAAGTTAATACACAACAGCACATTGGGTGAATTGGAAAGCAACACAGCTGATACACATTGCCACACTGGACACACATGCAAAGGAAACTATAAAACACACAGCTTCACATACAACAATCCTTTGCATTTACACTGCAAGACAACAAAGCCCAAGCACCTTTTTTTGTAGAGTATGTAGATTAGGCACCCCTTTTTCACCATCCCATTGAACACCCTGCACACACTTTTGTCCATTCACACCCTATTGCATTTTGCCTCTTTAGTAAGTCACTGGTACTCGTTTTTTTTTTTTTTCCACTATGTCACATTCCCAAAATTCCCATTTTTTTGAAGATAAGTTAAGAGTCATGGTGGATGAAATCCTAAGAGTAGAGCCAGGATTGTTTGGAACACAAGTCCAACACAGTCCTCTCAATAAGAAAATAATAATGTGGGACAGGGTAGTTGACAGATTATATGCTGTAGGCACCACCATGAACACAAAGGAGGACATCAGGAAGAGGAGCAACAACATCAAAGGCAAGGTCTGTTCCCTGGTCTCCAGGCACCAGCTGCAGGCCAAGAAGACTGGCGGTGGCCCTCCCAGGGCCTAATTACATCTCTTTACCTTGGAGAAGAAGTTCCTGGTCATCCGGCATCCTGAGGGCTTGGCAGGAACACCTGCAGATTGGAGTCTGTAAATCCCAACACTAAAAAGGTCATCAAAATGCTTTGTCATGCATGCTCACAGCTCACCTTTTACCACTTGTACTGTCACTCCACTTACCAGCCCAGGATTCACCTGTCCAAATACCTCTATATGACAACTCACAATTGAAGTGTACTCACCTGGGGAGATGACATTTGTATAGTGTTGGTAGTACAAGGACTGACATGACTCCAACTCTTACCAGGCACTGTTTCCATAACTCCAAACGTAAGACCAGTGGTCACTTGTCCAAATACCCCCTGCTTGTTACCTATCAATTTAGGTGTACAGAGCTGGTCAGGTCACATTTGTAAACTGTGTGTAGTACAGGTACTGGCATGACTACAACTCTCATCAGGCACTAGTCCTGTAACTACAAACACTAGCAGAACGGTCACATGGTACAATACATCTGTTAGTGAACTGTCAATTGAAGTGTACTCACCTGGGAAAAAAGCATTGGTCAAGTGTGTGTAGTAGAGAGTGACCTGACTGCAACTCACAAGAGGCACTGTTACAGCAACAGCAAACACTAGAACAGTATTTAATGGCTTGAAGACTTCAGTGTGGCAACTCTCAACTTAACTGGGAGGATACTATTGGTCAAATGTGGGAAGGAGAGGCAGTGGCATGACTACTAAGGTCAGGAAGGCCCTGTGTCTAAAACCACCCCCCAGCCCTGTGTTCTCTTGTCTAAATACCATTGTTTGGTAACTCTCAATTTAAGTATACTCACCTGGGAGTATACCATTTGCATAATGTGTGTACTAGAGAGAGTGACATGACTGCAACTCCCAGCAGGTCATGCATCTGTAACTCCAAACACCAGCACTGTAGTCACTTGCACATATATCCCTGTTTGTCAACTTACAAATGATGTGTACTCACCGGGGGGGGGTACCATTTGTATAGTGTGTAGTACAAGGAGTTGCATGACTGCAGCTCACAGGAGGCTCTGATATTGTCACTTCAATCACCAGTCCAGTGTTGTCTTCTGAAAATAGACTTCTTTGGAAACTCACAAATGAAAGGTTCTCACCTGGTGGGGTACTATTTGGTTAGTGTGTGTAGTACAGGGAGTTATATGACTGCAACTCCCAGGTTGCTCTGTTACTGTCGCTCCAACTACTAGTCCAGTGTTCACTTCTCAAAATAACCTTCTTTGGAAACTCACAAATGAAGTGTACTCACCTGGAAGGGTAATATTTGTATAGTGTATGCATCACAGGGAGTTACATGACTATAACTAACAGGAGGCACTGTTTACATAACCCCAAATACTAGCCCAGAGTTCTCTTGTCCAAAGACCCCTGTGTCTAAACTCCGTAATGAAGTTTACTCACTTGGGAGATTACATTGAAAAAGTATGTGAAGTAGATGGAATACACTGACTGCAACTCACAGGAGGCACTGTTCCCCAGGCTCCAAACACCAGATCAGTGTTCATTTGTCAAAAGACCCTTGTTTGGCAATTTTCAATGTAAGTTAGCTCGCTGGGAGGATACCATTTATATAGTGTGTGTAATAGAGGGAGTGACAAGACTGCCAAGGCCAGGAGGCTCTGTCACTGTTATTTCACTCACCAGCCCATTGTCTTCCTTTCCAAAGACTCCTGTTTGGGAACTTACACATGAAGTACCCTCACCTGGAGTAATAACATCTGTATAGTGTGTGTAGTACAGGGACTGACATGACTGAAACTCCCACCAGGCATTGTTTCTGTCACTACAAACACCAGCACAGTGGTCACATGACCTAATACATCTGTTTTCAACTCACAAAGGAAGTGTAGTCACCTAGGGGGATGGCATTTACCAAGTATATGAAATAGAGGGAATGATATGACTGCTGTGGTCAGGACGTTCTATCTCTCTAACCCCAAACACAGGCCCATTGTTCACATGTCCAAATACCCATGTCTGTTAACTCTCAATTTAAGTTTACTCACCTGGGAGGGTAACATTTGTAAAATAGTGGGATGTAAAGGGAGTGACCGAAATGCAAATCTAAATAGGCCCTGTTTCTCTAACTCTAACCACAAAACCAGTGTTAACATGCCCCAATCCATCTATGTGTGAACTCTCAAATGAGGTTTGCTCACCTGGGAGGAAAACATTTGTTATGTGGGTACAGTATGGAGAGTGATATGACTGCATCTCCTAAGAGGCACTGTTTCTCTAACTCCAAACACCAGACCAGTGGTCACTTGCCCAAATACCCTTGCTTGTTAACTTGCAATTTAAGTTTACTCACCTGAAAGTGACCAAGATACAGATCATGCTGAAATGTGAGATATGTCTGGCTACCTAGCTCTATCTTGATCAGGCTAACCCACAATGAAACTAATAAGGACAGAAAGGACAACTTACCCAGTGTGCAAAACAATTATCCCAAAGGCCTCAAGGGGTATAACCCGAATGGTATTGGTAGCAGACACATTCACACTGCACTGACCACATGATGACTCCAGTCACATATACAACAAACTCCTGTGTCTGCCTGCATCACAATCAACTAGGCCTCAAAATGACCAAAGACATATCTTGCCTAACCACTGTTTTGCATGCACTGGTGGCAAGATGACATTCTCATGCCATCCTCCCAAGTGATAATAATCTGCACATTTCAGCAGTTGCTTGAATTAAATGGAATTGGCATGCTTGACAAATGTCATGTCAATATAACCAATACCATGGGTACTTGCCGCAATCACAATAGGATTAACTGCAAATTAACGTTGTACAATGTCTATGCTTAATGTAACACTACACAGTTGGAGGTAGATGTCACTATACAACATTTTATCTTTCACATCAACAAGTCGAGTTGCCACTGGGCTCAAAGAGGCCACACAAGAGACTGCATTACCCCCCTGGATGAAGCCCTCAATGAAAAAGATACTCCTGATTGTCTGGACGTGTAGGATGGTTCTGGCCCATCTGGGCAACCAGGTCAGACACCAACAGTGAGCCTAACTGTGACCATATCATCATCTCCCAGCCCAGTTGCCTCTTCATCACATACAACCATTCACCCCCGACCTGTGTACCAGACACAGGCCCTCATTACAACATTGGCGGTAAATCCCGCTTACTGCCGTGTAGAAGACCGCCAACACACTGCGGCGGTGCCGCTACAGCTATTACATGCCACAGCCCGGAATCTGCCAAAAACCAGACACCCACACAAGTCCGCCACACCAAAGGTCAGTGATAAACTGGCGATAACGAAACCTCCACCATCACGCCAACAGGAATACGCCCACACTACCATGACCCACGAATCCACGTGGTGGTCTTTCAACCACGGTATTCCATTGGCGGTACACTCCGCTGCGCTCAAAATACACACATACTTACAAAACACAACCACATTGGACAATTCCAAATACACATAACTGATACATATACACACACCACTCCCACACACTCAATACAGTATAAAACACACACCCACATCACCCACAAAGCCCTATGACAAAAATTGAGAAAGAAGCCCAGAGAGAGACACCACCAGAAACAACACTAGCATCCACAGGCACACAACACCATCACTAACACAACATCCACGCACCTCAGGTAACACACACAAACACATCCCCTCACACATCACAACACACACCACCTCACACATCACCCACACCACACCATGGCACCGCAAAGACACCCCAGGTCCTCTGAGGAGGAGCTCAGGGTCATGGTGGAGGAAATCGTCTGGGTAGAGCCACAGGTATTCGGATCACAGGTGCAGCACACCTCCATAGCTAGGAATATGGAGCTATGGCGCAGAATCGTAGACAGGGTCAACACAGTGGGACAGCATCCAAGAACTAGGGATGACATCAGGAAGAGGTGGAACGACCTACGGGGGTAGGTGCGTTCTGTGGTCTCAAGACACCAGATTGTAGTATGGAGGACTGGCGGCGGACCCCCACCTCCTCCCCTACAACTAACAACATGGGAGGAGCAGGTCTTGGCTATACTGCATCCTGAGGGCCTCACAGGAGTAGCAGGAGGAATGGACTCTGGTAAGTCAAATCTTAACTATTACATCCCCCACCCTCACCCTCACCCCCATCACTCCAACACCTCGCAAATGTCCCACTATCACAACCCACACATCCCAACACCAAGCCCTGCATGCAACACCAAAGCATGGACACCCATCACCAAAGCATGTCCACTACAGATACCCACACAGACCCCAAACCAATTATCACACAAGGGCCTACACAAGAATGCAAGCACTGGAGTACAGGGTCACCCACCCATTGCACATGATGGCACACACAGATGCAATAATCATGCCTTTACACTCCTGCAGGACCCCTACCCAACGTCACCGGACAGGAGGTTCCAGACATGTCCCCTCTCCCAGCAGAACGGGCCCACAGTGATGACAGCAGCTCTGTCCAACTGGATCAAGATGACCAGCTCGACCCATCTGGGACCTCGGGACAGTCGGTTCCCCTCACACTGGCACATGCCACCACAGAGCCTCCCCCCTCAGGAAACACCAGCACAGCACCCACCCAGCGGGCCCATCCCTCTGTCCCCAGGACACGTCAAGCAGCAGTGTGTCCACCTCTACAGGGAACCCAGGCAAACCCACCACCCCAAGCAAATCAGGGACCTGGGGGCAGTGGCAGTGGGCACACAGTTCAGGGGACAGAGGCACAGGAAAACAGGGGAACTGGGAGGACTACTGTGCGACAGGGGGAGGACAGGCTCAGGGAACCCAATCTCCACGAGGCCCTCTCCAACTTCATGGGAGCATACCATCATTCCCAGGAGACGATGGCAATGGTACTGGCCAACTTTCAGGAGACCCAGCGGCTGCAGGGGGGACACTATCTGGGGATCAGGGAGGAACTCAAATCCATCAACACCACCCTGGTCACTTTTTAGGGGTGCTGAAGGACCTTGTCAACACCATGAGGGACACTGTGGCACAACAAGGGGCCCCTGACACTAGCCTGGATGATGAACAGCCCACCACCTCCGCCGGCGCTAGTGGACAGGAGGCACCGCCACAGGACCACAACACCAGCACCCCAGCCCCTGCAGATGGAGAACCATCCCTGAGATCCAGGACAAAGACAGAGAACAATGCCAAGACCCCCGTCAGGAAATGAGACCCCTCTAAATGTCATCCTTCTGTCCCACTTCATCACCCTGTTCATCTATCAACTGCCCTAGCTCCACTTCCTACGCCCCTTTGGACAATGCACTTGTGAAACAAATAGACTGTTCTCTGCCATGGACAATCCTCCACCATAACCCCTGCCCATTTTACAACCCCCTCCACTATTTTGCACTGAAATAAACACCCTTGAATCACAAACCAAGCTGGAGTCAGTCTGTGCTTTCACAAATGTGTATTTGCAATAACTGTAGAATATAGCAATGTCGAATGTATTGTCAACATACTGATATAACACAGTTCTACTCCATGAGGTAATATAGCAGAGGTCACACAGTGGGACCCACATCTGTGAAATGGAAAGGCAAAGTGAAAAGTCAAGGTCCATACACTGGGTGAAAGTGAAAGACATATGATAGGCCTAACAATTGTATGAGAGGTGTGAGGCAGAGACATCTTCTTACCTGTGTCACACTGGAAGTATTGCTGGATAACGTTGTTTCTGTTGTCTATATCCTCTTCTTCTGCCTCCTCCTCTTCTTCACTGTCCACAGGCTCCACAGCTGCCACAAGACCTCCTTCTGGACCATCCTCTTACAGAAAAGGTACCTGTTGTCGCAAAGCCAGGTTGTGCAGCATACAGCAGACCACGATGATCTGGCACACCTTCTTTGGTGAGTAATAGAGAGAACCACCTGTCATATGGAGGCACCGGAACCTGGCCTTCAGGAGGCCGAAGATCCTTTTGATCACTCTCCTAGTTCGCCCATGTGCCTCATTGTAGCGTTCCTCTGCCCTTGTCCTGGGATTTCTCACTGGGGTCAGTAGCCATGACAGGTTGGGGTAACCAGAGTCACCTGCAAATGTCGAGGGACAACTGGTAGACACACACTAACACTTAGGGACAACCGCAGACCCAGACAACTATTCACACTGTATAGGGTCCTTGTCCTCACCTATTAGCCACACACAGTGCCTCTGGAGTTGCGCCATCACATAAGGGATGCTGCTATTCCTCAGAATGTAAGCGGCATGCACTGAGCCAGGAAACTTGGCATTCACATGGGAGATGTACTGGTCGGCCAAACACACCATCTGCACATTCATTGAATGGTAGCTCTTCCGGTTTGTGTACACCTGTTCACTCCTGCGGGGGGGTACCAAGGCCACATGTGTCCCATCAATGGCACCTATGATGCTGGGGATATGTCCCAAGGCATAGAAGTCACCTTTCACTGTAGGCAAATCCTCCACCTCAGGGAAAACGATGTAGCTGCGCATGTGTTTCAGCAGGGCAGACAACACTCTGGACAACACGTTTGAGAACAAAGGCTGGGACATCCCTGATGCAATGGCCACTGTTGTTTGAAAAGACCCACTTGCCAGGAAAAGGAGTACTGACAGGACCTGCACTAGAGGGGGGATTCCTGTGGGATGGCAGATTGCTGACATCAGGTCTGGCTTCAACTGGGCACACAGTTCATGGATTGTTGCATGATCAAATCTGTAGGTGACTATTACGTGTCTCTCTTCCATTGTCGACAGGTCCACCAGTGGTCTGTACACCGGAGGATACCGCCACCTCACCACCTGCCCCAGTGGATGTGCTCTATGGAGGAGAACAGCGAGCAGAGAGTCAGCCAACACTGAGGTATTACTAAATGTCATTAGTAAACATTTGTAAATCCACAATGTGCTAGTTACTGTGTGTATGCAAGGCCTAGATACGTGTGACGCAGTTAATATTAATGCCATGTGGCCCCATGAAATGGCGGCTGCCTGACCTATAAGGTGGGACAAGGGCATATGAGGTAACTGCGCTGGCGTTCTACACTGTCGCGGTAGGCGGTCGAAGACCGCAGCGCAATCCTGCATTGGTTAACATTGGACCCTATGGGTCCCAGGAGCCAATGACGATGTATGCCGGCGGTGAGGGTATGCACCGCCGAAGACATGACCGCCATTTTCTGTCCGTTCACTCACTTGATACCTGACCTTCCACAGGAGAGGAGCTACACTGCAAGTGCTGCTGTGACATTAGTCTGGAAGCAACGATGGCTCATGTGTCTGGGGAAAGGGCCCCTGCCTTCACTTAGGAGGAGTTGGAGAAGTTAGTGGATGGGGTCCTCCCCCAGTAGACGCTACTCTGCGGTCCTCCAGACAAACAGGTTAGTACACTGTGAGCATGCTGCATGGGCAATGCCTGTTTGGAGTGGTGTGGATGGAAGATACATGGGGGGGGGACTGAGGCTTGCATGTGCGTTCAGTGAGTGTATGTGCGTCAGTGCAAGGGTGGGAACGTGGGCCAATGACCGTGACGGTCCGGATGGTTAAAGTCCTTCCTTTTCCCCTGTACTGTTCCTCTAGGTCAGCGCCCGCCAGAAGAAGGATATTTGGTGTGCCATTGCCACGGACGGCCGGACCCTGGGGGTCCACCACAGACGGAGCACCCACTGCCGGAAAAGATGGGAGGACATTCGCCCCTGGAGCAAGAAGACAGTGGAGGCCCAGCTGGGGATGGCCTCCCAATGTGGGAAGGGTGCCTGTCGCACCATGACCCCCCTGATGTTCCGGATCCTGGCAGTGGCGTATCCGGAGTTGGATGGGCGCTTGAGGGCATCCCAGCAGCCACAAGGGGGTGAGTACCGTCACATCCATCTGACTCGGCGCGTATTTCGAGGTGTATGGGTGTGGGAGGTGGGCAGTGGGTTACCCTAGGCCAGGGCGAGCTTTGTAGGCAAGGACCCTTTGTGAGGCAGGCTATGTGGCACCCCAACCCCACCAGTGGTAAGAGCCATCTACACCTAGTCAGGCTCCTGTGACTTCTATGTGTGCAGCAATCAGGCATAGGCCTTGTACCCCATGGGCATGTGATTAATCTAGGAACTCTAAGTTCATGGCGCAGTGCAGAGGGCTGCTGTGTCTGTAGTGTCCGACAACAGTAGTGGTATTGCATGCGCTGAACATGTCTTTCTTCTGTCTTTCCACAACCCTTTTTGTGGTCTCCCTGTTCTTGTGTGCAATAGCATCATCAGGCGGAGGAGCAGTGGCACCGGAGCAGGAGGAAGCTGCATCCCACTTGGCCCTGGAGGGCGAGACAACAGAGTCTGAAGGCACCAGTGGGGTGGATGGCGAGGGGAGCTCCACAGCAGGGACAGGAGGTGACATGAGTGACTCCTCCTCTGATCGGAGCTCCCTTGCGGTGGCGGGCCCCTCTGTGCCCCCGCATCAACAAGTACAGCCGCCACCCCCCCTAACAGCACCGCCCTCCCAGCAGCCCCTCAGCGTGTGTCCAGTAGCCGCTCACCCAGGAGGGTGGAAGTCTCCTATGCACCTCAGGCCCTGCCCCAGTCAGCCCTGCTGCCCTCAGTGAGGAGGCTATTGACCTCCTGAGGTCCCTCACTGTTGTGCAATCTACTATTCTGAATGCCATCCAGGGGCATTCATTCTGGCCAGGTAGCCCAACAGAGAGCATTTCAGGCTCTGGCCTAAGCACTGATGGCAGCCATTGTCCCTGTGTCCAGCCTCCACCCCTCCAACTTCCTCCACCCAGACCCAATCCCCTGTACCTCAGCCTATCCCAAGCACACCATCAGACCAGCACGCACACACCTCATCACACAAGGGGGGCTCAGGCAAACATAAGCACCACACATCGCACAGGCACTCACACAAGCATCATTCTGATGCAGACATACCAACATTCACTGCTTCCACTGTGTCCCCCTCCTCCACGTCGTCCTCCTCCCTCCCGGTCTCATCTCCACTCACACCTGCATGCACTACATCTTCAGCCACTACCTCCATCACCAGCACGCCCATCACCACACACCGCTCATGTGCACTCACCACCCATCCCCTGTGTCCTCTGCCAGTGTGTCTTTGAGCCTTCCTCCCAAAGTACACAAACGCAGGCACACACCCACCCAACAGCCATCCACCTCACAACAGCCTCCAGCCCATGCACCTTAACCCAAATTCAGCATTCGTACACCTCCTGCAACCACTACCTCTTCCTTCACTCCCAAACCCACTCATCTACCCATCCCAGTTTGTCTAAAAAACTTTTCCTGGCTAACATTGACCTCTTCCCTCCACCTCCCCCCCGTCCGTCCCCTAGGGCCAGGCTTTCCCGATCCCAACCCAGCACCTCAGCCACCACATTACCGTGCACAGTGGACCCAGCAACAACGGACTTTTGGAGCGCGCCAAGCATCAGGGCAGCCAGTGTGCCATGGAGTGAGGGCAAGGACATTCCGCCACCTGCGAAAGTAAAAAAGTTGCCCACATCCCGGAGGGAGAAGGCGAAAACACCTGCCACCAAGAGCTCAGGGAAAACAAAAGGGGATAGTGGCAAGACAACTGCACCACCATCCATGGTGGGGAAGGGCCAGAAAATCAAGTGCAGGTCAGGAGAGAGCATGGTGACACCAACTATGGGACCAGTGTCACACCTTCTGTCCACGTCAACGCCAACCGGTACGGCGGAGAACACCGCCACCTGCACCCCCACATGCACCGGCACATGCACTGCCACCAGCACCGCAGTCACTGAGCCCGCCACCAGCACTGCAGTCACTGAGCCCGCCACCAGCACTGCAGTCACTGAGCCCGCCACCAGCACCGCCGCCACAGAGCCCGCCACCAGCATCGCCACCACAGAGCCCACCGCCAGCACCGATGCCACAGAGGCCACCGCAAGCACCGCTGCCACAGAGTCCGCCGCCAGCACCGATGCCACAGATGCCGCCACCAGCACCGCTGCTACAGAGGCCGCCGTCAACACCGCTGCCACAGAGGCCACCGCGAGCACCGACGCTACTGACACCGCCACAAGCACCGCCAGCAGCCCCATGACATCCTGAGCTAGTGGCACCACCGCAGACATGGCTGCCATCCCCAGTGGTAAGTTGACCAAGCCTGGTGGCCAGTTCCAAGAGCCTGGGCTGCTTCCATAATGCAACACCTTCAGTGGAGAAAGGCATCCACTACCTCTGTCCTTGGCAGGATGAAGCACTCTGGGCACAAAGCCCCCTCCAAAACCAGTGGAGTATCACATCCACTAGCTCTGTCCTTGGCAGGATGAAGCACTCTGGGCACAAAGCCCCCTCCAGAACCAGTGGAGTATCACATCCACTACCCCTGTCCTTGGCAGGATGAAGCACTCTGGGCACAAAGCCCCTTCCTGAACCAGTGGAGAAAGGCATCCACTACCTCTGTCCTTTTCAGGATGAAGCACTCTGGGCACAAAGCCCCATCCAGAACCAGTGGAGAAAGGCATCCACCTGAGAGACTGTGGCTTTGCACTCCCCAGGGCCAAGCAGTGGGCAAACCACCGACTGGAGAGACTTGAGAGAATGTGGCTTTGCACTCCCCAGGATAAAGCAGTGGGCAAACCACCCACTGGAGAGACTTGAGAGACTGTGGCTTTGCACTCCCCAGGATAAAGCAGTGGGCATGGAGCCCCCTCGTGGAGCAGTGGCGTTGTGCACTCATCCAGGTGAGGTGCCCCCACTTCCCTTCCCCCTGAGGTGTCTGTTTCATTTCAATCTGATGCCCCTGCAGTGTTCTCTAAATTTGAAGTCTGGTATCGAGTGTGGGCCTCGCCCATGCATTTTGGGCCCAGTTGCCCACGGACAATAATTGGTGCACTTTCCGGACTTGTGTAGCTGGTGTACATAATTGTATATACTATATTTCGAGTTTTGACTACTGTTTTTTTCATGATTACAATCGTTCAACTCATTTCCTTTTGTCCTTGTGTTCTTGAAGGGGGGGTGGGAGGGTGTAAATGTAATGTTGCAGCATTTATTTGTGTGTATGTTGTTGTGGGTGAGGGTGGGGGTGAGGGTGTTGCATGTTTCGTTTGTTTGTAACTCTCTTTTCCCTCCCCTCTCCCCTGTGTTGTAGGTGCAGTATTCACCGTGGTCCACATCAATGTCTTTATTGCTCCTGATAGAGGAGCAGGAATACCATCGCAGGGAGTATTTGGAGTTCTGGCTCCATGGTGTCCTGGTTCCTCTTGGGGTGTGGAGAGGTGAGTGTTTTCCCTTCCAAGTCCTGTTTCCGCCCTGTTTTTGTTTGCGTTAGTTCCGCCCCGGAAAAGGTGGCGGGTTGCCGTGTTGTAATAGGGTGGGCGTACATTGTCTTCCGCCTCTCTGTTGGCGGTGACCGCCGTGCTGTTTGTTTGTACCGCCGTGGCAGTCAGAGTGTTAAAGTGGCTGTCTATGTTGGCGGTTTCTGCCACAGTCATGATTCCATTTTATTTTCCGCCGGCATGTTGGCGGTATTACCGCTGCTTTAACACTGACCGCCAGGGTTGTAATGAGGGCCATAGTGTCTATCATCTTGTGCTCCTCCAGCCCTGGATCATAAGTTGTAGCACAACACTTCAGACAATGAGGGTACCCTGTAGCAAGGGCAGAGGTCCGTGGGGGTAGGGTACAAGGGAAGGATGCTGTGGGCTAATGGGTTGAAGCCACCGGGGCTGCTCCTGGCCAGGACACCACCTGCCATATTTTGGGTGTCTAACAGGGTTGATGAGGGACATACACACAGTCCTGAGCAGGGCTTTTCAAATCCAACCTTCCTCTTGCTCATCAACACAAGGCCCTTCTTCATTGGTGCCAGCCACTGGAAAGGAGGCCCTGCCAGTGGAAGACCCCACCCCAGACACCCCTGTCTATGTAGTAGAAATTCCCCCTCCCCATGCAAGCGGGGACATCCAGCAAATAATCCAGGTGGTGCAAATGGCAAGACACCTACCACTGCCAGCAAGTGACCCCTTCCTAAATAAACTCCTCTGTGTGTCACATATTCACTCTGTTAACTGATCCTCAACCATCTACCAATTGCAATGGAAAGAGTACTCTGGACTTTGGACTCCCAATGTTGAGGCATCTTTTCCAATGATTTAATTTACCATGAATGACACCTTCACTTTATTTTTTCCTTCTTTTCTGTCCACATTTTAATTTTTGTATCAGCATTGTAATACATTCACCCATCACAAACACATTGCCTGCTTGCTTAATTTCAACCTTTTGCTTTGTAGTGATATAAGACCATGTGAACCATATGAGGAAGAGATAATATACTTGTGCAAGGAGGGATATGTTACAGGTACAAAGTGTGCTGCTCATGATTACAACCATTACACACAAACATATTCGTAGAAGTGTCTGGTCACACCAAAAGTGTAATTCCAGCATACAGCACATAGACTGTTCATATGTCTGGACATTTTGAAACCAGAATGTGTGACTCATACTGAGTCAAAGTACCTATTCTAAGGTACAACCCCAAGACCATGGAAAGAAGGGATTTTTCAGACATTGTCCTGTAAAATAGACAACATTAAAGTGGATGTTGTCACCAGCTTGAGCCTTATCACATACCACCCTAAAGTAATCCAACATCCCATAGTCCGAGATATAGACAGATGCCAGTACAACAGTCCCTGATCAGACGGCCATCATAATCTAATGACCATGCATATGATGGTATGACACAAACATATGTCAGTGTTGTGGCACATCTACTGTGGCCTGCAATGCTGAAACACATATACAGCTATATACAGGTCATACAAGAAGAGTGTTTAGCCAATATGAAGGGAGAATGACTGGGTCTCAATTCATGACTACATATTTCATGCCCACATGATTACTCACATGATGCAACTGGCCCAACACAGCATATAAAACAAGTCCAATGTGCACTTCTGACCTTCTACCCAAACACTGTGCAAGCTGTCTTGGCACACGTCTCATACACCCCAAATCTGTGACCTAAATTACCTGGAACAATCCATGTCATTTGTGTATGTCAGAACAGCATTAGATACCTGTCAATGTCACAACTCTGAAATGCCCACATGAGGATGTGATAGTAAAAGTACCTGTACAAAGACAAAACAATGAGTATAGGTTTGAAAACATACCTATTACACAAATCACAGATCAAGCAACTGGAAAACAGATTACAATGCAAGGGAAATGACACAAATAAAGCAACATCATTAAGGTGGGGATATGTCAAAGGGTAACACTTCAAGCAGCCTTATGCTGAATATTGCAGAGTATCAGCTCCCTTGTTGTTACTAAAACACCCAACTCCGCCCATTCTCACACCTACAGTTCATTGTATAGTCACAGCTATGATATCACATAACATACTTACACATGAAAAGTAGATTTTCCCACAAGTCAGCTCCTTCCTCTTCACCACTGTCATCTTCACTTGGCATTTCATGATTCTCACCCGGTGACACTGCAGGCTCCCCCTCTTCTGGGATGTATGGGATATTCCACCACAGGGCCATGTTGTGGAACTTGCAGCATGCCACAGTGAACTGACATACTTTCCCAGGTGAGTAGAGGAGGGCTCCACCAGTCCTGTCCAGACACCTAGATCTGGCCTTCAGGAGACCAAAAGCCTGCTCCACTACCCACTGTGTTCTTCCATGCACCTCATTGAAGCGGGCTTCCCCTGGCTTAGTTGGATTACTTAGTGGTGTCAACAACCAAGGACGGTATGGATATGTGGAGTCTCCTGTTAAGGAATGGAACATATGTATAACAATTAGTCACTTAGTTTATGATTGTAGCACCTGATATTGCACACACACAATCAGGACAGATGTGACTTACCAACCCGCCAGGCCATCTCTCGGTACAGTTGTGACATCAGCTGGGGGGCGTTGCTGTTCTGCATCATGAATTGATCAGAGGCTGAAACCAGAAAATGGGCACTTACAGAGATCTGACAAACAGACAACTTACATGTTGATGGAATTGAAGTTCTTTCTGTTACTACAAATGTATTCACTGGCCTGTATTGAGACCTAGCCAACATGTGTGCCATCAATGGCCGCCACCACTTATGGGATGTGTGCAAAACCATAAAAGTCAGCCTTCACATTGGCTGAATCCTCTCCTTGGGGAAACTGAATATAGTGGTCAAGGTGTTTCAACATTCCTGAGAGGACATCCTTCAACACTAGACTAAACATAGGTTTGGACATACCAGCAGATAGGGCAAATGTATGTTGGAAGGACCCTGTAGCTAGGAAGTGCAATACTGACATGACTAGTACAGTAGCTGTTATGCTGGTTGGATAACTAATAGCTGGCATCAGCTCTGTCTCCAATTGATGACATAAGTCCACTATTGTTTGCCTATCCATGCAGTAATACATTATCATGTGGCATTGCTCCATGGTCTGAAGGTCTGGCAGTGGACAGTAGACTGAAGGTTGTTGCATCCTCCCTTTCCCTGGGTACCTATGTATAACAAGACATGACTTCTAACACTAGTCAGTGTGTCCACAGCAACATACATGATGTATGTCAATGATGTCATGCATGTGACAAAGCATTTCAGACTAGATAGACATGGCACTCAGTACACATCACAGCTGCAATTAACACAAGGGACACATTTGACCCTATGGTTTTTCTTTCAACATATGTGTCCACAACATTGATTTGGACCAAAATCAAAGATGTGCAACACAATTGCCCCTTGGAATTGAACTGTAAATCCCAACCGCCAAAATGATCATCAGCGGTGGTAGACTGTACCCCACTGTTAAATACCCTCTTTGCCCTCCAATAAACTAAAATGGTGGTTGAGTAAAAGTACCTAGATGACAAGACAGAATAAGGGTGTTTGTGAGGTACAAAAACCTTTTTTGTAAGTGTGAAGTATTTTATAAGAACTAATACAGCATTTCAGGCCACCAAAAAGGTGGATGCCTGAACTACTCCAATAGACATTAGTAAGCACCTACTGCTGCTGGTGGAAGTCCTCATGGTGGTAGGAGGTTGCAACTATGATGAACATAGCCACAGGCTAACGTTTTTGCCCGTAGTGGTTGCAACCCAATGGCTGTGTCCGCCAGCACTGACAATTGCATACGTGGCTGACATGACCACCATGTTCTGCAGATTCTCTCACTTGACTCCTGACACTGCTGCCAGCAACACCTTCACTACCTGAGCTGCTGTGAGCCACTTCTGAGAGCAATGATGGCACGTCCAGTAGGTGAAAGGGCCCCTGCCTTCTCTCAAGAGGAGCTGGAGAGGCTTGCCAATGAGGTCCTATGCCTGTTTGTACAGCTGTATGGCTCACCAGTGGATCAGGTAACTACCTCAAGTACACAGTTTTCTCAGTACTTCACCATCCTTTTCCTCCTCACATTCTAGAATGTACCCATGCGTGCCATTTAGATGTCTTGTGTGCCTGTTGTTACGGTTGTGTTCGATCAATGGGATGGACAATATGTATGTATTGGTGGCCAGTGCCAAATGTTAAGTTCAGTTACATTGTGTTATGTGAGGTTTTTGGGGGTCTCAATTACCCTGGTGTTGGATGCACATAACTAGGTAAGGATACATTACTGCCATCCACTGACCACTCGTTCGTCATGATTGTTGTAAATTTCAGACAATATTTATATGCACAGCAGAATGAGCTGTATATGCATGTTGTATGATTCATTTGAGAATCATGTGAGCAATGTGTATAGTGCCACAGATGTTTTAAACTACACCTGGCCTTGCAAAACTGTTGTGTGGAAGGCATATCACACACAAATTGCTTTTGGCCACATGATGTACTCTCATGCATAAAAGTGATGGGAATGGAGGAGTGTCATGTAGGTTCTGTAGCCTCAGCCTGGAGAGACTAGGGCCTGTCAAATGTATCTCCCAGTATGGGACCTATTGTGGGCTGTGGGAGAGTTACTGTGGCTATCCAACTGTGGCAATATGCTCACTCCCTGTACCCTAGCAGAACCTGGCATGTGGCCAATATGATGGTCTAATGGCAAAAGCTTCCCTGAATGCCTCATTCCTTTGACTAGATTAAGAATGAGTACAGAGATAAACATTAACCTAGTCCATATGTGTATTTCTCATCATTGTCAATGTGTGACATGTCCTTTATTCCCACATCTCTGTTGTCACCTTCACAAAGGATATTATTGCCCTGTAAAAGTTCATTGCAGAAATGAAAGTCCCACAATGCAGACTGTGTGTTGATTCCACTGAATCCATGATATGTGAGTCAGTAGCTTGGTCACATATCAGGAATTGTGCAATGCAAGCATTTGTATGTTGGATGCCATCTCTGTAGGCTAGACACATATGTCCAAAGGACTGTTCTGTGGTACAGGTACATACCAGAGAATCCACCCCCTGACGTGAAATGTGTCTGCATTTGTTATTCCACATATCCACAGATTGACAAGGAAGATACTTTCTGTACGCACCATGCCAGCCCCTTGATTGTTACTCCTGTGTAATGTTGACGTTTGTACTCTGGTAGTTGCCTGCAGGGACTATATGCAGTGTATCACTCTCACAGAGTGTGAATGTGTTGGTCCATTCATGCCTAAGGAGTTTGCCCTTCAGAGGCTGCATAGGTGTGTAGTGTTTCATTGTGGCTCACATCACAGCACAGGTTGCTAGAGCAGGGGCTACCCGATGTCAGTAAGCTTCCTTAGTCATTGTAGGCAATGGGCAGGGCAGATACAAATACATACGTCTGTAGTCAGGTCCCTGTAGTTATTGGCTTGTGTGTTTCATACTTTGGGAGTGTTAATAAATAAGTAAGTCTAGCTTGGTGTTTCTGACATGTATGTGACTCACCCATTAGTGGCAACATTTGTGATTGTAATTTCTAGATTTGTCTTTTGCATCCATGCAGGTCAATGCCCATCAGGAAAAAGGAGCTATGGAGAGCCATCACCAAGAAGATGCGACTCTGGGGGCTCACATCCGGCAGAGCACTCACTGTCAGAAGAGGTGGGAGAACCTGAGATGCTGGGCCCGGTAGATCACTGAAGACCAGCTGGGGATGTCCTCCCAATGTGGACTGGGTGTGCACCGGACCCCTCTAATGGCCCGCATTCTGGCGGTGGCCTACAGAGAACTTGATGGGCATTTAAGGACAACACAGCAGTCACAAGGGGTGAGTACAGGGCATATTCCTGCCTGTCACATTGCCAAATGAGTGTGTTACATTCTGACAGCTCCTCTTGGTGATAGGAATGAGCCATGTTTAACACAGTAAATGAGTGATTTTGTTTGTAGACATGTCAAATGTTGTATGCTGATGAACCTTGCCTAGTGGCCCAGGGACCTAGGATTCAACTGTGTACAATCCACAAACAATCTGCTCTCCAGGGCCATTATATGGCTCTGTACATTGATCAAACAAGTACTGTTTGTTGTTGCAATGGGTGTAATCTCTATGCAACAGACCACTACTCCTCATTGATACAGGCCAAAAGTAAGGAAGTGATGGATCACTATCCTCAGCCATGTGTATGGTGAAATTAGTATTTTGGCATCTGCCGCCCAGAGGCTAGTTGTCTTCAGTGTATGACGGGTGCTGGTGCCTCACTACTGCCTTTAATGTGAAGATGGTCATCTTACATGTGAAAGAGCATACATTGTTCTTTTGATGCAGCTACAGATCACTATTTTTCCTTGGTTTGCGGGGAATGTCCATTGACATTATTTATGTGCCATCACTGTTGCCAACATTCATTGTGCCCACATGTCAGCATGTGTCCCTTTCTCCTTAGCAAAACATTTATAAGCTGTTGTTTCATGCATGGCCTACCTGTGTTGATGGGATGATTTCTGTACTTCCTCACATATGTGCATGCCAACCTGTTTGTGGAATAAGACATTTACAATGGGGGTACATTTCATGTTGTGCCACATACAGGAGTGTATGTGGCACAACATGCCACATTGGCTGCCACGTACCCTCACCCATCATAGCATGTCATTTGGCATGTACAACTGCAGTAGTAATGAGGGACATGACAGGTAGGCCTAGAGGTTTTAGCCACATTGTGCATTTCTATGCCATTGATGTAGAATCATGGAGCAAAGTGCTTTGCACATGTGAAATGGGAAAGATTTGTAACCTGACTGTTGGCATGCATCATGGAGTGACTTGCAGTTATGTTGAAATCGCATGTGTTTGGGTATAAGCATTCATCCCTAGACATCTGGGTTTGTGTGATCAAAATGGACAATCTTTGTCCGCCACCCCCAGTTCTACCATCACCCTCCCTGTTGCCCCCCACACAGTTGGCTGTGCCCACTCACCCAAGAAGGTTGGAGTCTCCATTACCACAGACAGTTTGGCCCATGTTACCCCTGCTGCCCTCAGTGAGGAAGATTTTGGCCCCCTGAGGAGTATCACTGTGGGTCAGACAGCCATTTTGAATGCCATTCCTAGAAGGCATTCATGGTGCAATGTCTGGCCTACAGTGATCTTTTCAGGCTCTGGTCTCCACACTGACGGCAGCCAGTCACCCCCATCTTCTGTCCCCCCTCAATCTCCATCTTCCCAATCCCCCATTCCCCTGCCTATCCCAAGCATACAGACCGACCCACACTCACCTACCTCAGTACAAAAGGGCAGCACACATAGACACAAATACCACAAAACACACCCACTCAAGCACTGAATAGCCACACACACACACACACACATCAGTCACCACTTCCCCAGACAGCCCCATGGTACAACACACAACATCAAGCAAAACCATAGGCACCAACACAACAGTCAGTGATACCCACCATACCCGCAGACACCACCCAAACAGACACACAGATATCCACCACATCCACCACATCGACTATACCTGCAGACACCACCTCAACTAACACACAGACATCCACCACATCCAGCAAACCTGCAGATACCATCCCAACAGGCACACATACATCCACCACTCTCACATCAACCAACACCTGTACCTCCCAGCCACCAAGACATGCAAATGCTCACACTCACACATGCAACAGATACCACCCAAACACAAGCAAAACTCCCACATGCACACACAAGACATCCAGACGAACACAGCAGACAACCACTCCCTTGACCTCCAAAACCCCATCCCTTTCTGAAAACCGTTCCTGTGTTCCTAAGTCTGATTTTTGGTTCGAGCTTGCCCTTTTCCCTGTTCCCCCCATCCGTTATCCCAAACAGAAGAGGCCCTGACCTACCTCCCAACCCATCCATTCTACCTCCAAGTCCTCCCTTTCACACCTGCCCCCCTGGAAGCATCCATGCCCCTCCCCCAAAGAAGAACCCTACGCCTCCCAAGCCTAAACCCACCCATCCCAAATCTACCCCCCAAAGATGATCCCTGGGGTGCTTGCCTGCCCACTTGAAGCCCCTTCCTGTGGAGGTTCTCTGGCAGTAAAGGAGTCAAGTGAGAGTTCAGTGATGTGCCTGGACAATGCCATAAGGACTGGACTATGGCCTTGGACCTTTCAAATGTGTTTTGAAATAAACCCAAACACGTGTTTTTTGGAAATACATTTTTCCTACAATTCCTCTCTTATCTTAATGGTATTCCTGAGAAATGTGTGTTGTCTGCCTATAGTTGTGTGTTTTTCAGCATGCTTGCTGATCCATTTGCTGTTGTTTGCAGAATATGACTTTGTGGGCAGTGCTGATGTCCCCCAAGACAAGGGTATATGTCATCTGTATGGACGTGTGGGTTTAAATGCAATTGTGGTGTCATAGCATTGGCGTCTGTTTGGTATGGTAAGTATTTCATCATATAAAGTGCAAAGTGCGCATGTATGGTGTTACACTTGTCCCCCGGATATGGATTATGGATTCATCAAATGTGTGGCATCTTGAATTTTGTTGGTGCAGATATGAAAGTTGTTCAATTGTGTTACCTTTGTTTGCATTTGACTGTGCATGTGTCAATTTAGCTGACTGTACCTTGCAACTAGTTCATGTAGATGTATGTCCCATGCAGTTGGAGTTGCATGTGCTTTGTTGTTTGTCCCTGAGGTACATGTAGGGACAGTTCCCGTACAAATGTTGTTTAAGGGGCACGTGCAAAGTGTCGTTTGTCCCAGGGCAGCTTCCTTCCCTGAGCGCACCTGATGCCCCCATCCCTATTTTGCATGTATTGATTGCATAGTGATTTGGGATATCGGTCTCTCTGTCTATTGTGCATCCCATTGTCCTTCCATTGTGTTGCAATGTGAGTGATCAAATACACATCTGCCTACTTAACTTGATGTTTTCCTGGTCTCCTCAACTAAAACAATTGATGGCATCAGTGATACCTTACCAACTGTGTACATTAATTATTTGTAAGGCATTTAGCTACTTCAGCTGATTGGAAGTGGCAGGTACCCCATTGACTCTGCATTACTCACATGATGACTAATGCTACATATACAATCAAGTTGTGTGTTTACCTGTATCATACACAGCTAGGCCTCAGAATGATCAAATACGTACGTTACTTCTCCACTGTGTTTGGCTTAAATGTTTGTTAGATGTCATATTCATTCCTTTTTCTAAAATGCAACTTATCAGCACATCTATTGAGCTGATCAATTCTAATGCATGTTTTAAAACTTCTATGTCCTGTTAACAAGTTAAATGCCATGGAAATATATCACAATAGGAAAACTTACCTTTTAAGATTTTCCTAGTTCTCTACCTACTCTGACACAAAACATTTGAATATACATTCTACACTTCCATCAATGAGAATGTCCTCTATTTCACAACAGGTTGATTTGGCACAGCATCTGAACAGACTCCCACTCAACCCCCGGATGACGCTCTTAATGATGACAGCACTCCTGGACATGAGGACGTAGATGACAGACCTGGCACATCTGGTCAGCCTGGGCAGATGGCAACAGTGAGTCTCACTATGCCCACACCAACAACTCCCACCTCAGCTGCAACAACATCTCAGCCAACACCAGTCCCCACAACCTGTGTGCCTAGCACACTTAGTCCAATCTTGTGTATTCAGTCTTGGATCCTGAAGTGCAAATCATCAGCCCTGACACAGAGAGACCAGAACCCAGGTGGAGGGGGCAGCCAGGGCCAAGATCACAGGCTTGTGGGGGTAGGGTTGGTGGGAGGGATACTGTGGGCTGGCAGAGTGAGGCAACTGGGGCCACTCACAACCAGGACACTATAAGCCAAGACTTGGGTGTATATCAGGAGTCCCAAGGCATGATGGGCCAGGTACATACTGAACTCTGGGAAATGAAGCAGCTGCAGACAGATAAGTACCAACAGATGGAGGACCATAACTCTAACATGGGCTCCCTAACAGGGGTGCTGATGGACATCCATCCATCCATGAGCGGGGCTTTTCCACCACTATCTACCTCTTCCTGTAATACAACTACATCACACCCATGCACACCTGTGGCAGCCACAGTGCAGGAGGCCACTGAAAAGTAAATAACACCTTCAGACACCCTTGCCTCTGCAGCAGTGGAACTCCCCCTCCCACGGAAGCGGGGACGTCCATGTAAAAATCCAGGAGGAGCTGATGCAAAGACACATATCACTGTCAGCAAGAAGCCCTCCAATTTAATTTCATCCATTGTGTATCACACATTCATTCTGTGGACTAATTATGGACACTTTTCCGTTTCTGATGGGAGGAGTAATCTGGATTTCGGATTTTAGATAATTTGGCATCTACATCTGTGGTTTAATTCACTGTGACTGATTTCTTCTTCTATGTTTTTTTTTTTGCATTAAGTATGTCTTCACCTTTACCACTTTAATAAATTCACAAGTAACAAACTCATTGTCTGCTGTAATAAATTTCACATTTTGTAATGTATATATGTAACACCATGTGAAGTATACAATGCCAACAAGCTACTTGTGTAAGCATAGATATGTGGCATGTACACAATGTTTAGCTCAGGATCACAACCATGTCACACCAACACATACATGCAAGTGTATTATGTAATACCATTTTTATTATATTGTTCCTATCATAGGCTGGCAAAATGACAGGACCAGCAAATCATACATGACTCAATTATACTATGTAAGTGATCACATTTACAAGTGCAGATCTCAAGAACATGGAAGGAGGGGATATATCAGACATTGTCCTGTAGAATAGGAAAACAAAATTGGTCTATGTCATCAGCTGGAGCCACATTACTTACCTCACAAAAGGAATCCTACTCCATTTAAAGCAAGACTCAGCCAGATGGCAGTACAACAGTTTTTGATCACATGGTCATTACAATCTAGTCCTTCTGCATCTGGTGGTATGTCACAAACAAATATCAGTGATGTGTCACAAGCACTTTGGCCTACAATGAGGAAACACATCAACAGCTACATACAGTTCATACAAAATGAGTAGTTAGCCGATGTGAAGGGAAACCAATATGGTTTGGGCCTACAACTATATATTGTCTGAGCATATGATGAGACACATAGGCCCTCATTACGACATTGGCAGTAAGTCCCGCTTACCGCCATGCTGAATGCCGCAAACATACAGCAACCGCAGCAGTATACCACTACCCATATTATGACCCACACAGAGCAATCCGTCACTATAAAGACACACACACAAGTCCGCCAGCCCAAAGGTCAGTGATAAACTGGTGGTAGCAAATCCCACACCCCTACGCCAACAGAACTACGCCTACAATATTATGACCCACCAATCACTGCGGCGGACATTCAACCACGGTAAACCATAGGCGCTGCGCCCAAAATACACACACACATACAAAGCAACACCACATTGGACAATTCAAACTACACACACCTGACACACGTACACACACCACACCCACACACCCACACCACTATAAAACACACACCTACATTACCCACATCCCTTTACGACTAACAAAAATTGCCACTAGAGAGAAATACAGCAAGACCACCCACAGAACCAGAGCCACAGAACACCATCACCCATACGCCATCCACGCACCTCAAAGCACACACCTCAACACATCACCCCACACGTCCTCACACACACCACTCACACAACACCCGTGGCACAACAAAGACACCCCAGGTTCTCAGAGGAGGAGCTAAGGGTCATGGTGGAGGAAATCATCCGGGTAGAGCCACAGCTATTCGGATCACAGGTGCAGCAGACATCCATCGCTAGGACATGGCGGAGAATCGTGGACAGGGTCAACGCCGTGGGACAGCACCCCAGAACAAGGGATGACATCAGGAAGAGGTGGAATGACCTACTGGGGAAGGTGCGTTCTGTGGTTGCATGACACCAGATAGCAGTACAGAGGACTGGCGGTGGACCCCCACCTCCTCCCCCACAATTAGCAACATGGGAGGAGCAAGTCTTTGCAATGCTGCATCCTGAGGGCATGTCAGGAGTAGCAGGAGGACTGGACTCTGGTAAGTCAAATCTCTATTACTATCACCCCCCTACCTGCAAGCCATCACATACCCCCACCCAAACCCTCACCCCATCACCCCACCACCTCACATACACCACACCATCACAACCCACCCATCCCAGTACCTAGCACTGCATGCACCACCAATGCATAGACACCAATCACAGCCCTGCATGGACACCCATCACCACAGCATGCACACTAGAATCATCTAACCCACAAAATAACTACTCACACAAGGCAAATCTGACAGGGCACTCACAACCATAGAGGCCAACACACTCATGCACAAGATGTCACACGCAGATACAATGACACTGCATTTACATCCCCACAGGTCCCCCACACAACATCACCGGAGAGGAGGTGCCAGCAAAATCCAGTCCCCCACCAAGAGAGGCCAACAGTGATGACAGCAGCTCTGCTCACCTGGATCAGGATGACCAACCTTGCCCATCAGGGACCTCTGGACAGTCGGTTACCCAGGCACAGTCCCATACCACCATAGAGCCTCCCCACTTAGGAAACACCACCACAGCACCCACCCAGCGGGCCCATACCTCTGTCCACAGGACATGTCAATCAGCAGTGTGTCCACCACCACAGAGACCCCAGCCCACCCCACAAACACAGGACGATCAGGGACGTGGGGTCAGTGGCAGTGGGCACACGGTCGAGGGGACAGAAGCACTGGACAACAGGGAAGCTGGGAGGACTGCTGTGCGACAGGGGGACGACAGGCCCAGTGAACAGATACTGGCCAAGTTGCAGGAGACCCAGCGGCTGCAGGATGGTCAATACCTGGGGATCAGGGAGGACCTCAGAGACACACACACCACCCTGGTCGCCAGGGGAGAGGTGCTGGTAAACATGGCCAACACCATGAGGGAGGCGGTGGCACACCACCGGGCCCCTGACACTAGCCACACCGATGAACAGCTCTCCACCTCCGCTTACGCTAGTGGACAGGAGCCCCGCCACAGGAACAACAGGCCACCAGCACCCCACCCCCTGCAAACGGTTCCTGCGATCCAGGCAGAAGCCATAGAACATTGCCAAGACCCCCGCCAGGAAATAAGACTCCCCTGAATGTCACCCTTGTGTCCCACTGAGTCACCCTGCCCACCTTGAACTTCCATTGCTCCACTTCCTATGCCCCCATGGACAATGCACCTGTGATACCAATAGACTGGACTCTATCCTGGACTCTTCTCCACCACCCCCCAGCTTATAGTAATACCCCATCCACTTATTAGCACATGAATAAACATACTTGTAAAAAATACAAGTAATGAGTCTGTCAAGTGATTGAACTATGTATTCGTTTCACAATCTGTAGACATTGCAATTCAACTGTACTCTAATGTATATTTAGGTATGGCCTGTAGTTTGCTGCAGTCAATACACCAGGAGCCAGAGTGGGGCAGAGATATCTGTGAATGGACATATCAGAGGGTACAGTAAGTGGCCATAGTAGTGGGAATATCAGCCTGCCAGTGAAAATTTACAGTTCAAAACTGCAATGGAAGGTGAAGTTACAGTGTCTTACCTGTGTGTTACTGGAAGAACTGTCAAATTATTGCTGTTCTGTTGTCCACATCCTCATCCGCTGCCTCATCTTCGTCACTATCCACAGCGTCCACCGCTGCCACATACCCATCTCCAGCCTCATCCTCCTGCAGAAAAGGCACCTGGCGACGTAAGACAAGGTTGTGCAACATGCAACATGCCACCATGATCTGGCACACCTTCTTGTGTGAGTAGCACAGGGAACCTCCTGTTAGATGGAGGCACTGAAACCTGGCCTTCAGGAGGCCAAAGGTTCGCTCTATAATTCTTCTCGTTCGCCCATGAGCCTCATTGTAATGTTCCTCTGCCCTTGTCCTGGGATTCCTCACAGGGGTCAGTAGCCATGAGAGGTTGGGGTAACCAGAGTCACCTGCAAATACTGAGGGATACCTGTTAGCCAGACACTAATCCTTAGGGCCAACCCCATACCCATACCAACATATACTGGGCGGGGACCATGGATTCACCTATTAGCCACACCCTGTGCCTCTGGAGTTGAGACATCACATATTGGATGCTGCTATTCCTCAGGATATAGGCATCATGCACAAACCCAGGATACTTTGCATTACCATGGGAGATGTACTGGTCTGCCAGGCACACTATCTGCACATTCATAGAGTGAAAGCTCTTTAGATTTCAGAACACCTGTTTATTTCTCCAGGGGAGACAAAGGCAATATGTGTACCATCTATTGCCCCAATAATGTTGGGAACATGTCCCATTGCATAGAAGTCAGCTTTCACTGTCGCCAAATCCTCCACCTGAGGGAAAACAATGTAGCTGTGCATGTGTTTCATCAGGGCAGACAACACTCTGGTCAGCACTATTGAGAACATTGGCTGAGACATTCCTGCTGCCAAGCTCACTGTCACTTGGAAGAAGCCAGTTGCCAAGAAATGGAGCACAGATAGGATTTGAACAAGAGGGGGGATCCCAGTGGGGTGCGGATAGCAGAGATCAGGTATGGCTCCAATTGGGCACACAGCTCCTGAATTGGTTCCCTGTCAAGTCTGTAGCTGAGGATAATGTGCCTTTCCTCCATTGTTGCCAAGTCCACCAGGGGCTTGTACACGGTGGATGTCTCCATCTCCTATTCATCCTCAGCGGTTGTAATCTAGGGGGCAAAACGATGAGAATCTGGTCAGTTTTCAACATTTCCTAAATGTACAGTGCATTGCATGTTGTGACAGAAACAGTATGTTGATGTGTAGGCCCAAATGGTGCCTATGTGTTCTGTGACGCAGTTAGGTGCCATGGCCTGACCCCCCTAAAATGGCGGCGGCCTGATCTGTGTGGATGGACAGGTGGAAATGAGGTAGTGCCGCTGATGTTGTGCGCCATTGCGGGAGGCGGTCACGTACCACCGTCCAACTTCTCATTGGTTAACATTGGGCCACATGGGTTATAATAGTAGCCAGTGGTGATATACTCTGGCGGTGACGGTACGCACCGCCGTGGACGTGACTGCCATTTTCTATCTGTTCACTCACTTGCTACCTGACTTTCAACAGGAAAGGACCTACACTGCAAGTGCTACTGTCACTTTATGAAACGGCCCATGCCTTCACCGCTGCGGAGTTGGAGAGACTGGTGGATTGGATCCTACCCCAGTACCTAATGCTGTATGGGCCTTCAGACCAACAGGTGAGTACACTGTGAGCACGATACGTGGGGCATGGATGCATGGAGTGCTGTATGTGAGGGCCTCGTGTAAGGGGAGGTGGTTGAGGGGTGCTGGGCTGCGTGCTGCATGTATGGTGGGCAATGTATGTGCGTTAGGGGATTGAAGGGATATGGTGGGCCATAAGTGTAACAGGCCGGACGGTATGACTGATACCTTTTTCTATGTTTCATTTTCTGCAGGTCTGCGCCCATGAGGAAAAGGGTATATGGTGAGCCATCGACAAGGATGTACGGACCCTGGGGGTCTATGGCAGGCGGAGCACCCACTGTCGCAAACGGTGTGAGGACCTGAGACGGGTCACGGAAGACGAGGGAGGCCCAGCTGGGGATGCCCTCCCAACGAGGAAGGGGTGCCTGTCGAACCCTGACCCCCTTGATGTTCCGCATACTGGCAGTGGCCTATCTGGAGCTGGATGGGCACTTGAGGGCATCACAGCAGCCTCAAGGGAGTGAGTACTGTTTCCAATATACTACTTGCGCATGGTCAGGAGGTCTCTAGGTGGGGGATGTGTGCCTGTTGGTTCCCCAAGGCCAGGATGGACATTGCAGGGTAGGTTCCATGTTGGGCAGGGGCTGATGAACTCCACCTCCAACAAAGCTAGTGGGCATCCACTACTGGGCAGGGCTCTGTGGGTCTCAGATATGCTGCAACTTGCTTTAGGTATTACTGTCCATGGCATGGTGACTTGCATTGTTACTAGTAGTGCATTGCCTGGTACATAGGGCTATTCCCTGTGTGTTGTGTATGCCAACGGTGGTGTTGTTGCTGCCATTGACCAAGTGCATCCTCTGTCTCTTCCCCCCCCTTTTTGTTCTGTCATTCTGTCCTTATGTGCATTAGCATCATCTGACGGAGGAGCAGAGGCACCAGCGACGGAGGGAGCTGCATCCCACATGGACCAGGAGGCCGAATCCACTGGCGGTGAGGGCACCAATGGGACGGAGGGCGAGGGGAGCACCATGGCAGAGACAGGAGGGGACAGTTCTGACAGTGATACCTCCTCCGATGGAAGCTCCCTTCTGGTGGAGGGCACCTCTGTGGCCACCCCAACTGCAGTTACAGCCACCACCCCCGAAACCAGCACCGCCCTCCCAGCAGCCCCTCAGCAAGTTTCCCATACCCGCTCACCCAAGAGAGTGGGCATCTCCATCGCCCCAGGCACCTCAGGCCCTGCCCCAGTTAGCCCTGCTGCCCTGAGTGTGGAGGCTATTGACCTCCTGCGATCCATCTCTGTTGGGCAGACAACCATAGTAAATGCCATCCAGGGCCTGGCAGGGCATTTGCAACATACAAATGCATTCCTTTAGGGCATTCACCATGGCGTGGCAGCCCAACAGAGATCATTCCAGGCTCTGGCCTCCTCCCTGATGGCAGCCATTGTCCCTGTCTCTAGCCTCCCCCCTCCAACTTCCTCTACCCGGTCTCATTCACCTCAGCCTATCCCAAGCACACATTCAGACCAGCATGCACCCAAGACAACACACAGGAGTGGCTCAGGCAAACTCAAGCACCACATATCAATCCACAGGCGCTCACACAAACACCAACCAGATGCTGACATAACAACATCTACTTCCTCCACTGTGTCTCCCTCCACCTCGCTGTCCACCTCCCTCCCACTAGTGTCTCCACTCACACCTGCATGCACTACATCCACACCCACTGCCTCCATCACCATCACGCCTATCACTACACGCCCCTCACTGGCAGTCACCACACCCACATCCATGCACATGTCCCCTATGTCCTCTCCCACTGTGTCTGTGCCCCATCCTCCCAAAGTGCACAAACGCAAGCACCCAGACACCCAACAGCCATCCACCTCACAACAGCATCCAGCCCAAGCACCTGCACCCAAACACAGCAGACAGACACCTCCTACAACCACTCTCTCTTCCTCCACTCCCAAACCTTCACCCTCTTCCCGCCCCAGTGTCCCTAAGAAGCATTTCCTCTCTGCTGTTGACCTCTTCTCTGCTACTCCCCCCCATCCTTCACGTCGGGCCAGGGTGGGCAAAACCCAGGCTAGCACCTCAGCCACCCAGTCCACGGCCACTGTAGTTTAGGCAGCTACTGCAAGTGTGAGAGGCTCCAAGGAGACACCCAACCGCAATGGCAGTGTGCCTGCACCAGCTGCCAAGGGGAAGGGCAACAATGTACCACCAGCTGCCAAGGACAAGGAGCCACCAGACGGCAAGGAGGCACCACCAGACAGCAAGGGCAAAGTGCCTGCCCCTGCAAGCAGGAGGGACAAGAGGCCTGCTGCTGTGACTGAATCTGGGCCCCCAACAGCAACCATGGTGCTTCAGCCATCCAAGGCTGCAGGGGAAGGGCTGGAGCCTCCCCCACCACTGCCACCAGCACCGCCATCAGCACCGCCACCTGCCCCACCACCAGCACCGCCACCTGCACCTCCACCAGCAGCAGCAGCCCCGGTGGGTAGCCGTCTGAGGCTGCAAGGGAAGGGCTGGAGCCTCCCCCACCACTGCCAGCACTGCCATCAGCACCGTCACCTGCACCACCACCAGCACCGCCACCTGCACCACCACCAGCAGCAGCAGCCCCAGTGGGTAGCCGTCCGAGGCTGCAGGTGAAGGGCTGGAGCCTCCCCCCACCACTGCCAGCATCGCCACCAGCACTGCCATCAGCACCACCACCGGCACCGCCATCAGCACCGCACTTGCACCAGCACCGCCACCAACACCGCCATCAGTACCACCACCAGCACCACCATCAGCACAGCCACCTACAACCCCACCAGCAACAGCAGCCCCAGTGGGCAGCTGTCCGAGGCTGCAGAGGAAGGGATGGAGCCTCCCCCCACCGCTGCCAGCACCGCCATCAGCACTGCTACCTGCACCTCCACCAGCACTGCCACCAACAGCCCCAGTGGGAAGCCGTCCGAGGCTGCAGGGAATGGGCTGGAGCCTTCCCCCACTACTGCCAGCACATCCACCAGCACCGCAGCTGCCACCACTGAGCAGCCATCACCGCCAGCGGGCAGTGTGTAGTCCTGCATCCATGGGCTGTTGTGTGGCCTGGGTCCTGCAAATCCAGTGGGTCTGACACCCAGGTGAGAGACTGTGACCTTGCACTTCCCAAGATCTGCATCACAGGGCACAAGGCCCCCTCCAGAACCAGTAGAAGAAGGCATCCACTCACCCCCTCCTTGCCAGGATGAAGCACACTGGGCACAACTCCCCCCCTCCAGAACCAGTGGAAGAAGGCATCCACTCACCCCCTTTTTGCCAGGATGAAGCACACTGGGCACAAAGCCCCCTCCAGAATCAGTGGAAGAAGACATCCACTCACCCCCCTCCTTGCAAGGATGAAGCACACTGGGCACAAAGCCCCCTCCAGAACCAGTGGAAGAAGGCATCCACTAGAGAGACTGTGGCATTGCACTCCCCAGGACCAAGCAGTGGGCAGACCACCCACTTGAGAGGCTGTGGCTTTGCACTCCCCAGGACCAAGCAATGGGAGGACCACCCACTTGAGAGACTGTGACTTTGCACTCCCAGGACCAAGCAGTAGGCAACCAACCCACTTGAGAGACTGTGACTTTGCACTCCCAAGACCAAGCAGTAGGCAACCAACCCACTTGAGAGACTGTGGCTTTGCACTCCCAGGACCAAGCAGTAGGCAACCAACCCACTTGAGAGACTGTGGCTTTGTACTCCCCAGGACCAAGCAGTGGGCAGAGCACCCACTTGAGAGACTGGCTTTGCACTCCCCAGGACCAAGCAATGGGCAGACCACCCACTTGAGAGACTGTGGCTTTGCACTCCTCATGACTGAGCACAAGGCATGTTGCCCCTTCCAGGACAAGTGGTGTTGTACCATCTTTCGGCTGAGGTGCCTCCCCATTCCCTGCCCCCCTGGGTTGCCGGTGTACTTTCGACCTGATGCCCCTGCAGTGCTATCTCCGTGTTGATGCAGGACTAAGATGGGGCCTTGGCCTATGTGATGTGGCCCTGTGGCCCACAGTCATTATGGGCTCAGCAGTGTCCCTCCATTTGTATATATGTAAACACTGTTTTGAATTTTGAGGACGTATTTCTAGAATTTTATCTTATAACACTCACTTCAATCACTTCCTTTTGTGCTTGCATTATTGCCTTGGGGTACGGGATGGAGGTGTAATGTTGTATCTGTTTGTGTGTATGTTGATGGGGGAGGGTGTGAGGGTGTTGCATGTTGCATATGTGTGTGTAACTCTCTTTTTCCTCCCCCCTCCCCTGTGTGCTAGGCAGCAGTACTCACTGTGGTCGTTGTTGCTGGCATTGGTATTCCTGGTGTAGGAGGTAGACCAGCATGGGGAACACCTACAGTTTGGGCTCCATGGCGGCATGGTTTTTCCCTGAGTCTCTAGAAGTGAGTCCTTTGACTTCTGAGATCTGTTTCGGCTGTGCTTTTCTTGTCGTTGGTACTGCCCCTGAAAAGATGGCGGATAGGCCTCTTGTGATACAGTGGGTGGTACATTGTCTTCTGCCTGGCTGTTGGTGGTTACCGCCGGGGTGCTTGCTGCTGCCGCCGTGGCGATCGGTGTGTTAAAGTGGCTGTCTGTTTTGGCAATTTCCGCTGTGGTCATAATTCCATTTTTTTTTACCACCGGCTTGTTGGCAGTATTACCACTGCTTTATTACCGCCCGCCAGGGTTGTAATGATGGCCATAATGCATTATGGCCACCACACGAAAGGGAACAAGTCCAATGGAGTTTCCTTAACTTCCATCACATCACTGTGCAAGCTGTCTCGGTACAGGTTTTGTACACCCAAAGTCTGTAACATACATTCCCAGGAACAATCCATGTTCACTAGTTTGTCCCAACAGCATCATATGCATACATGGATTAGTGTTTTGAGGCATGAGATCAGACTCCAACTGACAACATAAATCTTGTATTGTTTGCCCTTTCTCCCATGGTCTGAAGGTCTGTAAATTGGCGGTAGACTGGAGGCTATCATCTCCTCCCTCTCCAACGGTACCTCTGTGTGGAATTTAACAAATTGGAGCATTGGTCACAGTGTCCAGAGTAATATATATGATGAGTAAGCCAAAATGTGACAAAACGTAAGGGGCCCAAAAAGCATTACACATATTTCACATAACAATCGTCTACTATCCAAAATCCACCTATAATCCCCATTGTGGTCTGCACATGTGTCTACAACATATATGTGCAAATTATGGGGGTCATCCCGACCCCGGCGGGCGGCGGGCACCGCCCGCCGGGCGGAGACCGCCAGAATATCGCACTGCGGTCAAATGACCGTGGCGGTCATTCTGACTTTCCCGCTGGGCGGGCGGGAGACTGCCAAAAGGCCGCCCGCCCAGCGGGAAAGCCCCAGCAATGATGAAGCCGGCTCCGAATGGAGCCGGCGGAGTTGCTGGTGTGCGACGGGTGCAGTGGCACCCGTCGCGATTTTCAGTGTCTGCTTTGCAGACACTGAAAATCTGAATAGGGCCCTGTCAGGGGGCCCCTGCAGTGCCCATGCCAGTGGCATGGGCACTGCAGGGGCCCCCAGGGGCCCCACAACACCCGTTCCCGCCAGCCTCTTCCTGGCGGTGTAAACCGCCAGGAACAGGCTGGTGGGAAGGGGGTCGGAATCCCTATGGCGGCGCAGCGCCGCCGTGGAGGATTCCCTGGGGCAGGGGGAAACCGGCGGGAAACCGCCGATTCCCCTTTTCTGACCGCGGCTTTACCGCCGCGGTCAGAATTGCCCCAGAAGCACCGCCAGCCTGTTGGCGGTGCTTCCTCCGTCCCCGGCCCTGGCGGTCCATGACCGCCAGGGTCGGAATGAGGCCCTATATCTCTTAATGTTTCTCATGAGCACCTTAATATAAATACTGTCACCGGCTGTGTACAGTGCACCTCGGTTATATGGGGTTTATGCCTAGTAATGCTCTACCCTGATGAATGTGTAAAAGACATAAAAGAGCAAAGGAGTTTTACATATGTAAACATGTACAACACATTTGAAGTGGTGGTGACACATTTAACAATCGCCAATACTGTAGTTTCAACTGCTAAAATGGAGAATGCCTGACCTTGTATGTTGGACTTTTGGAAGTTGCCGCTGGAAGTCGACTGCACCTTGGCCGGTTTCATCCACTGCAGACACAGCCGTTGTTGACTATGATGGTCGTAGACCAATGGCCACAAGAAGAGTTACTGTTTGTGTGCCCGTCTATGCTGATGACTGCATACGTGGTGTACACGTACTCTGTGGTTTTGAAAAATAACTCACTTGCCTCCTGACACTGCTGCTATCAAAACCTCCTCCACTTTAGCTGCTGTCAGCCACCTCTGGGAGCAATCCTGCGAGATCAAGCAGATGAGAAAGCCCCTGCCTTCTCTCCACAGGAGCTGGAGAAACTGGTAGAAGAGGTTTTTTTCCCGTATGGTAGACTCTATGGCTCACCAGAAGAACATGTAACTATCTCATATACATTTTTTGCTATGTTCAACACTATCCTTTCCTTTTTCACAGGCTACAATGTGCCTCTGAGCTCCAGAGTGATTTTTAGATTACTGTAGTTATATTTTGTTGTCCATACATAGGATAAAAATTGAATGGATTGTGGAGCTCTCTACTTTGTGTATTTAAAATCACCATTTTGTTTTGTGATAAGCTCTAGATCCTCTTTGTGTTGCATTCAATATCTATGCAAGTATACTTTTCAGGGTACCTATGATATATTTTATGATCAGATAATGGTAAATGAGAAAATAAATGTATTTGCATTACAGCATGAGCTGTGTATGTATACAGCTAGAAGCAGTTGAGGAGGATGTTAGCTAATTGTACAGTCCCACAATTCATTTACCCCAAATCAGGCCTTGTCTAACTGTTGTCTGCAAGCTAGCAAAACCTCACTGATTCCTTCAGAGCGCCATACAACCTTGAATCCACATATTGGATGGCCACAAATTGTACTTTTATTTATTAAAGTGTTAGACTTTTCATCCTTGGCGTGGTCTCCCTTAACATTTTGCCTCTGTTCCCTAGGTTGTTGATGTGTGCTGGACTCTGATTTTACTTTTTTTGTTACTCTGGGCACTTTACCACTGCTAACCAGTGCTAAAGTGCAAGTGCTCCTGTTTAAAATGTGTATGTAACTGGTTCTCCATGATTGGCATATTTGTTTTACTGTTAAGTCCCTAGTAAAGCGCACTAGAGGTGCCCAGGGCCTGTAAATCAAATGTTACTAGTGGGCCTGCAGCACTGGTTGTGCCACCCACACAAGTAACCCTGTAATCATGTCTCAGACCTGCCACTGCAGTGTCTGTAAGTGTATTTTTACACTGTAAATTCGACTTGGCAAGTGTACCCACTTTCCAGGCCTGAACCTTCCCTTTTCTTACATGTAAGGCACCCCTAAGGTAGGCCCTAGGTAGCCCCAAGGGCAGGGTGCAGTGTATGGATAAGGTAGGACATATAGTAATGTGGTTTATATGTCCTGACAGTGAAATACTGCCAACTTTGTTTTTCACTGTTGCAAGGCCTGTCTCTCTGGTAGGATAATATGGGGGCTACGTTTAAATATGATTAAAGTGAAGATTCCCCTAGAGAGTAGATGGACATGTGGAGTTTGGGGTCCCTGAACTCACAATTTAAAAATACATCTTTTAGTAAAGTTGATTTTAAGATTGTGTTTGAAAATGCCACTTTTAGAAAGTGAGCATTTTCTTGCTTAAACCATTCTGTGACTCTGCCTTGTTTGTGGATTCCCTGTCTGGGTCAGTTTGACAGTTGGGTTTGTTTTTCACTTCTCACTAGACAGTGACACAAAGAGAGCTGGGGTGTAGCCTGCATTTCCTAATTAGCCATCTCTGTTAGGAGGGAGGGGTGGAGTGGTCACTCTCATCTGAAAGGACTGTGCCTGTCTCTGACAATGCAGACTCCAACACCCTGGTGTGTGTCTGAGGCCTTGTCTGGGCAAGGCAGGATTTCACAAGTAGGTGTGAGTCCCCTTTGAAGAAAGGTGACTTCAAAGACTAAAATGGGTATAAGAAGGGCACCCAAATCTACAGACTTTAGAAACACTTCTGGAACCAAGAGGAACCTCTGCCTGGAGAAGAGCTGATAGCTGAAGAAGAAGTGCTGCCCTGCCTGTGACTGTGCTTTGTGGAGCTTTCCTGCAGTGCTGCTTCTGCCAGAGTAAGGGGGCAAAGACTGGACTTTGTGTGCCTTCCATCTTGTGAAGAAATCTCCAAGGGCTTGATTTAGAACTTGCCTCCTGTTGTTTGAAGTCTCAGGGACAGCAAAGACTTCTCTCTGCCAGCACCTGTAGTCTCTGGAGAGACTCCTGCTCTGACAAGTGGTGCCCTATCCAGTCCCTGGGCCCTTGAAAGGAAAGCTGGTGGAAATCCAAGGAAATCGACTTCGGACGACTCTGGACCGACGCCGCTGCTGAAACCGGTGACGCCGCCTGCACCCGACGCCGTGACCTTCGCTGGAACACGACGATCTTCGCAGGCCCGACGCCACTGCAGCCCCGCTGAAGTCCGCGACTCCGTGGAAGACGCTGCACCACGTCGTGACCTACGCCGCTCGAAGTGCGTGAATTCAACGTTTCGCACAGACGCCGCGATCCCCGACTTCGCGCATCGGCTGGTTTTCACTCTTCACCAAAGGTACTGTACTTGGGGGTCTACACGACTCCGTGTCCGGCGCCGCTGGTGTCGGCTTGTTGGGAACGACTCCGTCACGACGCCGTGTTAACATCTCATCGAAGCATTTTTGTTTCTAAGCGCTATTTTTGAGTTTAATCTTTAAAAATTAATAACTTGACTTGTGTATGTCGGATTTTTGTCATTGTGGTCTTGTTTTGTTTAGATAAATATTTCCTATTATTCTAAACTGGTGTTGTGTCATTTTGTTACTGTGTGTGTTGGTACAAATACTTTACACCTAGCGCTCTGAAGTTAAGCCTACTGCTCTGCCAAGCTACCAAAGGGGTAAGCAGGGGTCAGGTGAGGGTGATTCTCTTTTACCCTGACTAGAGTGAGGGTCCTTGCTTGAACAGGAGGTAACCTGACTGTCAACCAAAGACCCCATTTCTAACATTGGTGATCAGCGGTTGGGATTTGGACTTGTATTTGTACTTGACATACAGTAATTGAGTATACACTACTGTTTGAGTTCAGACCACTACGTGACCACGTAGTAGTAGTCTTGTGATTTTTGTTTTTTTTCTATTTGGACTGTTTTTGCTCTGCATTCAGTTTCTTTTTTTCGCTGATCCGGTGATTGGCTTTTCTGGAACTTCATTTGAGAACTTGCTTTTCTGCATTTGGAACTTTGCACTCTTTTAACCTTTTATCATGTCTCTACTTGGAGATGCATCAGTTGAAGCTGTTTTTGACCTGAAGCAATTGGATAGTTATAACAAGGCTCAGCTAAAGCAGTTTTGTAAAAATTTTGGTTGTCCCATTAGGAGCTCTTCCAAGAAGGATGAGCTGAAAAAGGTGCTGATGGCATGGGTGACAACCAGAAGCACTGGAGGGCACACTGAGGATGAGGAGGAGGATGAGGAGGGAGAGCAATCAGTACATAATGGCATAGTGGGGGGACCTGTTATTCCCAGGGAGAGAGTCTCCAGGGCAAGTAGCAGTGTGTCCTCCAAGGGTCTGACACCTGAAGAGTTACAGGACAGACAGTCAGAGAGGGAGTACCAATTGGAGCTCAAAAAGCTCAGTCTAGAGATGGAACAGAGAAGGCTGGCCATTGAGGAAAGGAAGTTAGCAATGGCTCATGAGCTCAGTTTAAAAGAGATAGATCAGAGGAGTCAGTCCAGTAAGGATGGTGGCAGCAATCCTACGTTGCAGCCTGAGAGAAGGGCACACATCCCAAAAGACCTTGTGAGGGATTATAAGAGGGAGGATGATATCTACTTGTGGTTCAAGGGTTATGAGTCAGCTCTCCACATGAACCTGGTCCCTGAAGCTCATTGGGGGGCAGCCCTGTGGAAGCATTTTGAGGCAGAGGGGAGGGACACACTGACAGCCTTAGGGGATGCCCAGGATCTCACCTACCCTGTCATGAAGGAGGACTTACTCACTAGGTATGGTCTCACCCCTGAGCAGTACAAGGAGAAGTTTAGATCCTACAAGAGAAAGGAATCCCAAACATGGTTGGAATGTGTTGATTCTTTTTGCAGGTCACTGGATGGTTGGGTGAAGGGCAGTAAGGTAAACACGTATGAGGGGCTTTACAATTTAATTGCTTGAGAGCACTTGTACAGTTTATGTTTTCCAGAGCTTCGCCAGCACCTCATTGACAGCAAGCTGACTGACCCCAGGAAGCTTGCTCAGGAAGCCGACCGCTGGGAGAGCACCAGGGTCCAAAAGAGGTATGGGGGAGACCACTCCAAGGGTGGGCAGGGTCCCCCTCAGAAGAAAGGGGGGGTAAAGGCAAACAGGGGGAGTTCTCTAAAGGGCCCCAAACTGATTCCCAGGGTAAGGATTCCCAACCCCCCAGTGAAAAGAAGCCATGGTTGTCCAAAGGGAAGCCAGTGGCAGGTGGTCCCCCACGTAAGTGTTATGCATGTGACCAGGTGGGTCATGTGAGGGGGGATCCCAAAAGCCCCAAAAGTACACCGGCACCCACTGGTGCACGGTCCCAGGGTTTGGCCAGTGTAGCGCTTGGGGAGGTGTTGGTTTCAGGTGGGTGGGAACCAGTAGAAATGACCCTTGTCTCACTAGGGGACAGTGAGATGGTACAGAGAACCGTAGTGCCTGATAACACTAAGAAGTACAGGCAATGGGTGACCATCAATGGACAGAGGGTGGAGGCTCTGAGAGACACAGGAGCCAGTGTGACTACAGTGAGGAGTCACCTGGTGTCTGAAGAGTAGATTGATCCCCGGGTACTTCACCAAGTAGTTGCAGTAGACATTTCTGAGCGCCTCTCAAGAGTGTCGCAGTTCCCTTTGAATGGGAGGGGTCTCAGGTTCCTGGAAAGTAGCTGTGAGTCCAACCATGCCTGTTGATTGTTTGCTAGGCAACGACCTGGAGGATTCCCCTTGGAAGGAGGTGGAACACAGGTCTCACTTGGAGATGTTGGGTCTGCCTGGGTGGGTATGCGTATCCACCCGGTCTATGGTAGCCAATCAGGGTAGTCAAGAGCCCCTGGAGCCTGAAACAGTGGCCCAGGGGACCGCCAAGAAGAGGAAGGGCAGGCGGCGTGGGAAACCGGCCCCAGAAGTTCCCACTGTCAGGGAGGAGGCACAGCCTGAGGGTGATGCGCCTGAGCCTAAAGGGGAACAGGTGGCTGAACTGGGGGAAGTCCCTGAGCTGTCGCAGTAGAACAGGAAGGGGGGCCCACCAGGGAAGCATTCTGTGCAGCACAGAAGTCATTCCCTACTTTGGAGGGTTTGCGGCAGCAGGCGGCAGACCAGGCGGCTGGCAAGGAGCCAGGATCACACCTGATTTATTGGGAGGATGACCTCCTGTATAGCGAGCCTAAGGTTCCTGAGCCTGGGTCAGCCCATGTGCTGGTGGTACCCCAGTGCTTCAGGGCCTTCCTACTGGGGTTGGCTCATGATGTGCCTTTAGCTGGACATTTGGGGCAGGACAAGACCTTTGAGAGGCTTGTCACCCACTTTTACTGGCCCCTAATGCGCAGGCACTCAGATGCACATTGCAGGCCTTGTCAGACTTGTCAGGCAAGTGGAAAGAGTGGGAGGAAATGCAAAGCTCCCCTCCAGCCTTTGCCTGTTGTCAGTACTCCCTTTGAAGGGGTAGGAATTGACATTGTGGGGCCTCTGGATCCCAAGACAGCCATGGGCAACAGGTTCATCCTGGTCTTGGTGGACCATGCCACACGGTACCCAGAAGCCATTCCTCTAAGGACAGTCACTGCCCCCGTGGTGGGACGTGTCTTGATGGGAGTTTTTACCCGCATGGGGTTCCCCAAGGAAGTGGTATCTGATAGAGGTACAAACTTCATATCCACTTATATGAATTCTCTGTGGAAGGTGTGTGGGGTAACCTACAAGTTCACCACCCCTTATCACCCCTAAAGTAAAGGTCTGGTTGAGAGATTCAACCACACCTTGAAAGACATGATTCAGGGCCTGTCAGAGCCCTTGAGGTGTAAGTCGGACGTCCTCTTGCCATGCCTTCTGTTCGCTTACAGGGAGGTGCCTCAAAAGGGAGTTGGCTTTAGCCCCTTTGAACTCATCTATGGCCACCCTGTGAGGGGACCGCTCAGTCTGGTGAAGGAGGCTTTGGAGAAAGCTCCTAGTAAACCACCCCAGGATGTATTTAGCTACATGTTGGCACTAAGAAACCAGACTACCCCCTTCAGGAGTCTCACTCAGAAGAACCTGGAAGCAAGCCAGGAGGATATGAAATGGTGGTACGACCAGAATGCCACTCTGGTTGAGTTTCAACCTGGACAAAAAGTGTGGGTCATGGCACCAGTGGAGCCAAGGGCTCTCCAAGATAAGTGGACTGGGCCTTTTGAGGTGGTGGAAAGAAATAGCGAGGTCACCTATCTGGTAGACTTGCAATCCCCCACGAACCCTTTGACGGTCCTACATGTCAACCGCCTCAAACCACACTTTGAGCGAACTGAGCTATCCATGCTCCTAGCGACAGATGACGGGGTGGAGGAAGAGAGTGAGCCTCTTCCTGACCTTCTGTCTGCAGGAGAGAAAGATGGGTCTGTGGAGGGAGTGACCCTCTCCCCCTCCCTGACTGAGGAACAGCAGAGGGACAGTTCGCCTCGCTGTTTTTCCTGATCCCACGAGTCACACACTTGTGCAAACATGATGTGGACACTGGGGACAGTACACCTGTTAAACATAAGGTTTACAGGATGACTGACAGGGTCAGGGCTTGCATTAAGGAGGAAGTCTCCAAAATGTTAACCCTAGGGGTTATTGAGCACTCCAGCAGTCCATGGGCCAGCCCAGTGGTATTGGTCCCAAAGGCTGCTGCTCCTGGTGCCACTCCAGAACTTAGGTTCTGTGTGGACTACCGGGGTCTCAATACGGTCAGAAAGCCTGACGCATACCCCATCCCCCCAGCTGATGAGCTCATTGATCGGTTAGGAGCTGCCAAGTACCTCAGTACATTTGATTTAACATCTGGGTACTGGCAGATTGCCTTAACTGAGGGGTCAAAGGAGAGGTCAGCATTCTCTATCCCAGATGGGCACTTCTACTTCAATGTGATGCCCTTTGGGATGAAGAATGCCTCTGCCACCTTTCAGAGGTTGGTCAACCAGGTGTTGGCAGGACTGGATGAGTTCAGTGCCGCCTACCTGGATGACATTGCTGTGTTTAGTTCCACATGGGAGGAACACCAGAAACACCTCTGGAGAGTGTTAGAGGCCCTGCAGAAGGCAGGCCTCACTATTAAGGCGAGCAAGTGCCAAATAGGGCAGGGTTCTGTGGTGTACTTAGGATACCAGGTGGGGAGTGGCCAGGTGGCACCCTTACAGCCTAAGATTGACACGATTCTGGCTTGGGAGCCTCCCAAGACCCAGACTGAAGTGAGAGCCTTTTTAAGTCTCACAGGATATTACAGGAGGTTTGTTAAGGGATATGGTACCATTGTTACCCCCTTAACTGAGTTGACTTCTAAGAAGCAACCCAAGAAAGTGATCTGGACAGAGGCTTGCCAGAACGCTTTTGATGCCCTGAAGGCTGCCATGTGCACAGCACCTGTGCTGAAGGCACCTGACTATTCCAAGGAGTTTGTTGTGCAAACAGACGCCTCAGAGCATGGTATTGGAGCAGTACTCTCACAGCTTAATGAAGAGGGCCTAGATCAACCCGTAGCATTCATTAGCAGGAGGTTACTACCCAGGAAACGTAGGTGGAGTGCCATAGAACGCGAAGCGTTTGCTGTGGTCTGGGCACTGAAGAAGCTAAGACCCAACTTGTTTGGGACTCACTTCCGAGTTCAGACCGACCACAGGCCCCTCAGATGGTTAATGCAGATGAGGGGTGAGAATCCAAAACTGTTGAGGTGGTCCATTTCCCTACGGGGGATGGACTTTACGGTGGAACACCGTCCTGGTACAGAGCACGCCAATGCTGATGGTCTGTCCAGGTTCTTCCGCCTTAGTGATGAGAACTCCCATGAGGTTGGGTAGTTGCTCCCCACTTTAACCTGGGGGGGACATGTGTTAGACTTTTCATCCTTGGCGTGGTCTCCCTTAACTTTTTGCCTCTGTTCCCCAGGTTGTTGATGTGTGCTGGACTCTGATTTTACTTTTTTTGTTGCTCTGGGCACTTTACCACTGCTAACCAGTGCTAAAGTCAAGTGCTCCTGTTTAAAATGTGTATGTAACTGGTTCTCCATGATTGGCATATTTGTTTTACTGTTAAGTCCCTAGTAAAGCGCACTAGAGGTGCCCAGGGCCTGTAAGTCAAATGTTACTAGTGGGCCTGCAGCACTGGTTGTGCCACCCACACAAGTAACCCTGTAATCATGTCTCAGACCTGCCACTGCAGTGTCTGTAAGTGTATTTTTACACTGTAAATTCGACTTGGCAAGTGTACCCACTTGCCAGGCCTAAACCTTCCCTTTTCTTACATGTAAGGCACCCCTAAGGTAGGCCCTAGGTAGCCCCAAGGGCAGGGTGCAGTGTATGGATAAGGTAAGGCATATAGGGGGTGATTCTCCGCCGCCCGCCAGAATTCCGCCCCCATTATACCGCTCCGCGGTCAGAAGACCGCGGAGGGTATTATGAGTTTTTCCCTGGGCTGGCGGGCGGTCTCCAAAAGACCGCCCGCCAGCCCAGGGAAAAACTCCCTTCCCACGAGGATGCCGGCTCGTAATCGAGCCGGCGGAGTGGGAAGGTGCGACGGGTGCAGTGGCACCCGTCGCGTATTTCAGTGTCTGCAAGGCAGACACTGAAATACTTTGCGGGGCCCTCTTATGGGGGCCCCTGCCGTGCCCATGCCATTAGCATGGGCACGGCAGGGGCCCCCAGGGGCCCCGCGACCCCCCCTACCGCCATCCTGTTCATGGCGGCTTTCCCGCCATGAACAGGATGGCGGTAGGGGGGGTCAGAATCCTCATGGCGGCGGAGCGCGCTCCGCCGCCATGAAGGATTCCCCCGAGCAGCGGTAAGTCGGCGGGAGCCCGCCGACTTGCCGCTTCTGACCGCGGCTGAACCGCCGCGGTCAGAATGCTCGTGGGAGCACCGCCAGCCTGTTGGTGGTGCTCCCGTGGTCGGTGGCCCTGGCGGCCACCGGCCGCCAGGGTCAGAATGACCCCCATAGTAATGTGGTTTATATGTCCTGACAGTGAAATACTGCCAACTTCGGTTTTCACTGTTGCAAGGCCTGTCTCTCTCAAAGGATAATATGGGGGCTACCTTTAAATATGATTAAAGTGTAGATTCCCCTAGAGAGTAGATGGACATGTGGAGTTTGGCGTCCCTGAACTCACAATTTAAAAATACATCTTTTAGTAAAGTTGATTTTAAGATTGTGCGTTTGAAAATGCCACTTTTAGAAAGTGAGCATTTTCTTGCTTAAACCATTCTGTGACTCTGCCTTGTTTGTGGATTCCCTGTCTGGGTCAGTTTGACAGTGGGTTGTTTTTCACCTCACACTAGACAGTGACACAATGGGAGCTGGGGTGTAGCCTGCATTTCCTAATTAGCCATCTCTGCTAGGAGGGAGGGGTGGAGTGGTCACTCTCATCTGAAAGGACTGTGCCTGCCCCTGACAATGCCCCCTGGTGTGTGTCTGAGGCCTTGCCTGGGCAAGGTAGGATTTCACAAGTAGGTGTGAGTCCCCTTTGAAGAAAGGTGACTTCAAAGACTAAAATGGGTATAAGAAGGGCACCCAAATCTACAGACTTTAGAAACACTTCTGGAACCAAGAGGAACCTCTGCCTGGAGAAGAGCTGATAGCTGAGGAAGAAGTGCTGCCCTGCCTGTGACTGTGCTTTGTGGAGCTTTCCTGCAGTGCTGCTTCTGCCAGAGTAAGAGGGCAAAGACTGGACTTTGTGTGCCTTCCATCTTGTGAAGAAATCTCCAAGGGCTTGATTTAGAACTTGCCTCCTGTTGTTTGAAGTCTCAGGGACAGCAAAGACTTCTCTCTGCCAACACCTGGAGTCTCTGGAGAGACTCCTGCTCTGACAAGTGGTGCCCTATCCAGTCCCTGGGCCCTTGAAAGGAAAGCTGGTGGAAATCCAAGGAAATCGACTTCGGACGACTCCGGACTGACGCCGCTGCTGAATCGTGTGACGCCGCCTGCACCTGACGCTGTGACCTTCGCTGGAACGCGACACTCTTCGCAGGCCCGACGCTGCTGCAGCCCCGCTGAAGTCCGCGACTCCATGAAAGTCGCCGCACCACGTCGTGACCGATGCCGCTCGAAGTGCGTGGATTCAACGTTTCGCACAGACGCCGCGATCCCCAACTTCACGCATCGGCTGGTTTTCACTCTTCACCAAAGGTACTGCACTTGGGGGTCTTCACGACTCCGTGTCCGGCGCCGCTGGTGTCGGCTTGTTGGGAACGGCTCCGTCACGACGCCGTGTTAACATCTCATCGAAGCATTTTTGTTTCTAAGCGCTATTTTTAAAAATTCATAACTTGACTTGTGTATGTCGGATTTTTGTCGTTTTGGTCTTGTTTTGTTTAGATAAATATTTCCTATTTTTCTAAACTGGTGTTGTGTCATTTTGTAGTGTTTTCATTAAGTTACTATGTGTGTTGGTACAAATACTTTACACCTAGCGCTCTGAAGTTAAGCCTACTGCTCTGCCAAGATACCAAGGGGGTAAGCAGGGGTTAGCTGAAGGTGATTCTCTTTTACCCTGACTAGAGTGAGGGTCCTTGCTTGAACAGGGGGTAACCTGACTGTCAACCAAAGACCCCATTTCTGACATAAAGTGATGGGAATATGATGTGTGTGTGTGTGTGGGGGGGGGGTCAGTATGCTCAACCTGCAGACAGCAAGTCCTGACAAAGAGTTTTGGCCATTGCGGGCAATGGCCCAGGCTGGGGCAGAGTTACAGTGGCAATACAACTGATGCTCAGGGTAATTTCTCTGTAAAAAAGACATTCAGAAACTTGGATATTCCCAGATGAGACTTCTGAACCAATAGTCACCCTGAATGCTTTTACATAGACTACATTTGGAATGGTGACTGAAGTAACTACCTGACCTGGTATATTCTTCAATTGACTCACATTGTCAATGTGAGACATTTACTAATGACAGACCCCTTACTCTCACAGGTCTGTCCTCACTTTTCCATAAGTCATGATTGCACTATACAGGCCTATTGCACAAGTGACAAACGTACAGTGCAAATAGTTGCTTAATTCTGAAGAGATCATTATACTTGAATCATTAGATTTGTTCAACCAATAAAACAAAACATAACATGGTATGTTGAATGTGATCTCTGTAACAGTGACATATATGGTAAAAGGTGTGTCCTGTGATGCCACTATATACCACAAAGACTCAATCAGACGTAGTATGGCATTTCATTCGGTAGTCCACATGTCAAAACATCCCCAGAGAGGAAGCTCTCAGTCACACACCTGCCAACCCTTTCATTGTGACCTTTATCTTAGGATGTAGTCTATACTAAGGTATTAGCCTGTATGTACTGTATGCAAAACGTCAATGGGCCTGGCTTTAAAGGTATCTGTACAGTCATGCACAAGTAGTTTATCCTTCAGAAGGTCACAATGGTGTGCTGTGTTTCATAGAAACTCACATCACAGTATATGTCAGTTGGCCTTGATGTAAGTGGGCTGGCTTAGTCAGTTTAGGCCATGATAAGGTTTGAGGATAGTCAGCAGATGATTACAAAAGTATGTATTTATGTCCCTGTACTTTTCAGCGTGTGAGAATTATACATGGTGTGTTAACAATGTAACAATGCTCGTGCTAGGTGTATACAAAAAGGCCCTCCTTACAACCCTGGCGGTTGGTGATAAAGTGGCAGTAATATCGCCAACAGGCTGGCGGTAACTACAGTCAAATTATGACCATGGCGGAAAGATCGCCGATAGACAGCCAATGTACCACACGACTGCCAGGGTGGAAACAACAGCCACCACGGCTGTAGCCGCCTACAGCCAGGCAGAAGTCAATGATCCGCCCACCATATTAAGACACTGCAAACTGCCACCTTTTCCGGGGTGGCACAAACGACATCAAAAGCCTGACGGAAACTGAGCTCAGAAGGGAAAGGACTCACCATTGGAGACACAGGGAAGAACCAAATCACCATGGAACCTGAACTGCATGTCTTCCAGATGATATTCTACGTTCTCCTCCAACATGAACACCAACGCTAGGCGAAGATAACGACGGTGAGTACAGATGCTTAGCACACAAGGGAGGGGGGAGGAAAAAGAGAGTGACACACACATGTACAACACCCCCCCACAAACACACACACCATACACACAACCAGATGCATTACCCAAAAATGTTTACCTCGTAACTCGGCTGAATAATGCAAGGACAAAACGATTTCGCAAAAGTGAATGTAATGAGATCAACACAGTAGGAAAAATAAGGCAGGCAAGATAATAGATATATCATATGCACAGAAAAAGGGACACAGCCCAGTCCTCAATTTGCATAGGCAACATGGCCACAGGCCAAAGTCCAAGGCCACACATATCACTGCTTCAACATGGAGAGAACACTGCAGGGGCATCAGTTGTTAAATAGGCAGGCACCTCAGGGGGACGGGGTAACGGGGGGCACCTCAGACATGAGATATAACAAGACCACTGGTTCTGGAGTGGGTAACTTGCCCTGTGCTTGATCCTGGGGAGTGATGGCCCACAGTCCCTCATGTTGGTGTCTCACCCACTGGTTCTGGAAGGGGCAACCTGCCCTTTGCTTGATCCTGGGGAGTGATGGGCACAGTCTCTCCGGTGGGTGTCTCACCCACTGGTTCTGGAGGGAGCAACCTGCCCTGTGCTTGATCCTGGGGAGTGATGGGCCACAGTCTCTCAGGTGGGTGTCATATCCACTGGTTCTGGGGGGGGGGGCAACCTGCCCCGTGCTTGATCCTGTGGTGTGCAAGGTCACAGTCTCTCATGTTGGTGTAACACCCTCTTGTTCTGGAGGGGGCAACCTGCCCTGTGCTTAATCCTGGGGAGTGATGGGCCACAGTCTCTCAGGTGGGAGTCATACCCACTTGTTCTGGAGGGGGCAACATGCCCTGTGCATGATCCTGGGGAGTGCAAGACCACGGTCTCTCAGGTAGGTGTCTTGCCCACTGGTTTAGGAGGGGGCAGGCGACATAACAGCCCATGGAGGCAGGATTACATACTGTCCGCCAGTGGTGACAGCTGCACAGTGGTGGTGCTGTTGGTGGGGGTAGGCTTCCGCCCATCCCGTGAAACCTCAGACGGCTGCACAGTGGTGGTGCTGCTGGTCAGGGGAGGCTCCTGGCAATCCCCTGCAACCTCGGATGGCTGCACAACCATGATTGGTGGTGGAGGCTCCGTCAGAGTTCCTGGTCCAGGCCCCTTGCTTTTTCTGCCTGCTGGTGCAGGCTCCTTGCTATTCCTGTCTGCTGGTGCAGGCTCTTTGGCCTTTTGAGTGGCAGGTGCAGACTCCTTTCCATTCTTGCCTGCTGGGGCAGTTTACTTCCCCTTTAGTCTGGCTGGTACAGGCTCCTTCCCCTTCAGGACATGTGGCCTGGATCCCTTTCCACCACAAAAGTGGTGCAGTGAGGACTGGGCCCATGGACTGTGTGGCTGAGGTGCTTGGCTGGGTTCTTCCTACCCTGGCAACACGTGCAGGGTGAGGGTGAGGGGTAGGGAAGAGGTCAATGGTGGATAGGAACAGTTTTTTAGGGACATTGGGGTGGGAAGAGGGAGAAAGAATGGGAGTGGAAGATGAGGGAGTGGTTTTTGGAGGAGTCTGTCTGCTGCTTTTGGGTGCAGGTGCATGATCTATATGCTTTTGTGAGGTGGATGGCTGTTGGGTGTCTGATTGCTTGTGTTTGTGTATTTTAGGAGGGGGAACAGACACAGTGGGAGAGGACACAGGGGACGTGTAAATGGTTGTTGTGGAGGTGTCTGCCAGTGAGGTGTGTATTCTGCTTGGCGTGGTGATGCTGGTAGTGGATGATGATGTAGTGCATGCAGGTGTGAGGGTGGGCATAACTGGGTGGGAGGTGGAGGAGGAGGAGGAGGGGGAGACAGTGGAAATAGTGGATGTTGTTATGTCTGCAACTGGATGGTGTTTGTGTGAGTGCCTGTGGATGAAGTGTGGTGCTTGTGTTTGCCTGTGACACTCTTGGGGGTTGTCTTGTGTGCATGCTCATTTGTATGTGTGCTTGGGATAGGTTGGGGTTGAGGAGAATGGTACTGGGCAGTGGAAGTTGGAGGGGGGACAGTAGAAACAGGGATAATGGATGCATCAGAGAGGAGGCCAGAGTCTGAATCAATCTGTGCTGGGGCGCCAATCCAGTGTGAATGCCCTCCAGGAATGCATTAGATTGCTGCATCTGGGCTGCAAGCCCCTGGATGGCATTCATAATGGTTGACGGCCCTACAGGGATGGATCTCAGGAGGTTAATAGCCTCCTCACTCAGCGCAGCAGGGCTAACTGAGACAGGGCCTGAGGTGCCTGGGGCAAAGGAGGTGCCCACCCTCCTGGGTGACCGGGCACAGGCAACTCACTGAGGGGCTGCTGGGAGGGTGGTGCTGGTACGAGGGGCGGCGGCTGTACCCGTAGCTGTGGTGGTCACAGACCTGTCCGCCACCACCAGGGAGCTTCCATTGGAGAAGGTATCTGTGTCTGAACTGTCCCTTACAGTCTCCGCATTGGTGGTCCCCCCGCCCTGGGTCCTGTGGGATGCAGCTCCCTCCGTCGCTGGTGACTCTGCTCCTCCGGCAGATGATGCTAATGCACATAAGGACAGGATGACAAAACTAGAAAGGGGGGAAGAGACAAAGGATACACTGGGTCAATGGCTGCACCAACACCACCGTTGGCATACACAGCACCCTCACACACAGGGAACAGCCCTACGCAATATGCATTGCACTACCAGAGAAATAGTTAGTGGCCAAGGCATGGGGAGGGGCACACACCGCCAAATGCAGCACACCTGGGACCCACGCAACCCTGACCAGTAGTTGATGCCTACGAGCTAGTTTGCAAGATTTTCCATTCTGAACCCTAGCCACCAGGTTCCTACCCTGCAATGTCAGGCCTGGCCTAAGGGGCACCCACTGACATACATCCCCCACCCGGCTACCACCCTACCATGCGTAAGTTGCAATGAGGGGTACTGTACTCACCCCCTTGTGGCTGCTGTGATGCCCTCAAGCGCCCATCCAGCTCAGAATAGGCCACTGTCAGTATGCAGGCCATCAGGGGAGTCAGGGTTCGACGGGCACCGCTTCCTCATTAGTAGGCCATCCCTAGCTGGGCCTCCACCGTCTTCCATGCCCAGCATCTCAGGTCCTCCCACCGTTTGCAGCAGTGGGTGCTCCACCTGCCATAGACCCCCCAGGGTCTGCACCTCCTTGGCAATGGCATGCCATATACCCTTCTTTTGATGGGCACTGACCTGCAGAGGCAATAGACACAGGAACATAGATTTAGACACACAGTCCTGCCTGTTACACATTTGGCCCACCATACCCGTTTACCTCACCATTTACACACACATGGCCCAGCACACAACCTGTACACCACCCAGAGGACATCCACCCACCCCCTTACACGAGACCTTCACACACACAACTCCATGCATTCATGCCACATCTATTGTGCTCACAGTGTACTCACCTGTTGTTCTGGAGGCCCATACAGCAGTCCGTACTGGGGTAGGACCCCATCCAGCAGTC